>NC_045445.1:117035803-117287541 GCF_002776525.5 Piliocolobus tephrosceles
TCCCTGATGAACATCGATGCAAAAATCCTCAATAAAATACTGGCAAACCGGATTCAGCAGCACATCAAAAAGCTTATCCACCATGATCAAGTGGGCTTCATCCCTGGGATGCAAGGCTGGTTCAACATTCGCAAATCAATCAACGTAATCCAGCAGATAAACAGAACCAAAGACAAGAACCACATGATTATCTCAATAGATGCAGAAAAGGCTTTTGACAAAATTCAACAGCCCTTCATGCTAAAAACGCTCAACAAATTCGGTATTGATGGAACGTACCTCAAAATAATAAGAGCTATTTATGACAAACCCACAGCTAATATCATACTGAATGGGCAAAAACTGGAAAAATTCCCTTTGAAAACTGGCACAAGACAGGGATGCCCTCTCTCACCACTCCTATTCAACATAGTGTTGGAAGTTCTGGCTAGGGCAATCAGGCAAGAGAAAGAAATCAAGGGCATTCAGTTAGGAAAAGAAGAAGTCAAATTGTCCCTGTTTGCAGATTACATGATTGTATATTTAGAAAACCCCATTGTCTCAGCCCAAAATCTCCTTAAGCTGATAAGCAACTTCAGCAAAGTCTCAGGAAACAAAATTAATGTGCAAAAATCACAAGCATTCTTATACATCAGTAACAGACAAACAGAGAGCCAAATCAGGAATGAACTTCCATTCACAATTGCTTCAAAGAGAATAAAATACCTAGGAATCCAACTTATAAGGGATGTAAAGGACCTCTTCAAGGAGAACTACAAACCACTGCTCAGTGAAATCAAAGAGGACACAAACAAATGGAAGAACATACCATGCTCATGGATAGGAAGAATCAATATCGTGAAAATGGCCATACTGCCGAAGGTTATTTATAGATTCAATGCCATCCCCATCAAGCTACCAATGAATTTCTTCACAGAATTGGAAAAAACGGCTTTAAAGTTCATATGGAACCAAAAAAGAGCCCGCATTGCCAAGACAATCCTAAGTCAAAAGAACAAAGCTGGAGGCATCACGCTACCTGACTTCAAACTATACTACAAGGCTACAGTAACCAAAACAGCATGGTACCGGTACCAAAACAGAGATATAGACCAATGGAACAGAACAGAGTCCTCAGAAATAATACCACACATCTACAGCCATCTGATCTTTGACAAACCTGAGAGAAATAAAAAATGGGGAAAGGACTCCCTATTTAATGAATGGTGCTGGGAAAATTGGCTAGCCATAAGTAGAAAGCTGAAACTGGATCCTTTTCTTACTCCGTATATGAAAATTAATTCAAGATGGATTAGAGGCCTTAAATGTTAGACCTAATACCATAAAAACCCTAGAAGAAAACCTAGGTAGTACCATTCAGGACATAGGCATAGGCAAGGACTTCATGTCTAAAACACCAAAAGCAACGGCAGCAAAAGCCAAAATTGACAAATGGGATATGATTAAACTAAAGAGCTTCTGCACAGCAAAAGAAACTACCATCAGAGTGAACAGACAACCTACAGAATGGGAGAAAATTTTTGCAATCTACTCATCTGACAAAGGGCTAATACCCAGAATCTACAAAGAACTCAAACAAATTTACAAGAAGAAAACAAACAACGCCATCCAAAAGTGGGGAAAGGATATGAACAGACATTTATCAAAAGAAGACATTCATACAGCCAACAGACACATGAAAAAATGCTCATCATCACTGGCCATCAGAGAAATGCAAATCAAAACCACAATGAGATACCATCTCACACCAGTTAGAATGGCAATCATTAAAAAGTCAGGAAACAACAGGTGCTGGAGAGGATGTGGAGAAATAGGAACACTTTTACACTGTTGGTGGGATTGTAAACTAGTTCAACCATTATGGAAAACAGTATGGCGATTCCTCAAGGATCTAGATCTAGATGTACCATATGACCCAGCCATCCCACTACTGGGTATACACCCAAAGGATTATAAATCATGCTGCTATAAAGACACATGCACACGTATGTTTATTGCGGCACTATTCACAATAGCAAAGACTTGGAATCAACCCAAATGTCCATCTATGACAGACTGGATTAAGAAAATGTGGCACATATACACCATGGAATATTATGCAGCCATAAAAAAGGATGAGTTTGCGTCCTTTGTAGGGACATGGATGCAGCTGGAAACCATCATTCTTAGCAAACTATCACAAGAAGAGAAAACCAAACACCGCATGTTCTCACTCATAGGTGGGAACTGAACAATGACATCACTTGGACTCGGGAAGGGGAACATCACACATTGGGGCCTATCATGGGGAGGGGGGAAGGGGGAGGGATTGCATTGGGAGTTATACCTGATATAAATGACGAATTGATGGGTGCTGACGAGTTGATGGGTGCAGCACACCAACATGGCACAAGTATACATATGTAACAAACCTGCACGTTATGCACATGTACCCTAGAACTTAAAGTATAATTTAAAAAAATTTAAAAAAAGATAAGAAAAGAAGTTGAAACTATACGAATTTCCACAGACTTCTGCCTACCACGATACCTTCCCACCCACCAGCATGTGAATACATTTACTCTACCTCCTCTCCTGTTACTGGATGAAACCTCCAAGCCCCTATCTAAGTCTAACCTCTCAATTTTTGCTCTACAGCTCCTCTTATCCACCCAAGAACATTGCTTCTATTTCTCATCTGAAGTCACTTGCACTAATGCAGCCATCTGGTGGCTTGAATGGGTTTCTTGCTGGAAGATGGCCTCACTCCCTTTTCTGCATCATCATTTTCTCTCTCCTCATTGGATCGTTCTCTTCAGGGGGGAAAAAAAAAAACCCACAGGATTTTTTTTACCCTACCCTACAATATCACTCTAATAACCCTCTGACTAATCTCCTTCATGCTAAACTCCTTAAAGTGCTCTCCGTATTCATAGTGCCCATTTTCACTCCTTCCAATCCCTATCAGGCATTCATGTCCATAACTCCATAAAAGTTCATTTTGTCATGGACTCCAATTTCCTCCACACTGATAAATACAAGGGTTAATTCTTAGTTCTCATCTTACTTGAACACCTTTTTTGGTTTGTTTGTTTTTGTTTTGTTTTTGAGACAGTGTCTCACTCTGTTGCCCAGACTGGAGTGCAGTGGTACGATTTCAGCTCACTGCAGCCTCAAACTCCGAGGCTCAAGCGATCCTCCCACCTCAGCCTCCCAACGTGCTGTGACTACAGGTGGAGCCACTGTGCCCAGCCTTACTTGAACACTTTATTGAGGTGATCTTCAGGATATTTCACTCTCCCAGTTTTCTTTCTATCCCTCTGACCTCTCTCAGTTCCGCCTACTGTTCCTGAATTCCTCATCTTCCTGACATCTTAGTATTGGAATGTCCCAAGTCTCAGTTATTTATATACTTTCTTTTTTGAGACAGGGTCTCACTCTGTTGCCCAGGCTGGAGTGCAGTGGTGCAATCTTGGCGCACTGCAACCTCCACCTCTTGGATTCAAGCGATCCTCCTGGCTCAGCCTCACGAGTAGCTGGGACTATAGGCGTGCACCACCATGCCCAGCTAATTTTTGTATTTTTAGTAGAGACAGTGTTTCACCATATTGTCCAGGCTGGTCTCAAACTCCTGACCTCAAGTGACCTGCCCACCTCGTCGTACCAAAGTGCTGGGATTACAGGTGTGAGCCACCACATCTGGCCTTATACACATATATTTTTTAATTAACAGATAACATTATATGCTTTTATCATGCACAACATGATGTTTTGAAGTACATATACATTGTAGAATGGTTAAATCTAGCTAATTAACAAATATATTACTTTACATACTTATCATTTTTGTGGTGATAGCATATAACATCCACTCTTTACATTTTTAAAGAATACAATATATCGTCAACTACAGTCATTTTGCTATACAATAGATCTCTTGAAATTTATTTTTTCTATCTAAATGTAATTATGGACCAACATCTCCCTGTCTCCTTTACTCCCTAACAACTCCAGCCTCTGGTGACCATCATTACGCTCTCTATTTCTATAAGACCAAGTGTTTTTTTAAGATTCCACATATGAGTGACATCATGGATATTTATCTTTCTGTGCGTGACTTATTTCACTTACCATAATGTCCTCCAAGTTCATCCATGTTGTCAAAAATGGCAGAATTTCATTCTTTTTATGGTTGAATAGTACTCCATTGGGTATATGTACCACATTTTCTTTATCTATTGATCCATTGATGGGCATTTAGGCTTTTCTATCAACGATAATGCACTCTTTGGTGATCTTATCAAACTCATGGATTGAAAATGCACTCTATGTGTTGATTATTCCAAATTTATACCTCTAGTCTAATTCTCTCCCCTGAACTCCAGACCCATGTATATAATACCTACTTGAATATCTACTACTAGACATCTTAAAGTTAATCTGCCACATAGATATTGATCAAAGGGTACACACTTTCAGTTTTAAGATGAACAAATTCTGGGAATCTAATGTATAGCGTGGGTAGTGATGGATGTGTAAATTAATTTGATTGTGGTCATTATATAATGTATATGTATATCAATTCATAACATCCTACACCTTGAATATATACAATCCTTATTTATCAAGTAATTATTTTAAAATAAAAAACAAAAGAAAAAGAATGAAAAAAGCCAGGAAGGGAAAAGATAATGTCTAAAACAGACAAATCAGTGTATAACAGAACAAGCATATTATACAGAGTTATGAAGATAACTTCCAGAAGAAACATTTTAAAGAGGTTTTCTTTGGGAATTATGATTAGAAGAGAAGTACAAGTGGGGGCAAATTTGTCATTTTTAATAGTATGTAAATATATACATACATATAAAGTATATACATATATATGCACACATTATGCCTCTAGGGTATTATGACTTTTAAATAAACTACATGGTTTTTGATTTAAAATTTATGCAATTGACTATATTTTCCCAAAGACATTATATCAAATCATGGGGGGAGCATGTACCACATAGAACTCATATTTTTCCCCATACCTTCTCCATCTCAAATTAATGGCAATTTCCAATTTTTCAGAACAAAAGCCATAACGTCATCTTTAATTCTTCTCTTTCTCATGTACCTGACATCAAAATTATCAATGAATCTCAGGCAAAATATACACAGATTCTGACCCCTTGTCACAACCTCCATTGCTACCACCCATATTCAATCTACCACCACTTCCCACCCGGGCTGTCACAACAGACTCTTAACTGATCTCCCTGCTTTTTGCCTGGTACTATACAGACTATTTTCAATACAGCAGCCAGACTGAGCTTTAAAAATAGAAGCCGAATCACGTCACTCCTCTGTTACAATGGTCCTCACAGCTCACACATTAGGCCTATCCCATTCCCTACTCCATCCTGTTTCTTCTGCCCTTATTTCCTGCGACTGCCCTCCTTGTTCACTTGGCTCCAGCAACATTTCTCTATTTATAATTAGTAAAGTACCTCAAGACTACTACCTTCTTAGGATTTTTGTATCTGGTTTCCTCTGTCTGGAACATGGTAGCAGTTAAGTTTTGTTGTATGGCAAAGCAACCTAAAACATAATGGAGTAAAACAACAATCAATTATTACTTCTCATGATCCTCTGGGTTGACTGGACAGTTCTCATCAACCAGTTTGGCTGAGCGTGGAAGGTCCAGAGCTGCAGTCACCAAACTACAGGCTAGTAGCCAAATCTGGTCTGCTAACTCTTTTTATAGGTAAAGTTTTATTGCAACACATCTATGTCCATTGCTTTTATATTAGGATAGCAGTGGTTTGGTGTTGACAGTGCAATGGGAATGAATTGGCCATGTGTTTCTCATTATCTAACAATATAACCCAGGCTCGTTCACATAATCGTGGTCACAAGTTTCTGAGGAGAGAGAGGGAGGGAGAGAGAGAGAGACAGAGCAAGAGAGAGAGAGGGAGAGAGAGAAAGCACAGTGCATAATGCATTTCAAGTCTCTGCTTGGGTCATAATTGCTATTGTCACACTGGTCAAAGTAGGTCACGTGACTAAATCTAGAATCAGTGTGAAAGGGGCTACCCAAGGACATGGATATAGGAATGGCAATTTTTGTGTTCATTTTTGCAATCTACCATAAATATTCTTATTTTCTGATGTGTTGCTTCACTTCCTTCAATTCTATGCCAACTATCACTTTATCAGCAAGCCTTCCTTAACGAGGTCTCCTCTCTCTGCATCCTATCCCCCTTTCCTGTTTCATTTCCCTTCATAACATCCATCACTTTCTAACCTGTCATATTTTTTACTATTCGTTTTGTTCATTGTCTTCTCATTCTGGAATATAAACTCCATGAGGGCAGGGATTTTTTGTCTGTTCTTTCTGCTGTTTTGTCTCAAGTGCCTCTAACACTGCTTGGAATAGGAAATCAAAAAATGTTTTGAATGAATGAATGAGTTAATTAATGACCTAATGCTATTTAGAATTTGAAGCAGGAGTAGTTCCTTGCCATGATAGTACTACTGGCATTTAGATCTAGGGTCCATCAGTTATCCTTCATGGTATAACACCGACAGTATTATTTTGGAATAATGTGTATGAAGCACTTTGAAAATAAAAAATTTAAGAACGAAATTACTATTGCTTAGATTTTTATACCTTACGTAAGTTTCATGACTTAAGTGAGTCTATAACTTACTCAAAAAGTAACCATCACAAATTATTATATTTAACTCTCCTAATGAACCAAGGCACTACAAGTACCTATTTTGGGATGATAATATCTTGAAGGAGAGTTCTATTCCTTAACAAAGCTCTGATCACATTGCACATACCCCCATTCAACCCTCTTGGGATCGTTTTTGCCTGCAGGATAAAGTCTTTCAAAGTTAGTGGTCATTTTGCCTTTCTAGTACCATACACTTTTAATCAAGTTAGCTAGGTCTTGAAGAAAGGACAAAACTCCGAAAAAGGTGATAAGAGGGGTGGAAGGGATTCTAGCCAAAAGTCAGAAAGTGAGGTTTATTTTATATTTTATTTTATTTTATTTATTTATTGAGACAAAGTCTTGCTCTTGTCGCTCAGGCTGGAGTGCAATGGCGCAATCTCGGCTCACTGCAACCTCCGCCTCCTGTGCTCAAGCAATTGTCCTGCCTCACCTTCCCTAGTAGCTGGGATTACAGGCACCCGCCACCACACCTGGCTTATTTTTATATTTTTAGTAGAGACGGGGTTTCACTATGTTGGCCGGGCTGGTCTCGAACTCCTGACCTCAGGTGATCCGCCTGCTTCGGCCTCCCAAAGTGCTGGGATTACAGGCATGAGCCACCGCACCAGCTGAGACTATTTAAGGAACAAGTTGTGGAGCAATTTGGCTGGTGTGGAAGAGCTATATGATACAGTACAATACAGCAGGCTATGGAAAAATGCATGGGAAGTACAATGTTTCAAATTATTACAAAAACATGATCAAGCCCCAGGTCAACCAAATGTCAAAAAAAGAAAATACATGGAACTGGACTAGTTTGACAATATGATGAGCATTTGGTATGCATTTTGGTTCCTATATTTACTCCACTTACTGAATTACATATGTTGTCTTTTTCATTCTAAATTCTGTATAAGTTTAAGATGTTGAAACCACTGTGCCAATAGATTTTCTGGTTGTGATATTAACAGTTTCATCAAGAGCAGGATTCTGGCCTGCTGGATTGTTGACCTGCTCTCATGTCTCTATCGCACCACTCCCTCAGTGGTTATTTATACTTCATCTATGGTTCCCAGACATTAACAAGAAAGAAAAGTCTTGAAACTTAAGGGAGTTTAGGGGGAGAGCTCTCTGTATCTTGTGAAACAGACAAGGTCACTACTTAGTCAACCTCTCTTACAAAAGAGTTCATTGATAACAGCCAAATTAGAGCTCTGGTCAACCGCAGCTGATGATGGGCTCTGTTGATGGGTGCCCTTGGCTAGACCTGAAAATGATGTCCTGAGAAATGATTACTCTTCTGCTCGATAACCCAACGATGTATCCATTAAAGGTTGAGCAGAAAGGAGGAATAAAGGTGTAAATGTAGCCTCTTGATCAGTCCACATATTAGACCTCTTACTCTCTGTCATGATCCCTAGTGTATTTCTCAAACTCCCTCCTGTGTAAGGCTATTCCAGTGCAGTTTTAGAGACACCGAGTCCTTGATTGTCAAAGTCCTTGTAATCTTAGAAAAACATACTCACGTATGTAGACCAATTAACAATTCTAAAAATAAAAAGCCATATGGAGAAACTTTGGATTACATGCTATTTATTCATGTATTCATAATTATTTATGAGGACTTCATTTTCGCCAGGTCTTGTGCTAGATGCTAGGTGCTCTGCCTTCGAGATGTTCAGATTTTATTTGGGCAGACCAACATTAAAAGTGACGTTTAAGTGCTGCGATAGGATAAAGTAGGCAAAAGGGAGAAGAAAAAGCAGTTCAAGGAGAGAACACAGCACCAACAAAAGTAGAACACGGGTACCAGACAAGACAAAAGCAGAGGGTTCAAGGTATAGAAAAGAGGAAAATAAGTATTATCAAGAGAATGGCACTACATTTCCTAATGAATTTTTTCTCTGGATGGATGCTGGAAGTATAGACTTTAAGCAATCAGCAATGAGAGGCCATGGTAGGTTTTTGATCAGAGGAGGAATATTATTGATTCATACTTTAGGAATATGGTCTGGAAGCAGCATCCAAGAATGTGAGAAATTAGCATAAATGGAGACAAAGAGATCTGGTCAAGAGAAAGTGACTGGGAATCTTCCAGCAGCTCCTGCTGCTTTGTAAGAAGGAGAAGAACTCCCAATGATTCTGCTGGCACCTCTTCTCTCCTGTCAGGAATACGGCAGCACTTAACATGACTGGGACTGAAAAAAGTCATGCTATATACTCCTTCTAATGGAACCTGCTCATAGCCTTCTTGAAGCAGCAGCAGGAGATCCATGAGATTTTCTCCTTTAGAGAAATGCAGAAGCAAATAAAAAAATAAAGTTTGCAGTAATGACTATTTTTACCCAATTACACATGCATTACCAAGTGTCACAAATCCCATGAGCTGGAAGGTGTGATTTTCTGAGTCGGCTGCTGTGTCGAGATGAGAGGAATTGCTCAGTGTTGATAACACTGTTGGATGTTGCTAATGTAATTACAGTTTCCCAGTCTGGTCTCAAAAATTAAAGTTCTTGTATTTTTTTTATTTTCCTTCCCATTTGAGGAAGACAATAATTAAAAAGTACAAACTTGCTTGGTTTGACTTTGTACCCAGTTTTTATGGCAATTTTATCGCATCTTATATTGAATGGATTTTTTTTTCAATTTGTTCTTGAAAATGTCATTTGCACAGAGAGATTGAATGGACCTAATTTGTTTAGTCTTCCAAAGCGATGCTTATAACTGGGCCATGATAATGCGGTAAATATATCATGTGAAGGGAGATGGTATGAACAACCTAAAGAATTATTCATAGTGTATGAGGGGGCCGGGCGCGGTGGCTCAAGCCTGTAATCCCAGCACTTTGGGAGGCCGAGATGGGCGGATCATGAGGTCAGGAGTTCGAGACCATCCTGGCTAACACGGTGAAACCCCGTCTCTACTAAAAAATACAAAAAGCTAGCCGGGCGAGGTGGCGGGCGCCTGTAGTCCCAGCTACTCGGGAGGCTGAGGCAGGAGAATGGCGTAAACCCGGGAGGCGGAGCTTGCAGTGAGCTGAGATCCGGCCACTGCACTCCAGCCTGGGCGACAGAGCGAGACTCCGTCTCAAAAAAAGGAAACCATAGTGTATGAGGAACAAAGATGGATAAAAGGAAGTTTGCTAATAAACAGGACTCAGATGTTAAAATAGAGATGCATGTAAGACATTCATATTGACCCATTAAAACACAATATTAATTTTGAGGATTTCTTTGTGTCATTGGGGCTTTATTGTTGCTGTTGTGGTTGTTATTATAAGAATATACAGGACTGGCCCAACATAACAAATGTAAATTTCTCCCCCATGCTTCTTTGAGCATCATAGATAGTTGAACCTAACTGAATTTGTGCTTTGGATAATTACGATGTACTACTGTAAGATTTTTAATTGTTTCCATTTCTTGTCCTCTACCATTGCCTGCACATTTAGTCCACTTGTAAAAACATTCTTAAACTTCTTAATTCATTATTATTATGTGTGTTTTAACTGCTTAGAACTGTCAATGAAACAAGTTTTAAAACCCTTTGGAAAATGTAAACAATTGGAGAAGAGATTGTTTTAAATGGCATTTTTAGGCATGTGAAATATATGAATAATCTGAGAAGCTATAAGCATGTACAATGTATTCACTGCCTACAAAGTGGTCTCGTGTACAATATGTCATGGAAATCTGTCATTTCCATTTCATGGGCAAAGTGGCAAAGTTGAGAAAAAATGGCTACTAACTATGTAATCTTAAACACGGGAACTATTTTTCCACCTTCAGATCACCTTGAGATATCAATAGCACATACAATGGACCTTGGAAACTTGGGAAAAAGAACCTTTAGATTAAAGTCTTGTTCATATTTTTCTTTTAGGGAAACATAACCAATTAACTGACATGATGTTTTCCAATTATGCCCTGCCTAGGGAGGTGAGGCAGTATAGGGTCAGGATTCAGACTTCCTGGGTTCAGATTCACTTGCTAGCTAGACAACCTTGGACACATTAATAAACTTCTCTGTGCCTCATTATCCTGATCTGTAAAATGGGAATGATAATTATCTTACCTCACAGGGCTGTTCCATATATAAAACACTTTACATGCAGAGCACAGAGTAGAAACTCAGTAACAGTTTAAAAATGATGATAAGAGCTTGACATCCGGTATTTTATCTTTTGTGTAAACATGACATATTGAACATTGCCACCTTAAAGAATTCCACAGTTCCAATTATATCGAACACACACCTCTGGTTTCTACGTAGCAAGAAGAAATTATCTATAGTTTAACTCAAAACTCCCACCATCTTACTGAAAATAAATTAGTTTATGGAAGTTCTTGACATACACACATAGGAAAACTCATTGACTCCTGCTAGAAAGTTGATGGACTACAATGCAACTCTGTAAAATCAGTGATAGCACCCGTGTTTCCAAGGCAAGTAAACTTCCTGGGTGACATCACTTTGTCCAGATCTCTATGGTAGGAACAAGTCCAGAATACTATATCCAGCTCAGGATGATCAGGTTTGTAGAGGCCATTGGCAAGTGGAGTAGTATGGAACATTGAAGAGTATTGGAAAACCACATTATATGAGAAACAGTTAAAGGGGCAAGAATTTGAGCTTCAGAAAAGGTAACCCAGAAGCTGTTCAGAAATATCAAAGGGCTGCCCCAGGTAAGAAGAATTGAACTTGTTTAGGAAGTTGCTGGAATTAGTAGGTGAATGTTATTTGTGATTTTCCTCGAAACAGGACAACTGACAACGAAATGGGTTGCTTCTTGAAATAGCAAACACTCATTACTGAAAGTATTTATGCAAAATTTGTACAACCTACTTAAGTGAATGATTAAGATGGGAGTCCTTCTTTGTATGGGAAATTTGAGTAAAAATTTCTGAATTCTAGAGCCTAAGATCTCCTTTAATTCTAACTTAATTTTAATATTTCAAGTAAGTTTTCATATGCCATTCCTTCCTCCACAACCTCCTGTGACACAAATGCATAGCTTCTTGGGGTATGTTCTATACCTGAGAGATGTAGATGCAATCTCCTTTCTCTGTGCCATTACTGAAATATCTTTACCAAGAGGTTAATTTAAACCTCTTGGAGAATTCGAGACAGTTTTAAACATTTGATGATTAACACTTTTCATCGTTTTATTGTGGCCTTGTATTAACTGGAAAAGAGGTGCCACTTTATGGAATAAAAGTTCCATGAAGACCAAAGGTCCCTCAAGTAGGGACATTTGTAGTCTGTTTATATGTATTTTATCTCATTTGATCCCTTAGCAGAGCTGGTAATATCATTATTTTCGTTTTACGGATGAGGTTCTGAGGATTAAGTGGCAGAGTTTAGACTTGAGCTCAGCCCTTCTCACTCTAACTCCAGTGTTTCTTCTACTTGCCCTCACTCACAGTTTCAAACTGCTTAGTCCACATATATCTGAAGACCAAAAAAGCGGGGCTGAAAAGGTGGGCCAATTAAACTCAGTACTGAAAGAAGAAAGTAACCAAGTGAACACTCTGCCAAAAGTAAACCTCAAAAAGAAATACGCAGCTAGAAATTCAATTAGAGAAATTCCAGAGAAATTTTACAAAATAAAACATGTAGGGATAAATTAAGAGAATAAAACTTGTCAACAAAAAGGGACAAGGTTGACAAACGATATATGGGAGTTGAACAAAAAGATATGTTAAGGATATGAGAAATGAAGAGGGAATTGAGAATTACAAAAGGATGTAGATAAAAATGAATGACCATAGTGAAGGAAGTGAGAATCATCAAGAACAATACCAAAATAAACTGAAGCTGCAACATCAAATGGCACAGCAGGACTATAAAGATAGGCAGAAAGAGAGATAAGTACAAGAACACTTCTAAATGGAAAATCACTATTAAACCAAAATAAAGTGATCGACACAAAAAGGCAAGCATGGAAGCCGAACCTGAATTAAGAACAATAGATTTGGTTTTACACATTGTTTTCTACAGGGGTAAAATTCTATTTTCCTTTCTTTGTGTTGATTTTCTTCCCACTTCACCTCCCTCTGAGCTCTCCAAAAGGGAAATGCAGAGGGTGTGAAGGGGATGAAAAGTCAAGCTGCTTATTTTTAATGTGTTTCTAAATGCCACAGAGAAAGTTACCGCAGCCTACTTGGTATGTAACATATATTTTAAAACTGGTAAACCGTGATAGTCATGATGATAGCACTAGCTACCATCAGTGGAGGAACCATGAAGTCAGATTTGAAAACATTAAATATTGGCAGTTTGCTGCTCACATACTTGATTTTCAATAGTACTATGAGTCCATTTTTAAAGTTATATTGTATTTTTTTGAAATTGATACGTTGAAAAAGAACTTTCAGACACTTAGATTAAAAACTACCCCCATAACTGAAGTACAATATTATCATATATATTACAGTAAGCAGAACAGTTCTTTTGAAGCTTCCCCAGCGTATCATCCAAACATACAGACTGCTACAGGGCTATATTGAAGCCTCGAATCAGGCAACTCGATCTTCCCTTGTTTGCTGCATCAAATACTTGCTCTAGAAGCAGCTTCTCCCTAGGGAGCAATGTCCTCAAAGCATGCCTAGAACAAAGTGACTTCTCTCTGACATTTACATCAGGAATTTTATCCACAGAGAAAGGGTGGATGTAGATATAGAATGGATAGAGAAGGGAGAAGACAGTGAAAAGGAATAGGAAAAAAAGCTGCTACATGACTAAAAAATGTTGCCAGCTATGTAACCTTGAGAAACTTCCTCAAACCCTCTAAAGCCTCAGTTCTCTTTAAAATGGGGATAACAATAGCACTTCTCTCTTAGGATTGTGGTAAGAATTGAAATGGCATAGCGTATGAAAAGCATTTAATGCAGTGCCTAGCACGATGTACAGTAAGTGACCAATAAATGTTAGATATTACAACTATTACAATTCCTCTGATTCTACTTTTACCTTAATTCATTCTTCACTTTATTCAACAAATGTTTGTTGAATATCTACTAGATACCAGAGACTGTGCTGGGGATATGGATCTGTGTAGGTTAGGCATCTCTCTGCCCTAGTAGACTTTACGGTGTAGTAGAGAAGACATAATATGAAAATTTAACTATTGATTTTTAAATTTGTACCTCTGATAAAGGCTATGAATGAGAAGTCCACAATAATAGGACAAGGTACAGTGGGGGACCTGATCCAGTCTAGGACTTCCTTTAGGAAGTACCTTTTGCTCTAAATTTTTAAGGATGAGTAGAAATTAACTAGAAAGGGTGGGGCAGGGGTAGTTTGAGGTGAGAGAGGAAGAGAGAAGAGCACTCCTAATAGAGGGAACAGTATATAAGAAGGCTTGGAGGCTGGGTTTACACAAAGCATAAAATTGATCGGACGTTTGTTATTTTCTCTACCTGTTGCTTTTTTTTTTTTTTTTTTGAGACGGTGTCTCGCTCTTGTTGCCCAGGCTGGAGTGCAGTGGCACAATCTCTGCCCACTGCAACCTCTGCCTCCCGGGTTCAAGCAATTCTCCTGCCTCATCCTCCTGAGTAGCTGGGATTACAGGCACCCACCACCACTCCCCGCTAATTATTGTATTTTAATAGACAGAGTTTCACCATATCAGACAGGCTGGTCTCGAACTCCCAACCTCAAGTGATTCACCTGCCTTGGCCTCCCAAAGTGTTAGGATTATAGGCATGAGCCACAGCGCCCAGCCCTGTTGCCTTATTTTAATTTAACTATATTGACCTAACTGGTAACCCAAGAAGGAATAAATAGCTCCCATTTACCCCTTCCTGAATGAAAAGCCATAGCAAATCATAATGAAATCTTTGTTTTTTCATCCTAAATCCATAACTCTATCTTGTCAAGGGGAATGAAGTGATGAAGTTCATCCTAGAACCCCAAATCCAAATCTATTCTGTGGTTTCAAATATACATTAAAGTTTATAATTCAATTTTACACATAGCTTTGTATCACGTCCAAAAGTCCGGAGATGAGAATAATATAAATGGAAGTGTTACACTGACTACTGAAATATCTTTCATGCAGAAGAGATCCAAAATAATAAATTGGGGTATGCGTCAAGCTCTCCTTGTGCTGTTAGAGTTAATGCTGCTAGGATGTTTATATTATAGACTTCATCTTTAAAGCTCTAAGATTTGGTCATAAAATCTCTTCCCAGCTGAAATGTGGCATATAAATAAGGTCTCTGCTTAAGGGCTGAATTGCTCTGTTGCTCTTTTAAGCTGTCCTTTCTCTGAATACAACTCTGGGTGACTTTTTAACGATTTTTGACGCCACCACCCACTTTTAACTTTTTGTGCTTAGAAAAGGTGCTACAAAAGTCACCTTATCATTGCTGTTTAGAATTTTTAAATGGCCAGAAAACTAGGTATTTGTATAATGGAGAAAAGAGTAAATTGTGATTAAAGAATAATTTCAACACTACATTTCCTTTTCTTTTCTAAAAATTATAATATAAAAAAAAGGTTCTGACTATGTGGCCCAGGCTGGTCTTGAACTCCTGGGCTGAAGGAATCCTCCCGTCCCAGCCTTCCAAAGTGCTAGAACAACAGGCATGAACCACCATGCCTGGCCTATTTTTTAAAAAATTTTCCCACCCAATATTCTGGAAGATGTTAGAGCTCTGGTGATAGCGTGGCATATAGCCAGCCCAAGAAAGAAAAAAACACAAAACCTAGTAATCGTCTTATGAAAATTTCAGTATCAATCATGTGTGTAAACCAAAAATAAAATTCTAAACTCCCTAACCAACTGATGAACCTCCTCACAGCCAAGGGCATTCCAAAGTAAATCTGAAAATCTAGTTCAGGACACGATGGGAAGAGGGGGTCAGACATGCTCTATTATACCCTACTCCCTTTGGAATTCAGGGACAACTGACCAGCACTAACATTAAAGCAGAGATCTTAAGACTGACCAAACAGACTCTTTGTAGCAATAAGATACATCACATGACAGATAGCAGGATCTGGAATAAATCAAAGTATTTTACCCTGAAATATATTTCTTTGACATGTTTTGAAATGGCCCTGCAAAGCTGTCTCTTGGGAAAATCTACATTCTGTAGAGAGTCCCCTTCCCTTTCCAGGTCTTTTCCCTGACATAGGAGAGAATTAACTAAGAGTCATGCACCTGTCAAGGTCTTATAAGAGCTCTAAAGCCTACTACTTGGAGACTTCATCTGCATGATAAAACCTTGGTCTCCACAACCCCTTAATTTATTTTATTTACTTATATTATTATTATTATTATTATTATTATTATTATTATTATTATTATGAGACGGAGTCTCGCACTGTCGCCCAGGCTGGAGTGCAGTGGTATGATCTTGGCTTGCTGCAACCTCCATCTCCTGGGTTCAAGCGATTCTCCTGCCTCAGCCTCCCAAGCAGCTGGGATTACAGGCGCCCACCACCACACCCACCTAATATTTTGTATTTTTAGTAGAGACGGGGTTTCACCATGTTGGCCAGGCTGGTCTCGAACTCCTGACCTCGTGATTCGCCCACCTCAGCCTCTCAAAGTGCTGGGATTACAGGCATGAGCCACCCTGCCCGGCCAACCCCTTACTTTAACCCAAACATTCCTTTCTATTGATTCCAAGTCTTTAGGTAATAACTCTTTCAAGCAATTGCCGATCAGAAAAGTATTTGAATCCACCTATGACTTGCAAGCCCCTCTGCTTCGAGTTGTCTTGCCCTTCTGGATTGAACCAAAATACATCTTACATGTATTGATTGATGACTTATGTCTCCCTAAAATGTATAAAACCAAGCTGTACTCTGACCACCTTGGGCACATATTTTTAGGATCTCCTGGAGCTGTGTCATGGATCGTGGTCCTCATACTTGGCTCAGAATAAATCTCTTAAATATTTTACACAGTTGGACTCTTTTCATTGACATAAGTCTCCTCAACATTTTTTTTGCATAATATGCCTCTTCAAAATCTAGTTTTTGGCCCGCAAATTCAATATGAAAACCAATATTACCAAGGGGTTTTTTCCCCACTCATTTACTGATTCAATTAGCTGTTGATATTCTGAGACTAGGGCTGCAATTTGGTTGTTGTGAACTTTTTAAACTTTTAATTGTAAAATGATTATAGATTCAAAAGAAGCTACAAAAGTAATGCAAGCCAATGTACCCATCACTCGTCTCCCACCAATGGTGACCTCTTACATAACTATAATGCATTATCAAAACCAAGAAATTAATTGGCACAATACTATACAATTTACTGTACTGCGGATCTTACTCTAATTTCACCAGTTTTTGCATGCGCTGAGTTTTTTGTATGTGTATATAATTCTACAGCATTTTATCACATATATGGATTTGTGAAAGTACCACCACAATCAAAACACAGAACTGTTCCATCACCACAAAGGAACTCCTTCATGCGGCCTTAATTTTAGTTATACCTCCTTCCCTTCCTCCCCTTCCCTAACCCCTAGCAACCCCTTACCTGTTCTACATCTCTATAATTTTGTCATTTCAAGAATGTTATATAAATGGAATCATATGCTATGTCAGCTTTTGAGACTGGTTTTTTCATCCAATATAATGACCTTAAAATTCATCCAAGTTGTGTGTATCAATAGTTATTTCCTTTTTATTGCTGACTAGTATTCCATGGTATGGATGTACCACCATTTGTTCAACCATTCACTTGATGAAAGACATTTATGTCATTTCTAGTTTTGGACTACTACATGTAAAGCTGCTATAAATACTCATGCACGGGTTTTGGTGTGAACATAAGTTTTCATTTCTCTAAGATAAATGTCCAGATGTGTAATGCTTGCTAGTCATGTAGTAAGCATATGATTAATTTTTAAGGAACTGCCATGCTGCTTTCTAAAGTGGCTGTACCATTTTACATTCTTACCAACAATGTGTGAAAGATTCAGTATCTCTGCATTCTTCAGCGAATGTTAATGTCAGGTGTTGTCAGCAATTGTTATTTTAGCTATTCTAATGTACTAGTATCTCATTGTGGTTTTAATTTACATTTCCCTAATGGTTAGCGATGGTGAAAAACTTTTCATGTGTTTATTTTCCATCCATATATCCTCTTAGCTGAAGTTTCTGTACAAGTCTTTTGTCTACTTTTTAATTGGACTGTTTATTTTCCTACTGTTAAATTTAGAGAGTTCTTTGTATATTCTGGATAGGAGTCTTTGTTGGATATGTGATTTGCAAAATATTTTCTCCCAGTTGGTGACTTGTCTTTTATCCTCTTAACAGGGTCTTTTACAAAGCAAAAGTTTTTAATTTGATGAAGTCCAGTGTGTCCAGTTTTTCTTTTGTGAATCATGCTTTTGGTATCATATGGGCTGAATTTTTCTTCAGTGGATGGAAATGCTGCCATTAATGATAATAGATCCCATGTGTTACGCACTTACCAGGGTCTGGGAATTGTGCTAAGCCCTTTATAAGCATCATCTAATTTCACCTTTACCTCAGTTCTATGAAGTCCACATGATGACCTGCATTTTCACAAATGTGGTTGCTGTATCTTAGCAAGGCCAGTCACTTGCTGAAGCTCACATAGTAAGCATTTAGTCAAGTCTGGTTTCAAACTCAGGTATGTCTAACTCCAAAGTACACTGTATTCAATGATGAATTAGGAAAAAAGATTCCCAATCCCAAGTTCTGCCCCCTTGCTTTGCTTTCCCAAAAATGGAAGTAGTTAGTGAGGGAGGCCCAGCCAAAACAGAGGAGATGCAGCAAGAATCGGTGATCATGATATCTTAAGTTTTAGGTTCTCAAACTTGAGGTCTATGAGACTCACTTGTGGGAAATGGTTAAAAATGCAAATTCCCAAGCTCTTAGCTTAAAGATTCTAGTGCTGCAGAACAGGAATGAGGCCCAGGAATTTGTGTTTTTCCATGTATCCCAGTTGATTCTGACAGACCTTTGAGAAACTCTAAGTATCTGAGTTTCCAAATGCACATGATACTGCAGCAGCAACATATGGAACAAACTGATTCGAAACCTCAGGATTGCGTCTTCCCCAACATACAGCAAAGTTAAAACAGCTGGTTGATTTGATTAAAATGATCAAATCAGCTTTTGACAGCATTGTTTAGTAACTTTAGTTAAAACAGGCAAGTCAGAAAATTCTCTATATGGCCAGGTGCAGTGGCTCATGCCGGTAATACGAGCACTTTGGGAGGCCGAGGCTGATGGATCGCATGAGGCCAGGAGTTCGAGACCAGCCCTGGGCAAAATGGTAAAATCCCATCTTTACAAAAAATACAAAAATTAGCCGGACATGGTGGCGCATGCCTGTAGTCCCAGGTATTTGGAAGGCGGAGGCACAAGAATTGCTTGGAGGCGGAGGTTGCAGTGAGCCGAGATTGCACCATTGCACTCCAGCCTGGGCAGCCTGGGTGACAGAAGTGAAACCCTGTCTCAAAAAAAAAAAAAAAAAAAAGAAAGAAAAGAAAAGAAAAGAAGAGAAAATTCTGTATGCCATGAGTCCAACATTAAGGAATGACAGCTCAATAACAACGATAATGATGACCATAATAACAGTCTGACCCAATGACATGGGCTGCGCCAAATCTCATCATGAATCTTTTGTTAACCTGGGCCCTATTGCTTTCAATATTAGATGATGTTTAAGTTTCCTTCATGCTCTAACAAACTATAATTTTACTTTGAGGTTTACAGACAAGTGCATATCACTGTGAACCGGGAGCTTTGACACTAGAGAGAAAGAGCAGAGAGGTGAAGTCAAGATATTCAAAAGGAAGAAGAGGAAAGGAGAGAGGAGAAGAAAGGGTACCTTTGACGCAAAGCTGCCAACTCTTGGAAAAAAGAGCAGACCACACAAGCATGCACACATGCACAAAACCCTCATTATTTTTTCAGCTACCACCTATCTAGATCAGCTGCTGTTAAGCCCTGCATTGCTGACATGAGTCAGAAAAGTATATGCTGTAGTCTAGCCGAGATTAGGGGGTTTGCTTTGTATTACACCAGCTTCCAACTACTATTTCACTGCAGCAAAAATGACAGATGAGGGAAAAACACCCCACCCTACAACCTACGGTGGTGTTTAACACAGGAGATGTGCTCCATCTGCTGGTAGAGACGATGACCACAGGAGGAGAGGCAAATACCATAAAACAGAATAAAGACACTCATTTTTAATTGGATTCTGATTGTTTAGATAAAAAGGGCACCTTTTCTTTAAAACACACACACACACATACAAGAAAGAAGAAACAAAGAATTAAAATCATGACATTTACAAAGACAGAAGCTATGAAGGAAAAGGGGAAACAGACTGGACAGAGATACAGTGGGAGAAGCAGCATAAAAAATAGGCAAGAAAGTGCTGAAACAGCAAAACTGCAGGAAACAAGCTATTTGCTCATCACTTTAACACAGAAGCTTTTTTAAAAGCCCCCACAGGATCTGGAAATAATATACCACATGCCATGTTGTAGATGCTTCATTTATATTATTATAAGAAAATATTTTGTAGGGATTCTATCCACATTGAGACGATTTACTTGAGTAAGGCCAAGTCTTAATATAGAATCATTATACATTTTGTCATTATCTGGGGATGTACAGACAATAGTGCTGACACTGAAAGTCCGCAGCAATTTGGAAAAGACTGGAGGGGTTGAGGCATGACCAGCCCTTCTGTGCCTCTTGTGCATATAGTTGGGTCTCTAATGACAACAGCTGTTGCCTACCAAGCCTGTCACTCTTTCCAGTCATGACTCTTAGGCATCTAAAGAATCCAATACTTTTTTTTCTCAAACAGAGCTATGTGCTTTTTGACATGCTGATGAATATTTGACCATCACTTCTCACTTATAGGTATTGACAGTGCAAGTCTGCAATGTATTCTGTGAACAACTTTTTTTCACATCTCATAGACTTGCCTTATCAATTGGTCTTGTAGCTTCTCAGGATAAAGAGAGAAGAAAAAGGAACACTTAGGATCTACTAGGCACCAGGCTCAGTGCTTCCTAGGCTATTCATTTAATCTTCACACCAGCCTTATGGGAGTCTTTCCAATTGTCCTTATTTTGAAGCTGTCAAGACAAAGGCTCAGAGAAATTAAAGTATTGCCCAAATGCTATTAACTCATAGATCCGGAAAGCTGACCAAAGAAAATGTCATGTGTGGACTTTCTACTACAGCATGAAAATACGCCATGCTGGGAACACTCAGTATCATAACAGAAGCCAGTATTTCTCAACTTGTAGAGCTCAGGCCATGTGCATCATGATTCCTGGAGTTCCTTGTTAAAAATGCAGACCCCTAATCCTCAGCAGACTGGCTGAAACTGAATCTCTGGTGGAGCCCTGGAATCTGCCTTTTAACAAGTGCCAGGAGATGACACATTAAACAAGTGTCAGAGATTCTCATTAAATTTGGGAACCATCTGATATGAGATAAATGAACAAACAAAAAAAACGATGCTGGGATACCAAAGTGTGGTTTTAGAATTAATGGCATGGCAGAAGCTTTCTTTGTTTTTACAGTTCAGGCTGCTGTGCCATGGAGCCCTAATGCTATTGCTTGTTACCTGGTTAAACTACTCAGATTCTCTGAGCCATTTTACTCATCTGTGGAACAGGAATCATAGTTTTTTGTCTCACATAGCTATAGTGAGGTTTAATGCATGTGAAAACACTTTATAAATTCTAAATAGCTCTGTGGTAAATTGTAAAATATTATCAAAAATTCTCCTGCCCCGCTACATCCATACCCTTGCAAGATTGATGTCACAGCTCTTCCCGTCAAGACGTGGGGCACTTTCCTCTATTTTCTGAATCCGGACTAAGTGATTTGCTTTGACCAGTGAAACAATGGCCAAGCAACATGACTCAAGCAGAGGCTTGAAGACTCTTGCATTTTGGGGTTTGCCCTCTTCCTGTGCTTGAGATCCTGAGGCCATGATGTGAATGAGTCTCAGTTAGCTTTCTGGAGGATAAAAGGCTACTTCAAAAAGAATCACAGTCAGCCAGCTACCAGCCAATATCCAGCCAACTGCCAGACATATTAAGTGAGGCTATTCTGGATCATCCGGCCACCTGCTGGAGCTTCCAGCTAATTGCAGATGAAGGAAACCAGCAGAAATCAGTAGAGCCGGCCTAGACCAGAACTTCCCAGGAAGCCTGCCAAATTATGAGCTAAATGATTGTTGCTTAAAGTCACCAAGTTTTGGGAAAGCTCGTTACACAGCAAAAGCTAACAGATGTAGGTTCAAGCACATGCTACTATTTAAGTTATCTAGTATTTTGAGCATGGGTTCTGTGGTTTTCACAGACATTGCCCAGAAGTGCAGACTACAGATGAGCAGACAAGAATGCACAAATTTTCAGTCAAGTTATTTCATTCTATGGGCACAATGCCTACCAGAAATTGTTTTACAATATCTCCTGAGCGAAGCATCCTGTAAGTAGCAGGGAGGTGGGATGAAAGAACCTCTCCCTATTATCCTAACTCATTGTTTTCACAAATGAAGTTCAGCAGCCTTATACAGAAGGACAAATACCCTAACTCTTCTCCAAGCTGACTGTCAATAATAATCTAACTCCACAAAGCATGCATAATCTGCTGCATACCTTCCCGTGCACCACTTTCAACATCCTCCTGCTGGCGCCAAGATAAATGGCTTCATCAAAGGCAGTCATGGAGCCTTGCAACCTGTTGAGGCAGAAAAGCTTCCTAGGGTATCAGAAACATCCTAATGCCTATATCAAGCATCCTCACTGCCATGTGAAGCATCACTGTGCAGAATACATTAAATAAACCTGTAATGGGGAACAGGGCAGGATTGTCCCATGCAGCCTCACCCCAGGAGTCTTTATACTATGATTAAATGCCTTTGATAGGCATTTTCAAAGTGTGTTGTTCTTCTTGGTAAATATGTTTGGCGAGAAGAACACTGTCATCTGGAAACAGTATCTGAGGGATCTCATTCAGTGGAACAAGGTGCAAGTGTTTTCTGTCTTATCCATTTTCTGCAACCTGAAAAGTAAGTATAAAATCAAGAATTTTTAAACCTTTCTTTCTTTCGCCCAATAGATTTAGAAATCGTGCAATGAATCAATACAGCCGTTTCACCATTCATTTGATGTACAGCAAATTGCAATCCACTCTGGGAGTAAGTGGCTATTTGCAAGGCTGATGCACCATATTCCAATCACATACTCATTCTGCACCCCACACACTTTATTAGATGGTTCAGTGGCTATTGTTGTTTGAGAATAACCACATAACCCATTTTCTTAAATCTATCTGTAAGCTGTGTTGAATCAGGGTGATATCTTAGAATGCCACTGGGTAACCCAAAATAAGTCTCAGGCTCCTTCTGCTTATTATGCAAAGGATTGAATATGTTCACTTACACTGTAGAATCTCAAATGCCTTTTTTAAAGCCTAACAGATTTTCTGGATATAATTTGGAATTTTAAGCTTCATTCAAAAAAATCAAAACTAGTCTAAATAAAAAATCACCATTAAGTCAATTAATATGAGTTCTAGAACCAGGATTTTACTGAAAATTTACTCATATCAAATCAACTGCCACTGAACTATATGGTTAACAATAAGCTTTTATTTGAAAAATGGATAATAAAAACCAACTGAAGTTGTGGTAGAAATATTTAGGTGCTGGATACAGTCCTGTGGTTGGAAGTGGTCCAGGCAACAAATAATGAATCCCCACCAGAAGGAAATGAATAACCAGTAGAGAATAAAGAATAAAGAAAGCCATCATGTGGGCACAACCAGAGAAGAGAGAGGCAAGCAGATGATATTTGAAGCTGTGAGTATGGTGAGTTCTCCCCAGAACATTTATAAAGTGACAATAGAATATTGCTAAGGACAGAACTCCAAGGATCATCTCTACTAAAAGTATAGGAGGAATATACTCAAATCTGAGAGACAAGTGGCCAGATAGGTAGGAGAAAAACCTGGAGTGCCCTGTATCACCGAACCAAAGGCAGAGAATGTTTCAACACAAAGAAGATGCCAAGAGAGCAAGTAAGGAATTAGAGGAAGGAAATCTATTGAATTTATCAAGAAAAATTATTAGTGACTTTGACCAGAGCCGTTTTCGTGGGATGGTAAGGTCAGAGATGAGACTGTAGTGGGTCGAGGAGTCCATAGTAGGTAGAAAATGAAGAAAGCAAGAGTAGACAATTGTTTTAAGAAGTTTAGCCATAAAACATGTGGGAGAAAATGGAAGAAACAGAAGGAGCAACTAGAAGAGAACATAGGATTGGGAAGCCATGCTAAGAGTGGAAAGGCTTAAGTGTTTCTAAATGTTGACAGGAAGGCACCAGTAGGCAGAGAGGCTGGAGACAGGTGTTCACGAGAGAGAGACAGAAGAGAAAATGGATGATAATCTGGAGATGGTAGAAGAGGGGCCAGAACACAGAGGTAGAATCACTCTCAGATAGGAGGAGGGATACCTCTTCCATCCTTACAGGAGGGAATAAGAGAGAAGGGTAGAGTTGCAGATATATTTATAGGTCTGGCAGCCAGAAATTTTGTGCACTCCCACCTTATGACTTTTTTCTCAGTGAAGTAGGAACCAAGATACTTCTGCAGATATTGAGGGGGAGAGGCGAGACCAGAGGTATGATGAGAGTAGAAAAGGCGGAGGCTAAGAAGGAGCTAGTTGACTAGGAACATGAAGGGATTGCTGGATGCATGGAAGGTGGTGAAGTTAGATGTCATGGATTTATGGCGACACCAGTGGTGTGATTTTCTCCATCAGTGCTCAGCTGTCTACATATAAGCAAAAAGCAAGAAGTTGGATTTATCCAAGAGTAGAATTCATCCAAGAGAGAAACGCTGATTTGTTAAACAGGCAATGGAACAAAGTTGTTCAGAATCCTGGTGAAAGAGAGGTTACAGCGATGGACCACAGAATTTAAGCTAGATGGAGAAGGGAAGATAGGAGGGAGGTGATATTATATAGGGGAAATTAGTAGGTCAAGTGAGGAGAGGTCACTTGAGGTTAACCAACAGGTGTGGTGGGAGTAACTGAGGGAGAGGAGACACTGAGATTGTTGTCAGAATGGGCTACGTAAACATAAGACGTCAGAGGTGATACAGTCCTAAGCGTGACAAGATCCAGAACAGGGCCATGGGGTGAATGACTGAAGGGGAGTGTAGGCACAGGTCATGGAAGAAGAGAAGATCCACAGCTTGAAATGATAGGGGTGGTTTGTTCTCTACACAGGTGGCAACCTTCATAGGATGATGGCAGGATTGGGGTGGACAGAAAACAATGGGTCATCACTGACTGAGAGGAAGTGCCAAGGAAGCTGGAAGGTGTCTGACAAAGATGAGGAGATCCAGAGAGTGGCATTGTTGCATTGTGGGAGTCTCAAAAACCCAGAGGGTGCGGGATGGTGTGGAAGAAGAATGAAGAGCCAGGTGAGGGCTTGCATGCCCCACCTCCCAACCTCACACCCTCCTAGTGGGAGATGGAACACCTCCACCTGAGAGAGCACAGCAACAGGGTTTTAGCTAGGTCTGGGAGGAGAGTGAGCATGGATGTAAGAAGCTTTACTGTGGGAGAGGAGTTGCAAGTGGTCTGGTAGAAGTGGTACAGTATGAGTAGAAAGGAGGAAAAATACCTGGAAGGATTCAAAGGTCACAGCAAATCAGGACCAAAGAAAACTGTGATGTGTGGCATGGATGGTTTGGCTGGCTACAAAGTTTTCAACATAACTTACTCTACCTTTCTTCTGGTAGCTGGAGCGAAGTGTTAGAGCTGGCTCTTCAGGTGTTGAAGTACCCTGCAGGTGAGCTCTAAGGTTACTTGTTGATAAGGTTTGGCTGTGTCCCCACCAAAATCTCATCTTGAATTGTAGCTCCCATAATTCCCACGTGTTGTGGGAGGGACCTAGTGGGAGATAATTGAGTCATGGAGGTGGTTCCCCCCCATACTGTTCTCCTGGTATTGAATAAGTCTCAGGAGATCTGATGGTTTTATAAGGGGAAACCCCTTTCACTTGGCTCTCATTCTCTCTTGACTGCTGCCATGTAAGATGTGCCTTTCACCTTCCGCCATGACTGTGAGGCCTCCCCAGCTACGTGGAACTGTAAGTCCATTAAACCCCTTTTTCTTTATATTTTCTTTATACCCAGTCTTGTGTATGTCTTTATCAGCAGCGTGAAAACTAACTAATACACTTGTGAATAACATTTAGTTTGAAGCACATAAAATACTACTATTTACTATTTTTGACCAACAAAAATTACAATGTTATATAGTTCAATCTAAGAGTATCTGCATACTAAAGGGAATGTTTATTTTTTATCAGTGGTCTGGGATTGACGGGCTATTGCTTTCTGCTAATTTAAGACTTTGCTATATGGAGCTAACAGTGGAGACAGTAACTCTGGTCTCTTAAGTTACCAAAGCAGGGAGCACTCATCTCCAACATCATATATTCTGGTATCCAGGGTGGTTAGCAGCAGGAGTGCATGAGAGGAGATGCCTGCTTCCCAGGGATGGATATCAAACTGTTTCTTGATGACTGGAGCCCAAAGGTAAGAGAATAATACAGCTGGGGATGTGGGATTTGAGGACAGAGGTGAAAAAAAAAAGACTGCAGGTCTGAATAGGAGAAAAGAAACAGAAGGTGACGGGAGGCCACAGGGAATGAGATCAAAAGAAGGAAAGCAAAGAAGAAACAAAGGCAAAAGCTCAGAAAGTATCTCATATCAGAAACAACATCTTTTCCCTAGGAAAGGAAGTGCCACCTCCCCCAAAACCAATTACAGTGGCAGGAGAGGAAAGGCATGGAGCACAGTAAGGAGAGAAAAATAACCGTGAAGAACTTTGCAAAAGTAAAGAGTTATATAAAGTCCCAATAATAATAAATCACCTTGCCTGAGGTATGAAAACCTTAAAATAACCTGAAAAATCAAAATGTGGAGGAGAAGCAGAAGGCATTGACTAGCTTCCAGAAGGTTTGTATGCTTGCTTTAAATTCCTCCCCCTCAACTTTTCCAGCCAGGTTTCCTCAGGGTAAACCTCAGTCAGGTTTTCAGATGAAAATAGATCTGGCCCCTGGTTAAAACTGCCACCCCTAGTCCATGCCTGCCCCTGGGTTCACCAGAAAAGAGCACAGACTGGGAGAAACCTCTTCCTCTTCCCTGAACCTGGCACCTGCCTTCTTGAACACTGATGCATCTGTTTTGTGAAGGTTTTCTCTCTCTCCTTTTGTTCTATAAAGAGAGAGAGGGAGGGAGGGAGAGAGAGAGGGAGAGAGAGAGAGAGAGAGAGAGATACTTTTGAAAAATAATCTTCTTCCCTGGAAAAAAAAAAAAAAAAGAAAGAAAGAAAGAAAGAAAAATAGACCTTTCTGAATTCCCAGTCCTGGAGCTCTGTTCTTTATATATCTACTTGTTTCATTGTTAAATAAACCCACATATTTAAGGGTGACACATTCTCTTAACTAATGCCCTGTCAGGCCCATGTGCCTTGCTAAAAATGGACCTTGATGCTGTTTCCATTTTTTCTAAGAAATAATTTGATTATTTTTATCCTGCTTCTATCACCACTCACAAGAAAATGGTTGTCTTCTCGCAAAAACAATGTTTAAATAAGCCAAGTGCTCAAGCATATACAAGACAACAAGTTTAAAAACAAAATCTAAGTCACACATATCTACTCACTGCCTTGTGAAAATTAGCTTAAAATTTGGAGTAAATGCTTTCCGAAGTAAAATTGTTTTCTGTTAAACTTCTTAACAATATTATGTCCATCCCTACATCTTAGTTTGTGCAGACCTAAATATCCCCTAGAAAATGGATAATTTAATAAAAGCAGGTGATATGAATCACCCAGGGACAATTTGAATTATTATCTGTAGATAATTCATTATGCACATATTTCTAGTGAGATCCTTAAATCAGCAGGACTTCTTAATCAGAGACTTTCAAATTTTGTCTGTAATAACTGGAGACTTGACCCATAAATCAGCAAATAGGCCAGCAGGCTCACCACATGCTTCACATTTCTTCTTGGGAGAAAAAGACACTTAATTATCCTGAGGTCACAAAAGAAGGGAAAAATGGACATGAAAAGTTGTCGGGAGTTTTATGGCAAACTATAACTAATTTTAGCATTTTCTCAAAAGTGGCTCGTGAAAGGAAGACAATGAAAACATTTGAAATCAAGTTAGGCATTTTATACAGAGAAAGGAAGATGTTTTAAATATTTACAGGAACAATCTTACCACCCAGCGCTGTCTCTCATTTCCAGTAAGATAATTGTCCCAAATTTGAACAATTATTTTTTCATGTTACCAGTTTTGCAAATGAAATTTCTAATATGGAAGACATGGGTAATGGAGCTTAATATAAGGCTGAAAATATCTACTTGCAGATTTGGAACACAGGATCTTTTCATTTTAACCAATATAAGTAATGGTAATAAATAGATCATATTTCTCTTCTATTTCTAGTGTCTTTCCTTCTCCCCACTTCACTAGAACCTCTCAGTTACTACTCTGCTCCCTTCTTCCCCTTCAGGTCTGATCCCTCCACCAGCCATGGTAACAATCTGCACTGCATTAAGGACTCTAGATGGATCTCACAGTGCAATGGGAAGCACAATGTGAAGATGGGAAGCACCAGAAGACTTAGGTTCAAATCCCGATGGCCATCAGCACTGTGTAGAAGATACTGTTGGTGCCCTGCCCAGACACCCTTTCCCTGGCAGGTGAACTCATCTCCTAGCTACCGTAGGTGTAGGCAGCTAACCACTCACTCACAGCTGACCCATTTTCCAGGAAATTGCCCTCAGACAAAAGCCAATTCTTCAAAGAGATTAAACCCCACTAGCCTCCCAGGGGCAGCCACTGGCCAATGACTGATTGACATAGGGGTACAAAAGGCCAACCATCTAAAGGAGGGGCTCATTCTGTGCTCCTATTTATGCTCCATGCTGCCTTGGCCCCACCCTCCATTAACTTAAAGTCAGCCTCAAACTTAGACCACATCCTTACTTAACTCTCTTCCCTGGTCCTATCCTGCTTTCCTCCTTCCCCTTCTCCTGAGGGCATTTGCTGAATAAGACACTTAAGGATCTCCACTTCAAGCTCTGCTTCTAGGGGAGCCTGAAGCCTAAAATGCACTGTGACCCTGGACACTCACTTAATATGTCAGCAGTTCCCTCCCATGCAAAATGAGGATAATCATACACATCTCATGGGATTGTTGTACAGGTGAAATGAGAAAACTTGTGCAAAAACCTTTGTTCAACCAAGTGCTACTAAAATTTAAAGGATTAGTATATCTTAATGTAAATGTAAGACAATGTGTGTGTTCCTCTTCCCATAGACAAAGTGGAGGGGAGTGCACCTCCTTAATAAAAGCTTCTTCACTCGGCTTCTGGTTCTCCTCTTACTTCTCTAGATCTCTGTTGCTGTCTCTTACTCCTCTGCCCAGACTCTAAATCCAGGCAGCAAGAATAGGCCACCTCTTTCAGTTCCAAGCATATGCTGAGGTTCTCCACATACTCAGGATTTCCAGCTCTAAATATCCAGCCCTGACCTCTCTCTAGAATGCCACACTCATATTGCCTATGGTCTATTTGACTAGATAACCATATGGCTATCTGACAGACATCTCACAGTTGACATGACCAAAGCATTGCTCTTGATTCTCTGCCTCTCAGTCTGCTTCCCTATCCCTGCCTACCTTCCCCAACTCAGTAAACAGTAACCCCCTGCCCACCTTCCCCAACTCATTACCTTCCAAAGAGCCACTCAAGTCAAAACTCTAGGAATTATTGTTGATTCTTTTTTGCTTCCACTCTTTATATCCAATCCATTAGTAAGCTCTGCCAACTCTTCTTCCAATCTCCACTTCTCCTTCTCTCCATCGTCACTGCTACTGCCACAATTGAAGATAGTATCATCTCTTACTTGAACCACCACACCCTGACAATCCACTTGATTTAAGATATTAAGATCATGTCACTGACCGGCTTAAAACCTTCAAAGGCCTTCCCACTATTCTTGGAATAGGTATTTCTCTCTCCCTCTCCCCTCTCTTTCTTTCATTCTGTCTCCTCTCCCTCCTGTCTCCCCTTCCCTCTCCCTTTTCCTTCTTCCTTTCCTTCCCTCCTACCTGTCACAAACTCTTACACACACACACTGTAACCCAGCCACCTTGCTGTCTTTCTGTCCTTTTAAAATTCCAAAATAGTTCTTGTATCAGAGCCTTTAAGTTTCCTATATTTTCAACTAGGAATGCCCTTCCCCAAACTTTCATGACTGTCTCCTTTCTGTCAAGCTTATTTCGGTCTTTTCAACCTGAAATAGACACCCAGGTATATTTTGTCATATCAGTCTGTTTTAATTCTCTGAAAATCTCTTCTCACTCACTCTTTCTTGTTTACATATCCATTTGTGTGTTACCTGTCTCTACAACCTCTGTAAGTTCAACAAGAGCAGGGATCTTGTTTTGTTCACAGCTATATCCCCTGGGGCCTAAAACAATGCCTGACACATAGCAAGTAATCACTAAAAACAGTTTTTAAATGATTCGATTAATGAATGAGTGGATAGAGGAATGAATGGAGCACTAAACAAAAGTTTGGGCTCTAGCTCAGTTATGCCACTCACAAGCTGTGAGATCTTAGGCAAGTTAATTGACCCTTTCAAGGGCATTTTGGATTGGGCTTGCTAGACTAGTGCTGATGCGATTGAAATAACTAGGGTCGTAGCCTCCCAGAGTACAGTGGGCCTTAAAAACGCCATATTCTGTTGGGTCCTAAATTCACTCTCAGTCAACATGGTAAAAGATTAACCATAAAGTAAGATGACCAACTTTCCTGGTTTTCCCTGGACTGAGGGTTTCCTGGCAATAGGAAAGCAGCATCAGAGTGGTAAGAGGCACCTGACAGGGCATCATGCCAAATTGAAAATGTCCTTGGACAGATCTTGATCTTGCTGAATATTATTATTATGATTATTGTTATGATGATTGCTACTATTTTTTTTTTTTTTTTTTTTTTTGGACACGGTCTCATTCTGTTACCCAGGCTGGAGTGCAGTGGTGCAATCACGGTCCACTGCAGCCTCGACCTCCCAGGCTCAAGAGATCCCCCCACTTCAGCCTCCCGAGTAGCTGGAACTACAGGTGCGTGTCACCACAACCAGCTATTTTTGTAATTTTTGTAGAGACAGGGTTTCGCCATGCTGCCCAGGCTGGTCTCAAACTCCTGAGCTCAATCTATCCACCAACCTCAGCCTCCCAAAGTGCTGGGATTGTAGGCATGAACCACTGCACCTAGCCTATTGTTACTATTTTGCTTTTTAGTTTGGAAAAAGTTTTAACTTACAGAAATCAGTAAGAAATGCAAAAATCTTCCATAAACCTTTACTCAGATTTTTACAATTTTAACATTTTGACATTTGCTTTATCATTCTCCCTATCTCTTTTTTTTCTGGACCATTTGAGAGGAGGCTATGTCTTTATGCCTCTTATTCCCCTAATTAACATTCTAGCATCTTAGTCCATTTTGTGCTGCTATAACAGAATACCATAGACTGGGTAATTTATAATAAACAGAAATTTATTTCTCATGGTTCTAGAGGCTGTGAAGTCCAAGATCAAGGGCTGGCATGTGGAGAGGGCCTTTTTGCTGTGTCATCCCATGTTGAAAGGCAGAAGGGCACAAAAGGGCAAAAGAGAGGGGGACAAACTCTTCCTTTTATCAGAAACCCACTCTTGTCATAATGGCATTAATCCATGCGTGAAGGCAAAGCCCTCATAGCATCAAAGCCTCTTAAAGGTCTCACCTCTTAACACTGTTGTACTGGGGATTAAGTTTCTAACACATGAACTTCCGGGGACACATTCAAATGATAGCATCCAATGTGTATATCCTAAGAAAATGGATATTCTCTTATATGACCATAAGACAGTAAGCAAATTTAGGAAATTTAACATTGATGCAATATTTTTATTTAATCAACAATCCATATTTCAAATAAATGAATTATTCCAATAATGTATTTTGTAGAGAAGAAGGAGGAGGAGGAAGAGGAAGAAGAAAACTTTCATTCTAGGATCCAGTCCAAGATCACATATTCCATTTAGTTTCATCTGTCTTTAGTCTCCTTTTTTTTCTTTTCTTTCTTTCTTTTTTTTTTTTTTTTTGGTCTTTGTGACATTGAGAATATGCCAATTATTTTATAGAATGTCCCTTTCTTATTTTTAGAATGGGAATAATAACATTCACCTCACAGGATTAAATAACATTAAATCCTAATCTTAACTGAAAGAACAAATAAGATAGCGTTTGTGATATGCCTAGCATGTGACAAGAGCTCAATAAAAATAGATATTAGGGTAACAAGGAAAAAAGAAAAAAGTGGACTTTGTAAGATGCTTCTCTGTGGAAGGATTTCAGGTTTTAAAAGTGTATAAAAGGGAACCATTGGAAGTGAAGATAACGGTATAGATTTGAGGCCTATTTTAATCATGTATGACTTGTTTCATTTTTATTTATTTAGCAAATATTTACTGAGAACCTACACTGTGTCTAGAAATCTTAGTCACATTTCTTCTTTCATCTCTGAGCTTATGATTTTATCTGTAAATTGGAGTTATTGATAATATTTTCAAACAGTTGTTGAGAAGATTAGATAAGAAGAATAGAGATATTTAGGCAGTTTCAAAACTAGAAAAGTCTATATAAATGCAAGTCGATGCTTATGTTCTTGATAGTGATATTCTGTGTCAGGGCCATTCAGTGAAATTCTTATTAGTCATCTTGAACTTGAAAAGCAAGTGACCAAAGACCTTTAATATGGATGACAAAGACAACTTTTTTAAAAAATAGACTCATGTACATGATTTTTACATTGAATTAAAGTTATGCTGTATCCCCATTGAACCAACCCTCATGGAAAAAAGGGTGTGAGCATATGAGGGTAGGGGGGAAGCATAGCAAAACTATTTAACACTATGGAATTGTTAAACATCAAGGTAAAGCTAAAGACAAAAATTTTGGATTTGCGCATATGATCATCAAGGCTATATATGGAATAGAGGGGGTGACTGTAGTGATTCAATAATATGTGAACTAGATTCAATAAAGGTTTTATAGACATTACTTTGTTAAGAGCCTCGCAGTGAACTTGCAGATTACACATCAATCTCCACAAGATTCCACAGACTTTTTCTCTGAAACTCAAGGAAGCTAGTCATGTGACTCACTTTGTTTCTATTCCATTTAGCATTTGAAACCAGAAGGACCAATGTTCAAATTCCAATTTCACAACTGATTGTGTCATCTTGAGACATTTACCCAAGTTTATTTTCTTATCTGTAAAATAATAACTACTTCCCAGAGTTCTTATAATAAAGTAGTTTTCAAAGTATAGTCATATATTAGCAGCAGCATCACCTGTTTAAGATGCAAATTCTCAGGTCTACCCCAAGACCTACAGAATGAGAAAGTTCTAAGGGTAGAGCCTAAAAGTCTTTAACAAGCCTTTCTGGTGATTTTATGCATGCTAAAGTCTGAGAACTACTCTTATAAAGAATTAAATGATACAATGTAGGTAAATATCCAGGCACAGTGCCAGGTAGCCATATTACAGAGTGACTGTAAAATAAGTATTTGTTTCTTCCTCTGCCACCCCTCACTCCCTCAAACTTCCCACATACACTTTATCCCACACACACACCTGTACAAGCATGCATGCTTGTGTGCACACACACAGACACACCAATCAATAATTGTTTGGAATAGTGTACATGAGATAAAACACTTTTGTTTCAAAATCACATCCATTTAGAGCTGGAAGCATATATTTAGAACTTGAAGATATATTTCTATGAGTAAAATATTAGGAGAAACCCATTGTGATAGACTGTATTACTACTTAAAATATTCACTGCTACTCCCTGTTTAGGATTATATATATCCACTTTGTTGATGTTAGCCTTAGCCAATAGACTTGCTTTGGCTAATGAAATTGATTGGCAGTGATGTGCCCCACTTCTGAGGAAAGGTTTAAGAGCCATAATGAGATTCTACCATATTTAACTTTCTGGCAATGTCCCAGCTAGGGGATTCCCCTTCAGCCTTGGTTCTGGAATTAAAATGATCTGGAGGCTGTAGCCAACTCAATATGGAAAAGTAGCACAAACAAGAAATAAGTCTTTTTAAAAATAAGCCTCTAAGAATTTCAGGTTCTTTGTTACTATATCATAATTTAGCTGACACAGCTTCAAGTCAGCATTGTTTTGGAGGTTCTGGCCAGTACAGTAAGACCACAGAAAAAAGTCTTTGGATTGATAAGGAAAAACAAATATTTCTCTTTATTTGTAGGTGATATTTCCTATGCTGAAAAATCAAGAGAATCTAAAGGTAAATTATTAGAACCAATAAGATAGTTGACAAGATTGCTGAATACAAAGTCAAAATACAAAAGTCAATACATTTTTATACTCCAGAAAAAAATTAGTTAGAAAATATAATTCTCTAAAGTGTCATTTAAATTTACAGCAGAGATAAATGTTTTGAGGAATAAATCTAGCAAAATATGAGTAAACCTATTATGGAAAAATTATAATCCTGTATAGAAAGACACTCCTTTATTTATTTATTTATTTATTTAAGTCTTCTTAAATAAATACAGAATATGGCACATGCTTGGTTTAGAAAACTCAGCTTTGTAAAGATGTCAGTTCTTCCCAGTTAGATCCATATAATCAATGTTATTTCAATCAAAGACTCAATAGGGTTATGTGTGGAATTTGAGAAGCTGACTCCCAAATTGTATAGAAGAGAATGGGATCAAGAATAGCGAAAACACTCCTGAAGAAGAAAGATAAGGTAGGGAGACTTGCCCCGTGAGATACCAAGGCTTATTTAATGGCTACAATATTTAAGACTCTGCTATTGACAAAGGGATACATACATTTCACCAAAGAGGAAATAAAAATTACCATAAACATTTGAAAAGATGCTGAACCTTATTGATATTCAGGAAAATGCAAATTAAAACCATAAGATACCATTTTCCACACACTGAATTGGCAAAATCTAAAAGTCAGATAATATCAAGGGTTGTCAAAAATGGAAAAACAACATGTACTTTCACCTACTGTTGGCAAAAGCCCATCAGATTTTAAAAAGTGAAGTTGAACGTACACATATCTATGACCTATTAATTTCATCTCCAGGTATATACCCTAGAGAGCTCCTTGAATACATACCAAGAGATATAGAAAAAATGCTCACAGTGGCCTTGTTCCTGAGAACAAAATGCTGAAAACAACTCATCATCACCAGTAAAAAGATAATAAGACTGAGGCATATACATACACTGGAATTCTATACAACACTGGTCATGAATGAACTATAGCCACATGCATTAACACGAACAAGTGTCAAAGACACAAAGTTTAATTGAGAGGGCCAAGTCACTGAAGAATACATACAGTATAGATTCAATTTGCTACCATTCAAATCAGGGAAAACTAAACAATGCTTAGAGATACATTCACATGTGATTTAAAAAAAAAAACAACCTATGAAGCAAAGAAGCTAATTATTAACACAATATCCAGGACAGTGTTCACCCAGGGTTCAGGGAAAAGGTCTCCAGAGAGCTTCTAAGTTAGTGGTAATGCTTTATTTCTGAAGCTGGTTGGCAGGTCCATGAATGTGTGTTTTATCATTCTTTCATTTGCATTTGTACATTTCACACCCTCGTGTATATGATTATATATATGTAAACTTTATACACAACTATTGTACTAATATATAGGAATTGTAAAAGACATAAAAGCTGACATTTTTAGAGGATAATATAAAATAAACTAAATATTCTTTTGATTTTTGTTCATGATTAAGGAAAAAAAACACTTATGCCATTGAATTGTAGAAGTTTGGCTTCATATCCTGAGCACTTAGCATTTAATGCCTTGCTAATCATGATAGCTTCATGTTATCATTAGCTAATTTCTCAAGGCTAATATACACTCAGGGTGATGTACACTTTTAATGATTGTGGGTGTATATTAATTTCTCAGATGGTCTTCTTTAATAATCTCAATTTTTATAACTTCTAGTTACATTTGGTAAGATTGCCACTATTTTTCCCTCAGAATATGACTGGCTGATGAAGGCTTAGTTCTAAGTGTAGGAGAAGTGTCAGCTCTTCCATTTACTTGTATTAGTCTTGGTATTTTTATCCATCTAAGGTTTCTTTGTAGAAAACTCTTGAGGCCTTTATCAGTGTTTCGAGAGTTCATTTAAACTTAATCTGTAAATCTTCTCAATTAGGCTCATAAAAAATGGAATTACATCTATTACCTACTGTTATATAACTATCCCAAAGTGTAGAAACTTAAAGCAATAATATATCACTAATTAAATATTAAAATTTTGTGGGTCAGGAATTTGGACAGGGCACAATGGAAACAATTCATCTCTGCTCCACGATGTTTGGGGCCTCAGCTGGCATGATTTGATTATCTAGGGGATGAAGCAGTGGGGCTCGATAGACATCCCTCTCTCTCTCCATACAGCCCATCCATTTGGCTAGCTTGGGCTTCCTCACAATGTGGTTGCCCCAAAGTTCTAAAAGGGAAATGCCAAAGCTGTTAGTCTTTGTATAGGCTAAACCCATAACTGGCATAGTACCACTTCTACCATTGTCTATTGAGCAAGTAAGTCACTAAAACCAGCCAAGCTTTAAGTGGGAGGGCGATTAGAATCTACCTCTCAAAAGTGGAAAAGAATTTGCAGCCATATGTAATCTACCATAGAAATATGTCAACAAATGGGAGTCATTATAAGCCCCTTCTCGCTATAGAATTTTAAATCCTCTCAGAAGTGGGATGTGAAGGTCTCATACACTGACCCAGTAAAGAAACAAATGTCAAGCAGTTATTAAATATTAACAAAACTAATTTTCTTTCTTTTTTGGCAAAAAATAAATATAATTAGAATCTCCTGCATCCCTGTGGGGACACCTACTCTTTTCTAAGTATAGGCAGGCATTATGGATGCTTGAAAAAGACAATGATTGCATTGAACTGAAAAATGTTAATTGCTGATTTGTTGTGGCTCCACAACCCATGCAGCTGGGTTGCAGAAATCCGAACATTTGAAGTAAATATTCTCAGTTGGCTTCCAAATGCCAGTCTCTTGTTTTCATCACACGGTGGCCTGGCTTAGAGTGCTGGACCGGCTGCTAGGTGCAGCTTTAGCAGTCCTGCTGCACACTCTGACAGGTGGATGGGTTACTTTCATGGAGCCAGAGGCCCCACAGCTGCTAATAGTAATTATACTTGTCAGCAATGCATTCCCCTCAGGAAACTCCTGCTGCTTCATTAGGGCTAATTGCCAATAGGCAGTGCAATTTCCTAGAAGAGGAGGGGACATAAACCCGCAGGGAGTTGACAGAACAGCTGTGTGAGCTCAGAGAAGCCAGATGTGGCCACGTGCCATTAAAGTGTAGCTGAGGGCTGCTGAATTCATTCAACCCATTCCTGGGAACAGAAGAATATAAAGAATTTGGTGAGGTAGGCCAAATTCCTCTTCATCTTTACTTCCTACCAGCTTTTGTAAAAAATATGAACACATCTTGCTGGACTTCCAACTAAAAACAAAAAGAAATAGTACATTTTGAAATAGTTCTTAACCTGTATAGGACTTGGCGTTTAAAGAACCTCCCTACAGTGTCATTCATTTATCTGTTCAGCAGATAGCTATGTATTAGGTTGGTGCAAAAGTAATTGCGGTTTTTGCCATTACTTCCAATGGCAGGAACCGCAATTACTTTTGCACCAACCTAATACCTACAGTGTGTCTGGATCTATGTCTGCACTTAGAATACAAGATGAGGTCCTCAGTGATGAGAACCAGATCACATATAGAGTCTTTATTTTAGTTAGCTAGGACTGATATAACAAAATACCATATACCAGGTGGTCTATAAGCAGCAGAAATGTATTGCTCACAGTTTTGGGAGATAAATGTCCAAGATCAGGATGCCAGCTTAACTGGCTTCTGGTGAGGTCCCTCTTCCAGATTGCAGAGTGCTGATTCCTTATTCTATCCTCACATGGCAGAGAACAGGGAGGGGAAGCAAGCTTGCTTGTGATTCTTACAAGGGCACTGATTCCATTCATAAGGGCTCCACCCTCATTACCGTATCTAACTCTAATTATCTCCCAAAGGCTTCACCTCCTAATACCATTACATGAGGGGTAGAGTTTCAACATATGAATTGTAGAGGCACACAAACATTCAGTATATAACATTCTGCCACAGCCCCCCAAAATGTATGTCCTTCTCACAGGTAACATACGTTTATTCCTTCCCAACAGCCCCAAGAGTCTTAAGTCATTCCAGCATCACCTCTAAAGTCTAAAGTTTAAGATCTCATCTAAATATCATCTAAATCTGATATGGGTGAGACTCAAGGTATGATTTATCCTGAGATAAAATTTATCTACAGCTGTGAACCTGTGAAGCCAAACAAGCTACGTGTTTCCCCAAAACTCAATTGTTGGGGCAAGTATAGGATAGACATTTTCATTCCAAAAGGGAGAAAGAGGAAAAAAGGAAGGGGTGATGGATCCCAAGCAAGTCCCAAACCTAACAAGGAAACCTCCATGAGATCTTAAACCTCAAGAATAATCCTCTTTGGCTTGATGCTCTGCCATCCAATCACACTGGGGTGGAGGTTCTGCCTTCTGGATTCACTGGGGCTACAGGCCCACCCGCAACACCCCTGTGAGGAGATTGTCTGGCCTGCTGAAAGCAAGGCCATGTTACTTACCTTTGAAATGGAGAGGCATCCCTGATGATCTGGAAATTGCTTTTGGAGTCATTCTTCCTTGTCTTGAAGAACAGAGCACATTCAAAGCTGGATGGCTCTGTAGTCCTGCCCTGTCAAATCCAAGAAGTCCAACAGCCTTTCTTCTTTCCTTCCCTCCTTATTCCTCCTCTTCAGTTCAACGTGGCAGTTTTCTTTCTGGGGTTGCTGATTACGTTTGTGGTTCACATCTATTATCAAATGGTCACTTGGCTAGACCCTAAGTATTTTCCTTTTTTACAATATAGATAGGTCAGGAAATTTCCAAATCTTTACACTCTGCCCCATTTTTGCTTAACAATTCTATCTTCAGGCCATTTCTCTCTTCTTGCATTTTACTATAAGCAGTCAGAAGAAGCCAGTTCACACCTTCAACACTCTGCTTAGAAATAGCTTCAGCTAAATACCTAATTTCATTACTCGTGAGTTCTATCTTCAACAAAGCAGTAGAACATGAACACAATTCCCCTGCACTCTGCCACTTTATAGCAAAAATGTCCTTTCCTCCAGTTTCCAATAATGGGCTCCTTATTTCCACTGAGACCTCATCAGAATAACCTTAACCATTCATATTTTTACCAACTTTTTGTTCATGATCATTTATGTATTCTCTAAGAAATTAGGGGCTTTCTCTACATCTCTCTTTTTTTCCTTGATCCCTTACTAGAATCACCTTTAAAAGTATGTTCATGAAAATCTGTTTTTTTCTAGCATACACCTCAAAACTCTCTCAGCCCCTTCTCCTTACCTAGTTTCCAAGCCACTTCTACATTCTAAAGTATTTGTTACAGCGGCATCCTCATTTCTCAGTACCAGTTTTCTGTCTTAGTCAGTTCAAACTGCTAGAGTAAACTACCATAGACTGGATAGCATAGAAGTTTATTTCTTGAAGTTCTAGAGGCTAGGAAGTTCAAGATCAAGATGCTGGCAGATTTGTTGTCTGCTTCCCTATCCATGGATGGCCATCTTCTCATTCTGTCCTCATACTGCAGAAGGTGAGGGAGCTCTCTGGGGTCTCTTTCATAGCATCACTAATCCCATCCATGAGGGTTCCACCCTCATGACCTAATTACCTCCCAAAGGTTCCACCTCCTAATACTATCACATTGAGGGTTTAGATTTCAACATATGCATTTTGAAGGCACACATTCAGTCTCTAGCAGTCTTATAATTCAAAGTAAGAACTTTGGCTTTTACTATAAGATGGAAAATCACTGGAGCACAGAAGTGCCGTGATCTTACATTTTAAAGGATCAGTCTGTTTACTATGTAGACTAAAAGGGTGCAAAGGTAGAAGCAAAAACGCCCATGGGAGGCAATTGAGATAAGCAGGTGAGAGATGGCAAGGACTCAGACCAGGGATCATAGGGAGGTGATGGAAAGTGAGAAGAATATGGATATACAGTCGTGCATTACTTAAAGACAGGAATACATTCTGAAAAATTCATCATTAGGCACTTTTGTCACTATGCAAACATCATAGAGTGTACTTACACAAACCTAGATGGTATAGCCTACTACATACCCAGACTATATGCTATAGCCTATTCCTCCTAGGCTACAAACCTGTGTAGCATGTGACTGTACTGAACACTATAGGCAACTGTGACACAATGGTCAGTATTTATGTATGTATCTAAAAGTAGAAAATGTATGGTAAAAATACGGCATTAATAATCATATGGAACCACTGTTGTACACATGGATCGTCTCTGAAACATCATTATGTGGTGCATGACTCTATCTGGAAGGTAGAATCAACAGAATTTCATGATGGATTGAATATGGAGTATTGAAGAGAGAAATATGGATGACTCCAACGTGTTGGGCCTAAGCAACTCACCAAAAAATAGGGTTGCCATTGGATCACCTGAGGCCAGGAGTTCAAGACCAGCCTGGCCAACATGGTAAAACCCCATCTCTACCAAAAATACAAAATTAGCCGGGCGTGGTAGCGCATGCCTGTAATCCCAGCTACTCAGGAGGCTGAGGCAGGAGAATTGCTTGAACCCAGGAGGCGGAGGTTGCAGCGAGCCGAGATGGTGGCATTGCACTCCAGCCTGGGCAACAACAGCAAAACTCCATCTAAAAAAAAAAAGAATAGGGCTGCCATCAACTGAGATGAAAAAAAGCCACGAGTAAGGCAAATTTCAGAGACAGGAATGGGAGGGAAACAGGAGTTCAGTTTGGAACGGTAATTTTGAGATGTCTATGTAACATCTAACTGGATGTCAAATAAACAGTTGAAGTTAAGGAGAGAGATCTGGAATGCAGATGCATTTTGGAGTCATCAATATATAGACATTATTTAAGGTATTTAAAAACCAAATGAGTTCATCAAGAGAGTGTGTGTAGAGAGAGGAGAGAAGATGAATGACAATAGGGCTCCAGGGCACTCAGTTATGGAAAGCAGGGTTAAAAAGAGATACTGGTGAAGAGACTGAGAAGAGACAACCAGGGAGGTAGGAGGAAACCCAAGAGTATTGTGTCTCAGAAGCCACAGGAAGGAAGTGTGATTAATGGATAAAGAGTACTTAACTCTGTCTCATAATGCTGACAGACTGGGTAACACAAGAACTGAGCCTTACCCGTTGGACTGTTGTACAAAAAACTCTCCATATTTAAAATTAAATGTTTAGCAGATCTCTCTGTCCATCTTTAATATTAGTAAAAAAATTTTAATGTTGATTTGAAATGAGGAATATTTCTCCCTTACAGAATAACCTACTTTTAATATTTTTTTCAAACTTTTAAAAGTGGTAAATAATGGAAGTAGGAATTAAAGCCTCCTTTAATTGAAGTAGAGGTTAAGATGTAGTAGGGGTGAGGAATGTGTTGCACAGATTTGTTGGATAAGCAGAATAGCCCACTTGTCTAGCTTCTGATATAAATTAGATCACATCTTGTAATAGGCAAACTTTTTGCTGTAGCCCTACCTTTTCACATTTGCAGAATGTCTCTCTTTGAGTCTCCCTGATTCTCCCAATTTGTCTCAGAACCCTCAAGGCCTTCTGAATCCAAAGACGAAATATTGCTTCCAGGTGAAAGATATAGTGTAGTGGCTAAGAGCCTGGATTCTCAAACTACATTTCCTAAGTTCACATCCTAGCTCTACCTCTGTATTCATCAGCTAGCACTAGGTTATACTGCCTGATAAACAAATGTCAAATTACAACAACAAATAAATTCATTTATTCTTCATTTGATATGTGAGTGGCTACAACTAAGCTGCTTTGACTATGCTTCTGGCTCTGGGTTATGGTAGAGCCTGTGCCATAGCTCCTTGACTGAAGGGGCAATCTCAGTCTGGGAAATGTTCATTCCAGTGAGAGATTCAGCCATACTACGCAAACACACTTATGAAACACTTTGCAAAATTATGACTGAGACAGTGAAAGAGATCTGACCCAACCAACTCCATGTTGCTTACAACCTTGAAGCTGTCCTGGTTCCTTTCTGGGTGTAGCCTGAACTAGCTTTAGGATTAACTTAGTTTATGGTTTATAGTTTAAAAGACAATAACAGTCCTTTCCCAAAACAAACATATTTCTTGCCTGGGGACTAGACTGCCTTTGTGGGACTAACAAATTAGCCACAAGATTAGAAATTAAGGTTTAGAAGTCATGCAGCTGGAGGCTACAAGACTCTGACCCACCCCAAACTGCTCCTAAAATCAGTACTTGAGATATTTTGCAGACCCTGCACTTGATGGATCGGCTGGTGCCACCCAGATGGATAAACTGACTCATCTGATCTTGTGGCCCCCACCCAGAAACTGACTCAGCACAAGAGGACAGCTTCAACTCCCTATGATTTCATCCCTGACCAATCAGCACTCCTGGCTCACTGGCTTCCCCCCACCCCCCCACCAAAATGTCCTTAAAAACTCTGCTCCACCTTCAGGAGACTGATTTGAGTAATAATAAAACTCTGGCCTCCTGCACAGCTGGCTCTGCGTGAGTTACTCTTTCTCTATTGTAATTCCCCTGTCATGATAAATTGACTCTGTCTAGGCAGCAAGCCAGGTGAACCCATTGGGTGGTTACACTTACAGCCTGTCCTTGGATGTCAAGTCCATTTTCATTCCTTTGACTAAGCAAGTTACATGGTATGGTTTCTATCTCCATATATGACTACCATCAATGCCTCCTTTCCCTGTATGTATGTGCTTCTCCAATCATCAAAAAGTGGAGCTATTTCCCAACCCAGTGAATCTGAGCTGGCATGTGAATTTGCCTTGACCAATAGAATGTGGCAAGAAGTGGCATTTTGCAACTTTCAAGCCCAAGTCTTAAAAGCTGATGGCTTCCACTTCCTCTGTCTGAGGACACAGCTGGCACGCTGGTAGGAATTACAGATTGGACTACAGAATGATTTGAAGCCATGTAAACAGAAGTCCTGAAGGATGAAACATCATCCTGAACATTTTAGCCTCAGCTACATCCCAGTTGAATGCAGATGAAGAGAACCCAATTAAGACGAATAGAAGAACCTCTGCCTGTGCCTCAGAAAACCTACAGAATCATAATAAATGGTTCATTGTTGTTTTAAGCCACTAACTTTTGGGGTAGCTAGCTTTGTAACGATAGATAAGTGAAATCCATTGGTCAAGCCCCGAATCAATGGAGCAAAAACACACTTATCTTACGGAGGTGTGTGGAGAGAAAAGTGAGTATTTTTGAACAGTACAATTTAGCACAATCTTTCAGTGACTCCGTGAATTACTTTAACACTCTGTGCCTCATCAGCTCATCTGGAAGTGGGAGGATTTTTTTTCTTTATTGTAACCATTTCATTAGATTTTGTGAGGCTTAAATAAGTAAATAGAATTAAATAAATAAATGCATGTGATGTATGTGATGTACTCAGATATTTTTGTCATATCCCTAATAAGTCTCTATTTCTTGCTGGTATTGCCTTAAGGCACCCAAAAGATGTTATTTGGAAGCTGTGACCCTTACCTTAGTCCAGATCTCTGTGTTAGGCAGGAATCTAGACCCAACATGGCGGCGTTACCTGGCGTAGCAGGCCTTTTGTTAAAGACTCCCTTCACCCTTGTACACACCCGCAGACTTACATGCGTCAGAGTTCTGGCTGGGCAACCACACACCCCCATGACCCGCAGCTCACCTGCATTCCACAAGTTCATAAACAGCAGTTTCGGTTAACAGTTTCCAAAGACCCCTTCCTCGTGACCCTTACTCAACTCCTGCCCTAGTAGTTTCAAGATCCCCCAGGTCCTGTTTGCACAACCAGCTTCCCTACCTCTCAGGCTATAAGAAGCCCTTACCCTCCTCCCTCAGCGCAACTTCCTCGGCCCACGCCTTTGGACCGAGGAACCTCGCCCACAAGCCCTAATAAAAGACTATTCTCACTGCCATTTGCCTTGTGTCTTCACTCCCGGTTCGGCACCAGCCTCAGTTTACCTTTACACTCTGCAGGCCACAGCTAACCCTCATGGAAGGGCAAAACCATTCTAACCAATTACTTAACTCTAACCAGGTTTACATTCACATACTCAGTTATCATCCCCAAAGTACGTTTAATTAGAAAAGATCTCCAACCTGGACCACATGCACTGTTTCAGAAATTTCATCCATCCACAATGTAGGGCTTGGTATTAGGCTCCAATCACCCATCAAGACTTCCCCTTCTCTTGTGGTGAGTCCCTTTGGGGTCTTTGATGTCCTTCTCTCCAACAAACCTCTATTAGTGTGGTAGGAGTTATTAAGAAATAATTTTAGCAAATAGAGAAGAAAACGGGTCCTTGGAAGTTTTCATTTTTTACAGCATCTCCAGAAAATTTTCCAGTAAAACCCGGGCTCTTGAGCCAGGCCGGCAACCTTTGATATGCAAATGCAGACCATCAGAAACTAGGTCCACCCAACATGGCGATTCCCGCAGCCTTCTTGCCCTTGCCCCACAGATTCCTGGCAACATGGCCGCCCCCACATATTCCCACATGTGTAGAAGATCATGGGGCCCTGAATTTGCATATTAAAAGACTAGGGTGGGAGGGCCAGCTTTCTCCCGGGCTTCGCAAATGACATGCCTAGTCAAACCAATCCCCTGAGCCCTATGCAAATCAGACACCACCTCCTCCAGCCTCTGCATATGTACCTGGCTGGTGTTCACCGCACTTGGGGTTCTGTCTCTGGCTGTATGGGGTAGCTTGTTTTTGGCTTCTCCCTTCCTTCTTGCCTATTAAACCCTCTGCTCCTCAAAACTGCTCCACGTGTGTCCATGTCATTTTTTCTAATTCGACGTGAGACAAGAGCCCTGGTGTTCCTCCACTCATCAGAGCCATATCACTTGGACCATTTCAAACCATAAAAGAAGTGAGATAGAGATCACAGTCTCTTTTTTGCGAGGAGATTCTTTGGTCCCAGTGGATATTTATCCATCTCCTAATCAGAAGCAGTTCTGTGTTATACTGAATATTGGAGGAGACAACTTTTGCCAGGATCTAAAATGATAACTGTAATTATTTGATAGGGAAATTTCAAGTGTTATTCTCTCTCTCTTTCTCTGAATGTTTTGTGTAGATTTTTGGATTTTTTTTTACCCTAGCAATGTATAACTAGAAAACAATAAATCAAATGAGAAAAATGTCAGGGCTTTTTGAAAAAAGATCCCCTCAGTGGTGTCTCAATATTTAAACATGAAACCTTATTTAACTTTGCAAATGTAAGGTTCTTTATCAAATTCCTTGTAATGTATCACATGTTAAGCTGACGTTGGAGTCCCCACCTACCTAACTAGAAAGAAGTCCAAGTTGTTTTGTTTTGTTTTGTTTTTTACTAAATATTTCTGAGAATCTGTGGGGATGCTCATCAGCATGACTGAATCCATTTTGATTGTTCCGGCATTTTATACACAGAACAAATCTCATCTGATGCTTTAGGCCCTGGACAGAATGCATCCACCTATGTAGACTCCTGGTTCCCTTCCTCTGTATTCTCTTTGTGAAGAATTGTCCTAACTACAGTGACCTGTTTTAAAATTTAAGTTTTATTATTATTTAGGTGTGGTGAAGCCAACAGATCATGAGACAGTAGCCATTGAAAAGATTGCTTCTCATAGTTCTCAAAAGGAGGGAGCATACCACAGCACGCAGGAAGCACCAGGGTCACCCAGAGGAGGGTGGAGTAAGGATGGGGTGGGAGGGATGCAGCAGTCCTTATTCCTCTTTTTTTTTTTTTTTTTTTTAATGAGACGGAGTCTTGCCCTGTCGCCCAGGCTGGAGTGCAGTGGTGTGATCTTGGCTCACTGCAACCTCTGCCTCCCAGGTTCAAGCAATTCTCCTGCCTCAGCCTCCCGAGTAGCTGGGATTACAGGTGTACACCACCATGCCCGGCTAATTTTTGTAATTTTTTAGTAGAGACAGAATTTCACCATGTTGGCCAGGCTGGTCTCGAACTCCTGACCTTGTGATCTGCCTACTTCGGCCTCCCAAAATGCTGGGATTACAGGCGTGAGCCACAGCGCCTGGCCAGGAGTCCTTATGCTTTCTTGTGGTTTCCACAGGAAGGAATGAGCAAGACAGGATAATCAAGTTTGGGATTGGCTAGTTTGAATAATTGAGGCTCTGGCATGAAGGGGCTGTCCTGAGTTGGCTGGTACCTGGCCCTGGGGTAATTAGGGCAGGGGAATATTGGCTTGGATGTAAGAGCCAGGTAGAAGTAGTGCAAGATGGGGATGGAGAGTATGGATGGGTTAGTTTGCATATGAAAGGCACACTCCCAGGATGGTTGTCTGCTGAGATAGGAATTAGCTAACCCTGGAAGGGGCAGTCCCTCTGATCAGTGATGAGGCCCCAGATGCCAGCGAATCAAGGATAGAGAACAAAAGAAAGTATAGTTAATACACAAGCCTTGATTAAGGACCACCCTCATGCATTAGACAAGTTTCTACATTCCCGAACCTGAATAGTGGAATGGTGGGGGCACTCCAATTCTGCCCACCAAAAACAGCTCTCAAGTCAAAGTGTCCTAGTACACTTTTTTTTTTTAGAGAGAAATCTGTTTTATTTTTCTTAAGTAGGAACTAGACTTCCACTATTATGGCATTTTTCAATATCTTTTTGTCATTTCTTGCCCCTTTTTTGGTTTCTTCCACTAGAATATCGGTGAAGCAGGAACAATGATTGTCTTATTCACCCTTGCATCTCTAAATGCACACAGTGCTAATTAATGCATAAATATTTGTTAAATAATGGAACTAATGCATTAATCCTCCAAATAGGACATCTGGGGAAAATATCACGTGAGTATAGGCATATAATTCTCTCCCTACTGTTTAATATTCTCGGATTTTTACCAACCAAATTTAAAATGGGGGAAAACTGTTTCCTAAAATTAGTGCTGACTTCTTTCCCTGGGCCGGGACTAGTTTTTCTTAACAGCTTTATTGATAGATAATTTACATACTATAAAGTTCACCCATTTAAGGAATATGAATTCAATGGTGCAGCAATCACCATAATCTAATTTTAGAACATTTTAATCACCGCAAGAGGAAACTCTGCATCCATTAGTAGCCACTGCCCTTCCCCTCAACTTGTCCCTGGCTCCTTCTCCTGCCCAACCTCTGGCAACCACTGACCCACTCACTGTCTCTATGGATTTGCTTATCCTGGACATTTTATATAAATGGAATTATATACTATATAATATTTTATGACTGGCTTCTTTCACTAAGAGTAGTATTTTCAAGGTTCATCTATGTTGTAGCATGTATTGTATCAGAACTTCATTCCTTTATGGCTGAATAATTTCCATTGTATGAATATACCACATATTATTTATCCATTAATCTGTTGATAGACATTGCAGTCATTTCCACCTTTGGCTATTATAAATAATACTGTATGAACATAACACCTGTTTTTAGTTATTTTAGGTATTTATGTAGGTGTGAAATTGATGAGTCATATGGCAAGTTTGTGTTTAGCTTTTAGAGAAACTGCCAAACTGTTTTCCATAGGGACTACAACATCTTACATTCTCGCCAGTAATAGATAAACATCCCAATTCATATATTGCCTTTTCTTAACCTATTCGTCCCTCAACATTTCCCTCAACTTTTATGGGGAATATACGCGCGTGCGCGCGTGTGTGTGTGTGTACACATACATATATAAATATAATAATCTCTCCTTTACTTCTTCTCCTGTCCTAGATTTCTCTTACTAACCTTCCACTTATGCACCCTCCTTCCCCTCTGTTGTTCCTGAAATGTAGTCATAGAAAATGTCTAAACGAAAGGAGAGGGGAGACAGAGATGAATAAGGAAGCAGGAAAATGCTGGCACAGGGACCACAGCAACTTCCTCTCCTGCCCATTGTGGTGCCTTTCATAGTTTGGGTTCTTCCAAAAGCAAAGTTTGAGATAGTGGTGCAGGTTGTTTATTTGGGAAGGAATCCCAGTGAGGCAGGGAACCTAAGGACTTCCTAGAACTAAATCAAATGGAAACACTTCAGCTATACAGGAAATAGCCTCTCCATTTACACAGGGCATACACCGAGTAAATGACTTTGTAACTTTACTTCATCCTCTTCATTTACATAGGGCATACACCAAATAACCATGGGAACCACTAGAGGGTATTTAAATCCGAGAAAATTATGTAACCAGGCTCTTGAGCCCCCGTCCTTAGGCCCGTTCCCACTCTCTGGAGTGTACTTTCATTTTCAATAAATCTCTGCTTTTGGGGGTTGGGGAGCTGGGGGAGGGATAGCATTAGGAGAAATACCTAATGTAGATGATGGGTTGATGGGTGCAGCAAACCACCATGGCATGTATATACCTATATAACAAACCTGCATGTTCTGCACACGTACCCCAGAACTTAAAGTATAAAAACAAAAAACAAAAAAAAAACTCTGCTTTTGTTGCTTCATTATTTCCTTGCTTTGTTTGTGCGTTTTGTCCAATTCTTTGTTCAAGATGCCAAGAACCTGGACACCCTCCACCGGTGACACCAGGATGTGGGAGTGAAGGAGAAGAAAAAGTGAGATGGGCAATGAGAACTAGCTAGCGTGAGGGTACTTCATTCTCCTTACAGGGACTCGGTTCCACAAAGGCTACTAAAAGCCCACAAAAGACTTTTCAGAATTGTCTGTTGGACAGGCTAGAGTATTTATCCATTGTCTCTTTTTCCCCATGGCTTGAGAGTGGCCCCCGGGAACACTGAATTGTGGGCTGTGCTTAAGTATGGGTTTTTCGTGTTCCTGGAATTGGAGAAAGTTCTGACTACTGACTTTACTCAGTACTGTCTCCCACAGCTGCAGCTGTAATAGAAAAGCATAACCTGGACAACAGAGGCACCCACTACATGCCACCTCTCACGTACTATGGTATTCTTTTAAAATTATTGCTCCTGAAATATGATTTATATGCAGTAAAAGGCACAGATCATAAGAGGACATTGACGAGTTTTGGCCAATGAAAACACCACCTCATTTGAGATCTGAAACAGTCCCATTATCTCAGAAAGTTTCTTGTTCTCCTTGTAGCCAACCTCCGCTGAAACTCCACCCCCATTCCCACCCTAGTCAACCACTGTTCTAATTGCTATCACTACAGAATAAGTTAGACTGTTTTAGAACTTCATATAAATGGAATCACACAGTATGTACTCTTGATTTTGGCTTCTTTTGTTTGACAAAACATCCTTGAGATGCACCCATAAAGTTGCATGATCAGTAGCTTGTTCCTTCTGATGCAGGATTTTGGCTTCCTAGTTCAGCTAAATTCGGGTTCCTGTCAGGACCAAGAAAAATTAGGCATGCAGACACATTGAAGGGTGACGAGAGTGGAACTTACTGGGCAAAAAGGAAAAAAGAAAAGCAAACTCTCAGCAAAGCAAGAGGGAGTCCTGCCAACAGGCTCCCACTTCATAGATTAAATACCAGTTTATCACACAAGAGCTGAAGAGGCCAGGCTCCTCCCACTGCATAAGGTGCAAATTACTGCTCACTCCACCCCATTCTCCCAGTGCACATGTGGGCATTATTCAGAAAGAATCAGTTGGGAAAGGGTGGGCAAACAAGGGCATTTTTCCCTCTGAATCATGGGTTTCATCCAGAACCAGCAGTCCAGTCTTTCAGCCTCCAGGCTGTTCTAGGCTTGAAGGTGGGTTTCGCTGGGGACCTGTTGCTGTTTCCTGTCTATCACTTTTCATTGGTGAGAGATTTTCCATTGTATGAATGCACTAAAATTTGTTTATCCATTCTCCTATTGATGGAAATTTGAGTCATGGCCAGTTTTTGGCTACTATGAGAAAAGCTTATGAACATTCTTATATAAGTCTTTTTGTGAATATTATTATAATTTTCTTATTGTTTAAAGTGTCTCTGCATATGTAGTGTTGTCTCATTATATAGTCTATTTCTTTGCTTCATAAGTCTTCATTAAAGGTAGAGAGAGGAGCCAGAGAGATGCAAAGGAGAAAATCCGGTTCTGCTCCATTTCTCCAAAGCCATATCCCATGACCAAGCACTACATTTTGTTATAGGGATTTTTTTTTTTTAAGATGATGTCTCGCCCTGTTACCCAGGCTGGAGTGCAGTGGTATGATCACAGCTCACTGCAGCCTCAACCTCCCGGGCTCAAGCAATCCTCCCACCTTAGCCTCCTGAGTAGCTAGGACTACAGGCTCACACCACCACACTGGGTTTTTTTTTTATTATTTGTAGAGACAAAGTCTCACTATGTTGCCCAGGCTGGTCTTGAACTCCTGTGCTCAAGCAATCCTCCTGCCTTGGCCTCCCAAAGTATTGGGATTGCAGGCATGAGCCACCTCACCTGGCCAGGAATGTTTTTAATACATATGTTAAATGTTATTTGATAAGAAATAATCAGAATACTTTTTCCAAAAACTTGTCCTTTATTATCAAAAACTGTGAGCAACAGACATCCCTAACTCCTACAATATCTTTAACATACAGTCAGATACAGAGTACTACACAGTTTCTACTTTCTTCATTTCCATAAAACTTGAGTTTCTGAAGCATTATTTTGTAGAAACAAGAAAGATTTCTAAGCCTGTTTAATGTTGGTGAATGTGTCTTCCTCCCTCAAAATCACTATCATGAAAGACAGTAATGATATCAAACACTATATACACACATATCTATATAATCTATGTATTATATACATAGATATGAGTATATATAGTGTATATAATACATAGATATGTATAATACATATGTATGAATACAAAGAAAAATGTTATAAATTTAACAGAAAAAGTCTTAAACAGTCTGGAGTTGAGAATAAAGCATCAAATTATGGCCTCATTACTCTCCCCCACAAAAAATGGTTAAAATACACCCAAATAAGATTAGCATAATAAGAAAAGTACGAACAGCAGAGATTTTTTTAAAATATAAAGATCAGAATTTTTTTTATTCATCAGATGAAATCAGAGAATCTGAGATGCAGATCATTAAAGATTCAAGTAGCTTCTCAGCAGACATTTTGCTCTTGGGTGTTCTCCTAACCCCAGACTTGCCTTCTAGGTGGTCAAGGGACCTCAAAATGAGTCTGCTCCAGTCCTAGGATCTTCTTCTCACTGGCCCTAAGGTTCTTTTCTTAACCCTTTAGCCTCTGCTGCTGCAGTCTCCTAGCCTTACCACCTCCATTGAAACTTACAGTTCCTGTGCCCTGAGCACTGACTTCTCTTTGACTTCTGAGTTTATGACTTATTAGCCCCTTAGGAGACAATTAAAGGCTCTCCGTCTTCCTGCAAGACATCAGCAAATTTCAGCAGTATCCTTCCAAAGGCATCTCTCCTGTCTTAGTGTTCTACTCTAAAATGACACCTTAAAAGGTGGGGGTTCTAGGCCCTCTAGAAAGGGGGTGTTGATGACAGAGCTATTTAAGAGCCAGTCGGAGCTTCCAGTGACAGCATGCAGATGACCACCTCCTTGGATTATGGCTTGTCCTGCCTCTACTATTTACCCTTAAGGATGGAGATTCCAAAGCAGAAAATCATGAGTAGCAATTTTTTAGCTGCTGCTGGCACACAGCTGAGAATTGACTCAGTTCTCACTATGGAGCCAGGACATGTCATGCTTGGAAAAGCTATTGCAGCAGCGGGGTGATCTCATTAAAATCATAAAATAAACTAAAGCAATCAACACTGCATCCTTGGAAAGCTGGAATAAGCTAGGAGCTCAGAAACTGCTGGGAGGCAAAGAGTTCCTTTTTCACATGGAGGAAAAAAGATCTTGGCTCTTAGTCTCATGCTTGGGTGTCTGAATGCATATGTACTTGCCTAATCACATACGTTACTTCTTTGGCACTGATGTGCACAAACTAATCAGCCTTGATACATTAAAACTCAGCATCGCCCAGCAAGTTTTATCTTTGGTATATACCCAGCAGAAATACATATGTACTTTCATAAAGAGACATGTGCAAGAATTTTCCTAGCAATGCTATTCATAATAGCCCCAAACTAGAAACCACACAATCATCAATGGTAGAATGAATAAATAATACAGCAATGAGAATTAATGACCTTCGACTTTATACACAATATGGTTGGATCTGCCGAGCATAATATTGAGTGAAAGAAGCCAGCCCTCGTCAGATGTCCATATTGTTTGATGCCATTTACATAAAGCATAAAAACAGAAGTTTAATATGCTATTAGGAGTCAAGATAGTGGCTACTGACGGAGGCGTGTAGTGACTACAGAGGAGGTAGAGGCTCCTGAGTTGTTAAACGTGGTCTGTTTTTTAATCTGGGCGCTGGTTTCATGGATGTAATCAGTTACTGAAACCTCACTCAATTGTACATTTATGACATGTGCACATTTTAGTATGTATAATTCAATAAAAGTAATTTTTTAAAAACCCTCAGCATTAGACTTCAACGGATGCCTAATGCTTGTAAATTGTAAATTGCAGTGAAAGAAATCTAGAATAGAGTAAATCTAGGTGAATGGTTAAGTGGTGTAAAGGTGTGTTCTCTGGATAATATCTGTTGAGGAAAGAACTTGGAAAAATAGAGGAAAGGGAGTGAGAAAGTGTGTGAAGTTTCAGTATGTCCCTTCTTAGAGGAACCAGGATACAAAAATGCAAAAAAAAGTCTCACTCCAATAGACATAACTATCAAAAAGATCATATGGCAACACAAGAGATAACCAACTCATGGCATTTCTTCCCTCCACTAAAAGTCATAAACAATATTATGTTTCATTCTAAGAAGCACTGAGAATTTTAAAATGACTTTTCTCTCTCTTGTTTCTCATGCTGATTACTCCAGCTACAAATCTTCAGACTGAAACAAGACGATGTGTTCGAAGGCTGTGGGTAGGATCACTGAACCTAAGAGGAACCACCCAGAGCATCAACAAAAGTTGATGAGGATGGTGGCTGGGAAGAAATCTGCTGCTGCCTCCAACTGAGGGCACTGGGCCAAGACATAAAGGAAAGCAAGTAAAGATCAGCAAAGGAGGAAGGGTAGAACAGCAAGATGGAAGATGCTTGGGGAAAGATGATGCAAAAGCCAGGAATGTATCATATTCTCCTGTTTGTGAGGTAGGCAATGGAGCCAACACCAAGACACCCAACATTCTGGTCTACACACACACAGGAACAAGTCCTCAAATACTAGTGATAAAGGAAACAGGGACAAGCATTCAGAGGGCCATAAATGTCTGTCTAGGACACTTGCACATCATTGCATACATACACAACAGAAGATTATCTGGAAATATTGTGACAAGGATAATGCAAATGAACTGAGTTTTAATTTTTCCCAAAAAGAATAAAGAACTCGTTGAGGATACTTTGGGTACCCTATAGCCTATAGATCTTGACACTCCTATGGTCCCTTCCCCCTAAACGATTGTTTCTCACACTTTAAGGCATTACAAATCCATTGGGGATCTTGTTAAAAATGCAGATTGTTATGGTTTGAATGTTTGCCCCCTCAAAAACTCATGTTGAAATTTTACCTGGCCAACATGGTGAAGCCCCATCTCTACTAAAAAAATTACAAAAATTAGCCGGGCATGGTTGTGTGCGCCTGTAATCCCAGCTACTTGGGAGGCTGAGGCAGGAGAATTGCTTGAACCCGGGAGGCGGAGGTTGCAGTGAGCTGTGATCACGCCACTGCACTCCAGCCTGGGCGACAGAGCAAGACTCCGTCTCAAAAAAAAAAAAAGAAATGTTAATGCCATTGTAACAGTATTAAGATGTGGAACCTTTAAGAGGTGATTAGGCCATGAGGACTCTGCCCACATAGGTGGGATCAATACTATTATAAAAGGGCAAGTTCAAACCCCTTCTCTCTCTTGCCTTCCTTCCTAGAAAGAAAGCGCTTGTCAGATGTCAGCACTTTGATATCGGACTTCCTACCCTCCAGAACTGTAAGCCAATGCATTTCTGTTCTTATAAATCACTCAGTCTGTGGCATTCTCTCATAGCAACACAAAACAGACTAAGAAATGGGTACCAGAGAAGTGGAATGTTGCTATAACAAATATGTGAAAATGTGGAAGTGGCTTTGGAACTGGGTAATGAGTAGAGGCAGGAATAGTTTTGAAGTGAATGCTGAAAAAAGCTCACATTGCTATGAATGGAACATTAAGGTTGATTCCGATAGGGCTCAGGAGATAAGAATAGCTGTAAGGAAAGTCTAAATTTTCTTACAGATTACTTAAGTGGTCCTGACCACTTAAGTGGTTAGAAATATGGACAGTAGAGGCCATTCTGATGATGTCTTCGATGAAAATGAGGATCAAGGTATTGAAAACTGGAGAAAAGACTATCCTCATTATAAAGTTACAAAGAATTTGGTGGCATTGTGTCCATGCCCCAGGACTTTATGGAAGGCAAAACTTAAGAGCAATAAGCTAAGATATCTGGCAGAGTAAATTTCTATGCAGAAAAACATTCAGGGTGCTATATGTCTTCTTTTAACTACATATAGTAAAATGTGAGAAGAGAGAAAGAATTTAAACATGAAATTTATAATTAAAAGGGAAGCAGAATGTAAAGTTTTCTTGTTTTTGTTGCTGTTGTTTTTGAGACAGAGTCTCACTCTGTCACGAGGCTGGAGTGCAGTGTTGTGATCTTGGCTCAATGCAACCTCCGCCTCCCGGGTTCAAGCAGTTCTCCTGCCTCAGCCTCCCGAGTAGCTGGGACTACAGGCACGTGCCACCATGCCCAGCTAATTTTTGTATTTTTAGTAGATACAGGGTTTCACCATGTTGGCCAGGCTCGTCTCGATCTTCTGATCTCGTGATCCGCCCACTTCAGCCTCCCAAAGTGCTGGGATTACAGGCATGAGCCACCGTGCCTGACTAAAGATTTTTTTAAATCCCCAATCTAACCACATAAAGAATAAAAAAGCATATTAACACATAAAGAATTAAAAAGCATGTTTGGAGAAGAAAACCAGTAAAACCAGTGGTGTGTCCAAACAACAGTTTAATGAGACTACTATAGATAGAAGGAAGCTCAATGCACTGCCGAAGGATGCAAGCAGTAAATCTTGGTGGCATCCAAGCGGTGCTAATTCTGCAGGCTTGCAGAATGCAAGGGCTGTGGAGGCACAGTTTCCTCTACCTATATTTCAAAGATTGTCACAGACAGCCTTGGAACTCAAACAGAGATTTGCCAGAGGGGCAGAGCCACCACAGAAAGTCTCCACTAGGGCAGCACCTAGTGGAGCTGTGGGAGCAGGGCCACCCTAGAGATTCCATAACTATAGAGCCACCAGCATGCAGTGCCAGTGTGGGAAGGCTGCAGGCATCCAACTTCAACCCATGAGAGAAGCTGTATGGGCTGCAACAAGCAAAGCCATGGGAGTGCCCCCACCCCAGGGTTTTGGAGGTTTTGGAGGCCCAACCCCTGCCTAGTGTATGCAGATGGTGGGACATGAAATCAAGAAGATTATTCCCCAGCTTTAAGATTTAATGGTTTTCCCCGTTGTGTTTTGGACTTTTTTGGGACTTGTTTCCACTTTCTTCTTTCCCGTTGCTCCTTTTTTGGAATGACATTGTCTATCCTATGCCTGTAATGTGTTTTCATTTCACAGATTCATAGCTGGAAGGAAATTTGCCTCAGGATGAACAATGTTCTGAGTCTCACCCATGTCAGATTTCGATGAGGCTCTGGACTTTAGACTTTTGAGTTTAGACTATAGATGTTTGAGTTGGTGCTGTAATGAGTTAAGACTTTTGGAGCTATTGGGATGGAATAAATGTATTTTGGATCTGAGAAAGACATGAGTTTGTGGGGGGTCAGGGGCAGAATGCTATGGTTTGGATGCTCATCCCTTCCAAAACTCATGTTGAAATTTTATTGCCATTGTAACAGTATTAAGAGATGGGACCTTTGTGAGGTGATTAAGCCATGAGGACTCTGCCCTCATAGGTGGAATTAGTACTATTATGAAAGGGCAAGTTTGGCCCCCTTCTCTCTCTCTTGTCCTCTCATCTTCTGCCATGTGATGATGCAGCAAGAAGGCCCTTGCAAGATGCCAGCACCTTGATATTGAACTTCCCAGCCTCCAGAACTGTGAAGCAATAAATTTCTGTTCATTATAAACAGCCTATTATTCTGTTATAGCAGCACAAAATGAACTAAGACATAGATTCTGACTCATGGATCTAGGGCAAGGCCTGGGATTGTGCATCCCTAAGAAACTTCCAAGTAATGCTAATGCTGCTGGTCTTTGGACCACACTGTGAGTGCCAAGGCTCTTAAGCAGGGATTTGTTAGTGATCACAGGAGGCTGATAGAACTTTCTTATTGTTATTTTCACATTTTATTTGAATATACATTAATAGTCTCTGGAAAGATACAAAGACACTACCAGCAGCGCTGGTGGGGTGACTGATGGAAGACAGAGGTGGGAAAAAGAGGATTTCCTATATTCTCTTCATACTTCTTGATTCATGAGCCATGTGAAGCCATTCCAGAAATTTAAAAGTAAATTTAAAACAGAGATTTTTAAAGACCCCAAGGATTCATTTACTATATCTGTTTTGTTCCTAGGGAATAAAACAGGCACTGGTATAATCTGCCTCAACATTTTAATTCATTCCTTAACTTGGTAAGCAAAGCCAGTATCACTGTGCAGAGACCTAATTAGTATCCAGGAAACACTAGGCTTGATCACATAGGTCTCTCATCTTATCCTGCAGGTGTTGATAGTGAGCACTGCCACTGAGATCTCTGGTGGTTACAGTGACTAATAACCAATGGAAGTCTGCATATTTCAATGCAAGCATGTATCCAAGATATAATTTGTCAACGAGATAAAGAAGCCTATTAAAGTTGCAGCTTCTTCCAAGTAATGACTTTTCCAGCATTAAACACAATCAAGGCAAAGCTATTAAGATCAGGAAGAGGGTTAAAACATACATGGCACTAAAGTCTGATTGGAAAATGTTAATTTCAGAGAAAGGAGGAATCTATTCTTTAATTGCACAGCCAATTTTCAAATACACTTTCAGACACTGATTTCTTGATCTGGTGATTTATTTCTTGATCTGGTGATTTATTTATAGGTAGAAAACTTGATTTAAAAGAGTGTTTATATTTGTTGGATATTTATTGGCAAACTTTTAATGAAGTGTGGAATACAAAGAAAAGTGCACACATCATAAATGTATAGTCGATGAAATTTCACAAAGTGAACACATCCAAGTAAAAGAATCCAGAAATAGGAAATTTTCAGCGCCCTTGAAGTATTCCTTATGCTCCCTGCCAGTCACTAACCCCCACCCCGAAGTAACCTCTACTTTGACTGCCAACGGCATAGATTAGTTTTTTCTGACTTTGAGCATTACAGAATGGAACCAGACACTATTGTATTTGTATGCCTTTAATTAGCACCCTTGTGCTCCCCTTTTTTAATCAGTAAATTGTACATCTTTATCTCTATGCTCAGGAAAGAGTGACCATGAGACGTTGGCTGATTAAGTAATTGACCAAAGTACAATCCTAAACCACTGTGATTTTTTTTCAAAAGAGTTGCATGAAAACATTGCCCCCCAAAATTACAATACCTCTCTATAAAAAGACACATGCCGGGACAGCATCTTTATCTCCATTCTCTTTCCAAGTCATCAATTTTAAATTACCAAGCGACCCTGAGGTACTGCAGATTCCAGGTCTGCAATTCTCTTCTCAGTCAGGAAAAAGAGTGGGGAGGATAAATCTTCAGCCTGTCAGCAAACCCTAAAACAACAATATCCCTGTTAACCTCGTTAAGAAGTAATCCTATTCTCTTGTACTCCGGGGAAGAGAGAAGACACAGCCCTTGAAATTAGATTATCTTCTCTGCCAGTGTAAGATGGGGCAAGAGTAGAGGCGACTTCATTTTGGATTTATCCAGCAACTAAATGGGGTGCCTGAGGGATATCTTTTGGGTGAGGACGTTCTGGGCAGAGAAGATATATAAAGTGGCACAAAGAAGACTTCAGAAGAAAATGCCATAAAGGCAATTGATGACGTTATTGACAGAACCGAGACCTGGAAATCTACTTACGTGGTATGGATGTCAGGAATCAGTGCTATTTATGACCATACGGAAGAGATTGGTTACCAAAAAGAGAGCAGCATCTTTACTTTCCCATTTTTTCCATTAGAAAATCTCTTGGCTGAAGTCTACCTCACTCCATGTCAAACCCAGAAAGACTCAGGTGATAATAATAGCCATGGGGAAGGATTTGAAGAACCAGAGCACAGTTTATCATAGCAGGAGAGATGAAAGCTTCATTCTTGGTCCAACATAAAATTGTTATGGCTCTAAAATGTAAGGATTTAATACTAAACATTTGCCCAATGTAAAATCCTTTTGTAACATCCATATGTATGTTATGGAACCTGACTTATTGATTAAGTAACATATACCATCTTATTTTAGGTCATCAGAAGCTACTAGTGGTGGTGTGAGGCCATAAAAGTAAGCCATGGCAAATGCAAAGCTTTCAGTCACCAAATATTCACAGGGAACTTTTTTTGCAGTTGGCACCACCAATTGAGGTCTATTTTCTGGCCTTACGAAACTCACAACTGGGATGATAAGTATCATCTGGGAGTTTGTTAGTAATAAAGAATCTGGCCGGGTATGGTGGCTCACACCTGTAATCTCAGCATTTTGGGAGGCCAAGGCAGGAGGATCATTTGAGGCCAGGAGCTTGAGGTTGCAGTGAACTATGGTTGCCCACTGCACTCCACTCCTGAGTCAAAATTTGTGCTTGAATAAGATTCCCAGGTGATTTATCTGCATGTTAAAATTCAAAGAAGTCTAAGCTTAAATGACATTCTAGTTCAATTTTCAACCCTGGTCACAGTTAGAACATCCTGGAGAATTTGAAAAAAATCCTACTTCCCGATGGAGGAGTAAATCACAAGACCTGATACAAAGTTAAAGTTAGGCCAGGTGTGGTGGCTCACGCCTGAAATCCCAGCACTTTAGGAGGCCGAGGTGGGCGGATCGCCTGAGGTTGGGAGTTTGAGACCAGCCTGACCAACATGGAGAAACCCTGTCTCTACTAAAAATACAAAATTAGCTGGGCGTGGTGACACATGCCTGTAATCCCAGCTACTCGGGACGCCGAGGCAGGAGAATCGCTTGAACCCGGGAGGCGGAGGTTGTGGTGAGCCAAGATCGTGCCATTGCACTCTAGCCTGGTCAATAAGAATGAAACTCGGTCTCAAAAAAAAAAAAAAAGGAAAAACAAAAACAAAGTTAAAGTTAGACTGCAGGAATAAGTTTTAGTTTTCAATTGCACTGCATGGTGATGATAGTTAATAATAATGTGTTATATATATCAAATTTGCTAAAAGAATACATTTTTAATGTCCTCACCACAAAAAAAAATGTTAAGTTGGCCAGGTGATGAATATGTTAATTAGCTTGATTAAATCTTTCTATAATGTATACATAGGTCAGAACATCATAGTTATTACTTGCCAATCAGAAAGAGAGGGAGGAAGGGAGTGACGGAGGGAGGGAAGGAAGGAGGGAAGGAAGGGAGGGGGGGGGGGAGGGGGGAGGAAGGAAGACTTGGAGCTGGAGCATTCCAAGCACAGGGAATTGTCAGGGCAAAGACCAGGAAGTGAGAACAATCTTGGTATATACCAGGAACAGCAAGAAAAGTTAGTGTATCTGCAACAGAGTGAATGATGGAGAGAGTGGTAGGAGTTGAGGCCAACGAGAAAGGCAGTTCTAGCACAACTTTCAGGTCATTGAAATGAGGGAGGATTTTATTTGATGGCAAGTCATCAGTGGGTCTTGAACAGGGATTAGTGTGGAAACATTCAGTTTAAAACGATCCTTCAGCCATGAGCTAAATTGTGTTTTTTTTCATTAAGATGGAGTCACTCTGTCACCCAGGCTGGAGTGTAGTGGTGTGATCTGGGATCACCGCAACTTCCACCTCCTGGGTTCAAGCAATCCTCCCACCTCAGCCTACCAAGTAGCTGAGATTACAGGCATGCACCACCACGTCCAATTTTTGTATTTTTAGTAGAGACGGCGTTTCACCATGTTGGCCAGGCTGGTCTCGAACTCCTGATCTCAAGTGATCTGCCTGCCTCAGCCTCCCAAAGTGCTGGGATTGGCACTTCCAATGTGCTGGGATTGGCCTCCCAAAGTGCTGGCATGAACCACCATGCCTGGCAATTGTGACATTTTAAATCGTTTTCTTTACTCCTTTATTTCTTTACCCCATCCAAAAAAAAAAAAAAAAAAAATCAAAACCCATACATACTGAGAGTAATTAATGTATTAATGCAGTATAGAAACCAAACTTTTGTTAAGATAACAGAATTCACAGAAGAAAACAAGTAAGTAAACCCATGGGTTGAAGTCCTCGCCTGCTGTTGCAAGGAGGTCAGTTGGGAGAGAGACATTTCTACGTCTTGATAGGCGGAGCAGCAAAGTTCCATTGCAGAGGGCACACATACAGAGATGGAAGGAATTTGCGGCCTTTTTTGCAATTAACTACACTGTCTGTGACAGAAGAAATGCTCTCTAGGAGCACTTTGTCCAGAGCCCTGCAGGCATCAACTTCCTTCCTCAGTTCGTGAACAAGATGTAAGACTTCTCTTCCTTGTTTCCCACATTCACTTGCTCTGCCTCTTAAGTTATTGGCTCCCACAGAGCTGTTGCAATATCCCGACAGGATACATTCCAACCAAAATAGCTAGTTTTCCATCTTATCTAGTGATTTATATGTTGCGTCCATGCACTAGTTGTTTTCATTCTCACGATCATTCGTGCATACAAAATGTAGAATTTTTAAAAATGCATTTGTTTCTCTATTAAAAATATTTTAGAAGAAAGTTTTACTCAGAGCCTGATTGTGGGCAGTGACTTTTGGCCCAATAGCACACTCCAAATTATGTTTAGCAAATCAGCATGCTATAAGACAGTAGCAGACTAAATTAGAAATATAATGCTTGGCCGGGTATGTGTAATGTAAATGTCAGAGGACCCTAGAGGCTGTGGAGCACAAAGAGCTCTCAACCGGTGGGGAAGTTCCAGGAGCTGTCCTTGCCCCTGCCTAGTTCCGGGCCTTCGTATCGCATATCTTTCACACATCATTGTCTAGATGTTTAAAGGTCAGAATTGCACTTATACTTGAGCTGTCTCAAATAAGAAAGCCACAACCAGGAAATTTAAGAATATATTTTGTTGTGTGTGCCCTATTTTCTCTCTGGTCAAGTTCTCAAGCATTCAGAAAACATACAACCTATTATAACTAATATGCATTCTAGGGTATAGGAGTGAGGTGATGCCAAGGAAGCTGCAATTGTTTTTTAATGCTCCAAGTTTCTAAGAATAATTCGGTTCTCATTGGTATTGGTGACTTTCAATATATTTAAATGTGAAAAGACCTAACCTTGGTCTTCCTTCCTACTGCATGGTTTTAGAATGTTATGAAATAAGCTCAGTCAAATACAGCCCTTCTATTCCAGAGTCATAAAGAGGACAGAGAACAGCCACCAGGGATCTGTTTCAAATGCTAATCTCCTCTCATGAGTAGCTCTCCAGGTGATATGTGAACTCACCCTTCTGTCAAAAGCATCCATAAAATGTATTAACTGCCATTATAGACCATCTGTAGGTGCCTCATATGTATGTGTTTGGAGGTAAATATGTCTGCATATCTGCATAGGATAATTTTTTTTTTCTTCAGATATGAAGTTGCATGAAGTCCCAGCCTGTTTCTAAATATATTTCATCATGTCTTCTTTCTGGGTATAAATATGTCATTAATCATATCATATAGGGGTTGCTAAACTTTTTCCATAAAAGGCCAGATAACAAACATTTTAGGCTTTGCAGGTCACATGGTCTCTCACAACTACTCAACTCTGCCATTGTAGCAGGGAAAGCCAGCCACAGACAATCTGGTTTTCATGGGCGTGGCTATGTTCCAATAAAACCTTTTTTATGGACACTGAATTTGGAATTTTATGTAATTTTCACATGCCACTAAATACCATTCTTTTTAAAAACATTTTGCAACCATCTACGAATGTCAAAACCATTCTTAGCCCTTGAGTGGTGGTACAAAAACAGGTGGTGGGGTTGGATTTTGCCCATGAGCCAGTTTGCCGACTCCTGACATAGTGTGTTTATTGATGGAGTAGTTTCAGCAGAGATTCCAGACTACAGCTCTCTGGCTCCATTTTGGCATCTCTATTTTCTCTATAAATGTATTTCTCTATGAAACCTAATGTCTGAAAATTTTTAAGCAACTCTGCTTTTATATATAACCACAGGGAAGAGCTGCTGCTTTGAGCCTCTGCATTTATTTTTTTTTTTTTTTTTTTTTTTTTTTTGAGACGGAGTCTTGCTCTGTCGCCCAGGCTGGAGTGCAGTGGCGCGATCTCGGCTCACTGCAAGCTCCGCCTCCCGGGTTCACGCCATTCTCCTGCCTCAGCCTCCTGAGTAGCTGGGACTACAGGCGCCCGCCACCACGCCCAGCTCATTTTTTTTGTATTTTTAGTAGAGACAGGGTTTCACGGTGTTAGCCACGATGGTCTCGATCTCCTGACCTCATGATCCGCCTGTCTCGGCCTCCCAAAGTGCTGGGATTACAGGCGTGAGCCACCGCGCCCGGCCCATTTTTTTAAAGTGAAGATGAACGCCGTTTGTTAGCAAATTAGTTTTCCTTTTCTTTATTTGCACATAATTGTGTGAGTTTAGGTTTTTCCTTTTCCTTATTCTTTTTTTTTTTTTTCCTATAGACTATTTTATTTTTTTTTTTTTTATTTTTTTACAGGTGCTTTTTTTTTTATTATTATACTTTAAGTTCTAGGGTACATGTGCATAACGTGCAGGTTTGTTACATATGTATACTTGTGCCATGTTGGTGTGCTGCACCCATCAACTCGTCAGCACCCATCAATTCGTCATTTATATCAGGTATAACTCCCAATGCAATCCTTATTCTTTACAAAGCTTCAGATTTCTTCGTCTGAGTGATGAGACAATGATCTGTGAATGGCAACATGAGTAATAAATCACTAAGTTGTGGAACAAAGCGCGTTTTGATAATGGTAGCTCATCCCTCCGTCCAAGAATCAGCAAATTCAATCCTTCTAGGCCTTCCAGTATGCATTGTAGTTCTAGCCCTATATTGTCTTTGATTATAGTCTATCATAAAGACCTGTGTTCAATCTGATCTTTTTTGATTCTCCAATTTAGATCTCAAGAAGTGAATAAAATCAATGTCAGCATTTTGACAGCAGTAGTACTTCAGACTTTGTTCAGCATTTTTTTTATAACTTGTATTGCGCCATATTCTGACGATACATAGAGAGACTATTTCGCAGTATTTGCATTTATCTCATTGGCTTGACTGTTTCTGCCTGATACAGAGGAGTCAGGATGCCTCCATGTCCAGATAAAATTGCTCCACTGTTCATCTCATTCTGGATGGTTTAAGCAATTCTAATGAATTACTGTTATTTCACCATCCAGTGCTTTATGACATTTTGGTAAAACTGTTATGCTCAATTTATTTAGTAGCAGCTTTAACTTTTTAAGTACTTATTTGAATAGTAAAACTATTTTGATTTTCTTTCCCCAGAGTCAAGATGATGTGACATCAATCTATTCTGAGCGGTGAAAGTCTCCCCTGAGGTTCTCCTGAGGCACTTCGTCTAAGGTATTATTTACATCCTCCTTCATCCCTGTGTTGTATAAATATTTACCGCCTTAAAAATGCATGAATCTATATTTTTCAATCCAAGCCTTTTCCTTCTTCAAGTTAACTATGAATTCAACTCAATTCAGTGATTGTTGGAAACTTACTGGACACTGACTTTGGTGCCAGCTATTGTGAAAGGTCCAAAAAGCAGTGGGACACGGCTGATCTCAAAGTGTTTACACTTGTGCTGAGGAAGGAAAGTCCAAACACTGATAACTACTAACAGGACTAGACTATGTGGGTTGGATTTTAGATGCAGAGTTTTAGATAGTGGAGAAATGACTTATTGCAGGCCTCATGGCATCAACTTTAAGCCTTCTGTGGTGTTCATATTAAAGTACTGTACACTGTTGTCCACTTTGATCTGATCAAACGAGGCAGCCCCTTTTGGCTTTGGTTTCAAACTTTGAGCCATGAAATTACAAAAACACCTATTCCTTACACCTACCAAATTTACTCAGTATTCTTGCAGGCAGAAAAAGGCTTTAAAAAAAGGATGCTATTTGAGACGTGACCAATTTTCTGTTTTGACTTAATCATTGAAGGCAGTCAAAAATTTGCTCAGTAAAATCAAAAGCACACTGAGATATCATCTCACAACAGATGCTGGTGACGTTGCAGAGAGAAGGGAACACTTATACACTGTTGCTAGCAGTGTAAATTAGTTCAACCATCGTGGAAAGCAGTATGGCGATTCAAAGAGCTAAAAGCAGAACTGGCCGGGCGCGGTAGCTCACACCTGCAATCCCAGCACTTTGGGAGGCCGAGGTGGGTGGATCATGAGGTCAGGAGATCGAGACCATCCTGGCTAACATGGTGAAACCCCATCTCTACTAAAAATACAAAAAAATTAGCCGAGCGTGGTGTTGGGCACCTGTAGTCCCAGCTACTCGGGAGACTGAGGCAGGAGAATGGCGTGAACCCGGGAGGCGGAACTTGCAGTGAGCTGAGATCGTGCCACTGCACTCCAGCCTGGGTGACAGAGCGAGACTTTGTCTCAAAAAAAAAAAAAAAAAAAAGGCAGAACTACCATTTGACCAAGCAATCCCACTGCTGGGTGTATACCTAGAGGAATATACATCATTCTACCATAAAGACACATGCATGTGCATGTTCATTACAGCACTATTCACAATAGCAAAGACATGGAATCAACTTAAGTGCCGATCGATGACAGACTGGATAAAGAAAATGTGGTACATACACACTATGGAATACTATGCAGCCATGAAAAAGAACAAGATCATATCTTTTGTGGGAACATGGCTGGAGCTGGAGGTTATTATCCTTAGCAAACTAACAGAGAAACAGAAAACCAAATACTTCATGTTCTCACTTGTAAGTGGGAGCTAAATTATGAAAACTCATGAACATACAGAAGGGAACAACAGAGGCTACTTGAGGGTGGAGGGTGGGAACAGAGAGATAAGCAGAAAAGATAACTGTTGGGTACTGGGCTTAATACCTGGGTGATGAAATAATCTGTACAACAAACCCCCGTGATATGAGTTCACCTATGTAACAAACCTTCACATGTATCCCCAAACCTAAAATAAAAGTTTTTAAAAAATGTGCTCAGTTATTACCAAGACAAGTCAATCCACTGAATGGAAGAACTAGCACAACTGATCTTTGAAAAGTAAATTGAAATGATTGTTCAGTGGAAATAACGGTTCATTTCAGTCAGACTTGGGGAACCATAATCTAGCTAGGTTCAGCCTAGGTACAGACAGCTGCAGGTTAAAGCTATGTGTAGAAAAGCAGAGGTGCAGTTAAGGATCAGACATACGGGGGAATAATGGGGTTAAGAATGGAGTAAACAATCAAGATTTGGCAAATTTGAGATGTACTCAAGGCAAGCATCGGGCCCACACTCAGGTAGAGAGGCTCAGATGGATGTTTACCCAAACGTGTAAACATCAGCTGAAAATTTAAACCAGAGATCCCCAATACAGGCATCCTAAGGGCTTCAAGGGAAGAAGTGATTCAGCAGAGAATCAAATCAAAGGTGAGGAAAGACCTTAATTAAAAGAATCAAAGGCTTCATCTGGGGCTTTTTACTCTCCTCCTGCGAATTCCTAAACCAAATTCCCATTTGCAAGGGCTGATGATTTTGAACATTTGACTCTAGTACACAGAAGATTAAAAGGATTGTAGTTGCCTGAAACAGAAGCTGAAGAATTCTTTCCTCTCGCTTCTTTAAGCCTATCTCCAGAAAGATATTTTTAAAAGAAACACACGGATCATTGCATTAGTATCTAATTTAGCAAACGATGAGGTTTAATTATTTAGATTAAACTTCAGTTAAAAATGAATCCTGATATCCCTGAGAATGGCCACGAGAACACAGTATAAATCCAGAGTTTCAAGATTTTACTTCGGACTCTACAAGCACTTAAATGGGCAATACGGAACTTGAAGTAGGTGTATATTTTATTTTTCTCACTTTCCTAGTTGGCACTGTTTCTCTTCTTTATGAAAGACTTCATATAAGAGTCCTCTGATAAAAGGTATTTCTCTGATAAGTGCAGGTGCTATTGGAACTTAGCCCATCACCACCAGCTCAGCCATCAAGAGCTGTATCTACAGATCACAATGAAATTGAAAAGAGCAGGAGTTGGCCCTGTGGAGGGGTCTAATGGACCGGCAGCTGTCAGTTCATTGTTTAAACACTTGCTGTTCCTCGGTAGTGATTTTTCCCCCAGAAACTGGCTCAAATCAACACACGACCCTTCTGTATAATCTGTATAGACTGTTGGTTTACTGCAGAGCACTTGAAATTGAAAATACAAAAGCTTTCTTTGAGTGTTAAAACAAAGCAGCTTCTGACTTGCTTTGAAAATGCACATCGTGGAGATTCTTATCTGGATTGGTCTTTGATTTCCGGCCAAGTTTAGAGGAGTATGGTCTAATAATAAAACAGCAAAGCAGTTTGAGTACTACATTCACATAGAGTTTTTCAGAGAATGTAGAGATAAAATCCAAAAGAGAAATGCTCAAAACAATTTCCAAACCAATAAATTCCACTCCTCCACCTCTCCTACAATGAAAACGGAAGCATAAAAGAACAAGAGCCCTTGTATTACTAAGAGTAGGTTATTATCTTTCTTTTTAAAAAGACATTTATTGACTGTTTCTGATTATTAAGAAAGGCATATTGATTATCTAAAAATCAGAGAGTATCCATAATCTCTCCACTCTAAAATGAACATAATTTTCTGTAGACATCTATAAATGAAAGTCTTACCATGCTATGTGTACAATTTTGTAGGAGTAAGTTATTTTTGAAAAGGTAGTGGACCAGGCACGGTGGCTCACGCCTGTAATCCCAGCACTTTGTGAGGCCAAGACAGGTGGATCGCGAGGTCAGGAGTTCAAGACTAGCCTGGCCAATATGGTGAAACCCCCGTCTCTACCAAAAACACAAAAATTAGCCAGGTGTGGTGGCATACACCTGTAATCCCAGCTCCTTGAGAAGCTGAGGCAGAAGAATCGCTTGAACCTGGGAGGCGGAGGTTGCAGTGAGCCAAAATCGTACGACTGCACTGCAGCCTGGGTGACAGAGCCATGCTCTGTCACAAAAAAAAAAAAAAAAAAAAAGAGAAGAAGAAAAGAAAAGAAAAGGTAGTGAAGGTCAGTTGAACCTTCAACAAACATAAACTGTGAAAGTTAGTTGATGACAACAGTTTTCACTTCTCTGATATACTTTCTTCAATGGCTTCTGGCAAATATAATATATCTTGCAGGATCAAAAGAGACAGTGACACTTTAACAAAGTAAGAGGGAAAAATAGTTGAATTAGATGCACAGAGAATTGAGGTAGAATCAAATGCTGATCTTAGCCTTTTGACAGTTTCTCTATGACAATCAGGAAAAAAAAATTGCGAGCTTCTCATTTCATCCTATTTTACCCTAAAACAAATCTAACTCTCACTAATTTTGGCCTCCAAATGATCATAAATGCAAATAGAAAGTATGCACTAGAGGCAACCAGCTAAATCCAAATAAGATTTCTATGGCATATGACTATATGTCCAGGTGTATGTGAGTTTGTATTTGTGCATGTGTGCATGCATACCTGTGTGTACATACTCAATTGCATAAGCACCTCCAGATAAAGCCATTTTAGCTTCCTGTTGGCAATACTAAGTAATCATGAACTAATTATGATAAAGACTACCATTTACTAAGTCACTACGCTCTGTACTGTCGTTCTGCTTGCATTAGCAAATCAAATTTTTTCAGGATTACTCTGTTACAACTACAATCTACACCTCTCCCCCCACCCCAGTACTCTTGATTCCCCAGGGCATACATTACTGTGCACTTTTTCTCTAACACTTTATCACCTTTTAACATACTTTATAATTCACTTATTTCTTTTGCTGTTGTCTTTCTTATTATTATTAGCTGTCTCTCTCTTGCCATTGTCTGTTACGTTCACTGATGTAACTCAAGATCCTAGAACAGTCTTTTGGTACATCATAGAGGTTCGATAAATATTTGCTTAATGAACAAAATGTGTGAATGCATTATTTCATCTTTATAACAACCCTTTGAGATGGAAAATACTATCTTCATTTTTGAGAAAAGGAGATTGTAAGTTTTGCCCATGGTCACATAGATGGTAAGTAATAAAATTTAGTTTTCAAATCAAATCTCTCTAGACTCCAAATCTTGTCCTTTAAAGAGTGGTCCCCAGCCCATTGCTGTTTCGTGAACTGTTTGTTACCAACTGGTTCAGATAAGTGAAATCAACACAAAGTGTTTGGAAACTTTTCTAACAATTTGATATTGCTGCAATATTCAAGAAAGAGTAAGTCAGTGTACCTGTCCCATTGAACAGGGCATGGACCAGTCTGGACGTTGTCATATTTGCCTGATGAGTTACATGTGGTGCAAGTTGCACACAAGTCATGCACTGCAGAAGGACCACATTACAATATATCACGTTTTAGGGTTACTTTGTCGACTGTAACTCAAAGTGTATAAAAATCAAAGAAAATGTAGGCATTTATTTCTTTTAATAATTTTTGTTTTTATAATCGTTCTAATTTTTAGAGATTAACATTATCAACTAAACTAAAGAAACAAATGCTATAGAATATTTATTTTAACCCTGAATGAATGACACTTGGCAAAATAAGCTTCACTGGACTTTTTCTGTCAAGTATGCCCACAGCAGCAGTAGTAAACTAAATGACTGTGACCAAAGTGCGTCCTGAACAGTGAAGGCCAAAAGAATTTATACTAGTTTTATTCAGAAGTATTTCTTCAAATAGTGAGATCAACTTTGTAGCCATAACTGATGGTAAAGTACTTAAAACGGGGTGTATTCTTTGTGGAGATTTTCTAGCTAAAAGAACCAGTAAGATATATCAAAATGTAGGCAGCAATTACATACTAAAAGAAAAGTTCACCAAACAAAAATAATCCTTGAAAGAAAGAGTATTGATATGAAAAGCTGACAGAAGTAGATGTGCAATTTGTTTCATAGAAGCATTAGCGCTGTGCAGGCTTCTTATAAAACAGCCCTTCGGTTTAAGACTAAAAATCCATATACAATTGCCAAGACATTAATGAAAGAAGCAAGAAAGAGATTCACTTGAAAATGCTGGGTAAATTTGGTTGCAAAGAAGGTAGCTCAAATATCACTTTCCAGTGACAGGAACAGGCTAGTTTATGGATGATCAACTCAGAAAAAACATAAAGCTTGTGGCCAGGTGCGGTGGCTCACGCCTATAATCCCAGCACTTTGGGAGGCTGATGCAGGTGGATCATGAGGTCAGGAGTTCCAGACCAGCCTGGTCAATATGGTGAAACCCCGTCTCTACCAAAAATACAAAAATTAGCTGGGTGTGGTGGCGCATGCCTTTAGTCCCAGCTGCTGGGGAGGCTGAGGCAGGAGAACCGCTTGAACCAGGGAGGCGGAGGTTGCAGTGAGCTCAGATAGGGCCACTGCACTCCAGCCTGGGCGACAGAGCGAGACTCCGTCTCAAACAAGCAAACAAACAAACAAACAAAACACATAAAGCTTGCAAAGCATTTTCCACTGCAACTCGATAGCATTAACAGAGAATTAATACAGTAATTTTTTTAGTATATGGACAATTCCAATATAATGGTAATATTAAGATAGAATTCCTTTTTTCAACCCTATTGCTGACAAACACACCTAGCATTTCACTGTATAAAACTATGGAGATAATAGTCTGTCAATGAATATGGTTTGATGTTTAAATTTCATGTAGAAGTAATGTTCTGATGACTTAACTGCAATTACAGGAAAACATTTTGGGTAGTTACTCAGATTAAGGTGTCCCCAGAACGTCAATCAATGCTCTTTCCTTCATCAAGAAAATCTTGCCACAAAAATTGTATCAGCTGAACTAACCAATGTGCACAGTGATGTGGTAAAATCTGAGAATTACATAGAAGCGAATGCATTACAATTTAGATTGTTCTCTATATGTCCTGATAATATAGAAACTGAATATAAACAATGACATTGCATGCTGGATATGATGATTATCAAGAGGAAAGTTCTGTCGAGAATGTTTGAACGATAGAATACTTTCTCAGTGTTTCTGCAAGATAAGAAACTAGTTTAACCTAACTTTTAAAGATATGAGTTGGACAGCCAGCTGGATTTTTTTGTCCTATATTTTCAGCATATTTATGATCTAAGCTCCGTACTTAGCCCATGTAAGGAAGTAATACAACATATTTTTCAATGGCAGATAATATCTAAGGACAACAACAAAGTTAGAATCTTGAAGGAACAGAGTTTTATCGACTATTACGACATGTTCCACAATTTCACAATTATCATTGACGTAGGTAATTATCTTAACATCACATCAGCAAAAAGTTTTCTCTGAATACCTTACACATTTGATAGAACATTTTGGATTTTATTTTCCTTCAAAAGAAAATTCATACACAGGAAATTCATAGAACTTTTTAATCCATCTTTTTCACCAAAAGATAATGTAAGTTCAATTATAACTTTACAAGATTAATTGTTAGAACTGGCTACTGATCAAAGGTTGAATATGAGTTTTGAAAATACAGCATTGCTTAGTCCTTGTTGAATAAAAGTTAAAAACAAATGTCCTGACCTTGCTGAAATTGTCGTAAAATCTCTTCTTTCATTTCTGTCAGCACATTTATGTAAGATTGATCTCTCCACTATGAGTGTTATTAAAACAAAACACTGAAACATTTTAGATATGCATTATGCCTGATGAGTAGTGCTGTCTAGATTAGTTAACAAACAAGAAGCAAAGTCATTTGCCACATTAAAAACTTCAAATATTGGCCAGGAGTGGTGGTTCATGCCTGTCATCCCAGCACTTTGGGAGGCTGAGGTGGGAGGATTACGTAAGCCCTGGAGTTTGAGACCAGCCTGGGCAATATAGTGAGACATTGTTCCACAAAATATTTAAAAATTAGCAGGTCATAGCGACATGTGCCTGTATTCCCAGCTACTCAGGAGGCTGAGGCAGGAGGATCCCTTAAGCATAAGAGATCAAGGCTGCAATGGGCTATGATCACACCATTGTGCTCCAGCCTAGGCGACAGAGAGAGACACTGTCTCTAAAACAAAAAAACAAAAAATCCTTCAAATATTGTTGTATACAATGTTTGTTCAAAAAGGTATATAGGAATTTAATATGGGGAATTGCTACTTGACTCAACTTTTCTTTGTTTGTGATTATGAAATAGCAAAAAGTGATGAGTATAATAGTGATTATATTAATATTAATCAACTCTGCACATTTTCATAAAGAACATGTATGACTTCAGTAATTCTTTATATTTGTTCTGATTATATTTATTGACATGTCATTTGATATCTGTTGAATCTAATAAAACAAGCTTGAATTTTATGTCTTTATTTCTTTTTTATCTTACTCTTTTAGTATTTTAGTTTCATTGTATTTTTACAAAAATATCAGTTTGTAATGGACTGGAAGTTTTGTTTGTTTGTTTGTTTGTTTGAGATGGAGTTTCTCTCTTGCTGCCCAGGCTGGAGTGCAATGGTACAATCTCGGCTCACCGCAACCTCTGCCTCCAGGGTTCAAGCAATTCTCCTGCCTCAGCCTCCCGAGTAGCTGGGATTACAGGCATGCGCCACCATGCCCAGCTAATTTTGTATTTTTTTTAGTAGAGACGGGGTTTCTCCGTGTTGATCAGGCTGGTCTCGAACTCCTGACCTCAGGTGATCCCCCTGCCTTGGCCTCCCAAAGCGCTGGGATTATAGGCCTGAGCTACTGCACCCGGCCAGAAGTTTTCTAAAGTATCTAATACTTTACCACAGCACATAAAGCACCGCATAAGCATTATGCTCTCCTTCCTTCCTTTAAGAGTCATGTTGACCTACCAAAGAATTTACACCATCCCTATCCTTTAGCTTTTGGCTGGTCCAACTCATTCCCTGAATCCTAGTGGATTTGGATCAAAGGATTTAGCAAAAATTGTTCCATGGCCTCCATGCACCCAAGCTTGTTCATATGAACTCAATTTCCTGAGTCCTCTGAAACCTCGATGACTGCAAACCAAAAGAAAGCATGACAGAGTCCTTCAAGCTACTGAAAAATGCTGATGAAAATAATATCTTTCCTCGTTTTCCTTTAAGAACCTAGAGGAATGCATTGGGCTAAGGCAGGAAGGTAGCTTGAAATGAAATTGACAAGGAGAAAAAAGATAAGAGTAGAGTGGAGCATGATTATTCATAACAAAGAAACTTGTCACCAGGAAACAAGCAGCCAGAGACTTGTTGGACCTTGAGATAATGATTTTGCTTCTGCTTCACATCTACCACTTTGGGGGAGCCCTTCAGCATGCCCTAGACTCCTGGGAGAAACCCTCAGAGATCTGGTAATGGATTCTCTATATCCCAAACAATATACACACATAAAGCAAATTATCAGTAACTGCACACATGAAAGCTCTACATTCTGTATTGTAGAACACCTCTTATGAACCAGGCATGGTATTGGAATCATCTCTTTAATCCTTAAAATAACCCTCCAGGCTAAACATTCTTTGCCATCCTTTACAGACGAGATAAATGAGGCTCCCAAAATTTAAGGAAGTTTTTTCCCTCCAATCCACCTTCTTTTCTCTTATTACACCATCTTCCCACCCTGGATTTCCCTACTCTTTCCAACGCCCACTATTTATATAAGCTTCCACTAATTTTTCCTGACCCAGCTGAGAACCACAGGTTCATCTTGGAATCACCTGAGGAACTGTGCTGTTGACATGTTGACATGTTAAATAATTTTATCTTTGAACTTGTGTTTTGTAAGTGAAGTTCGACGGGACAGTGTACATTCACATGAGCAGAAGAGATACACTGTATTTCCTATACACTATATGTCTGCTGCTTATTGTCACTTTTTTAGCCCACAGTATCTGCAATGCCCCATGAACAGAGTTCTGGTGGACCTACATGTGCGTGAGTTTAGTGAGACTCAAAGGATGGGCCTTTCTGAGCACAGGGTCCTGTGTGAGTGCACAGGTGGCACACTCATGAAACTGACCCTGAGGTAGAGTTTCATCTAAAGGGATGGGAGAACAGTCTCAGTGGACATAAGCTTTCAGTGGACCAAGCTTCTCAGTGGGCATATCTCCTTGGTCCCATGGACTCCTCGTCCCCTAGAGATAACTGTGATGAAAAGAGGACCAAAGTGGGATCCTCTGAAGGCCAAGTCCCAAGGCAGAGGCCACTTGTGCCCCAGTTTGAAGGCATGACAGATGGCAACTTCTATGTTAAAAGGAAAGATGGTGGGAGTGACAGGTTTAGGAAGAAGAGAAGAGGTATTGTGTCCTCAACCAAACATACAGACTCAATACATATTTATGAATAAATGAGTAATACATACAGCAAACAAGTGGTCATGCAATGAAATAGATGAAAGCATATGTTTTGATGAAATGATACCCGACTTACATTGAGAATTCAGGCCTATGTTCAAAGCCAACTCTCACTCATTCATTAAAATGTGATTTTACAGTATGCCCTAATTCTGTGCCATTCATTCACCCTATGCTATCACACCACACAAAGAACCACCAAAGCACCACCTCCTTCGGCTTCTTCTTTATATATAAACGATTTTTTAAATTACTTGAACTAACAAAATACTGAACTCTACATTTTCCTGCCTCAATTATATTTTTCATCATTATATTCCTTCTTCAACCTTGAGATTTACTTTTCTTAAATTGCATTTCCCACATCTGGGATACAAACCATTCTGTTGAAACAGCAAATGCATATGATAAGGGAAATGTGCATCTGTTTTAATTCTCTAAAACCCAGGCAAGATTTGACCAAACAAATCACTGGGCCATTCAAAAATCTACTTATTTCATTGAGCATATTCATACTGAACTGGTAAGAAGTCAACACTCAGGAAGAAAGTGTTGCTCACCTATTTTTTTCTTACTAAGCTGTGCTGAAATAGTTGAGTCCTATTGTGTGTCTTTTATTTTCCACTTTGGTTAGGATAATAAATTTGCCTAAAATGCCCCACTACCAAATAAAAATATGCATACATTCACTGAAAGAAAATTACCTGTTAACAAACTTTGAAAAGAATGAGATAGAGATTGCCACTCTCTCTGTTCATTGTCATAGGTCCAATTGGATAAATAAATATTGCCTCTAGTTTCCCCTTTTGTTCTGATTATTGTGTTTTCACCAGGTACCTTGTACTTGGTCTCCGAAATCTCAGTGCATGCCTATAAGTAGTATATAAACTTAATAAGGAAAAAAAAATCATTTTTTTGCCTCCTGTTCTTTGAAACTTTCAGAAATTCTTATTATGCTTTGGTGACTGAATTCTCTCCAGTCTGTGCTTTGTTCTTCAAAAAGTTGGGTCTTGGTTCACAGACCTAACTCCTGTCTAGTTCACATATGTAATTTCCATTAGAATTTCCATTGCTCCTTCAACAATTCTAAAGCAATCTAATCAATAAAGATAATCCCAGATTTTAAAAGGCTGTGCTAATTGCTCTGATTCCTTTTATTCACTAAATCCTCCTTTATTTCACCCTTCCATAAAAGAGAATGGTAATTTTTCTTTTGGAATTAGTAAACTCTTCCAAAGCCATTGAAGCTTCCAGAAAAAGGCTGTCAGGTAAAACTTTTATTTTATCTTAACTTCTTTCCATATGCATTGATCTCACCAGCTCAAAGATGAAAACAAGACTGGATCTGGAAAAGAAATGAAATATAGCCACCGGAGCACAAATTAGTTAGCCACCTCTAGTATGAGTGGTTGGCCTGTTTTTGATGCATAGGAAGTACACAGTCATGATTTGTTGATTGTTTGATTGATGTTTAAAAGGCAAGTGCCTGAGGGGAAATTTGAAAAACTCCTTATCATTACATCTTTTCCCACTGTATGAGATACATGATTTTCTATAAATCACTCTCAAAATACATTGTGTCACTTTCATGTTTCAGAGAAAGGCAATTTGAACCAGTTCTCCAGCAATTTACAATGAAAATTTGACTGATGGCAAAGCAGTTCAACAGCAAATAGCAATCATAAACATTTAGTGGGAACTAGCTACAGGTCAGCCACCTTACTAGATAGCGGACGTAACAGGACACCTAAGATTGAGCCCTTGACTTTTGAAAGCTCACAGTGAAGTGGAGGAAATAGTAGTATAAATATATAATCATCATGAAATGTACACAGTTATGATAAAGGCATGTACAGAGTAACACAGGGGCATAGAGGGTCAATATCAATGGATGGGGATTCAGCAGAGTAGTTAACAGTAGAGGCTCTGTAGTCAAACTGCCTGGATTTGAATCCCAGATATGTAATTCACTGCATGAGCTTGTAAACTACTTTGCCTCTCTGTGCCTCAGCTTCCTCCTCTATAAAATAGTGATAACGATATTACCTATCTCATAGGGTCATTGTGAAGAGTGAATGAAAAACATAGAACAGTGCCTGGAACATAGCACTCAACAAATATTAGTCATTATTAATATTATCAGATCATACATAAAAGGGAGCCTGAGGCTTAACCTACAAAAGTAGATGGAAAAGTATAGGATTCATGTTATAGAAAGGTTTGGGGAATCCCAAGGGAATCCCAGCCAACTCCCTGGCTAGAGAACAGTTTAACAAAGTAGAAATGTGAGGATAATACTCACTGCTGTGGGCTATGACATACATGCATCCTAGCTCTGCTACTCACTAGCTGGGTGCCTGAGCAAGTCAATTTGGCATGAAAGATACAGGTACTCATTACATGAGAGTAAGTATTACTGTGGGTGCATGCGAGAAAATGGCTTGAGAATGGCACTAGAAGTCTGGCTGGGTTTCAATTGTGGAGGGCCTTTATATTACGTGTATTACTCAACTATTGTTGCAATAATGTTGTATAACAACCACCAAAGTCTTAGTAGCTTACAACAATAAACATTTATTTTCTAACTTACAGGTGGGGCAGCTGAGGTTTGGCTTATTTTGGTTGATTTTTGCTGGACCCGCTTGGGTTCTGCTGGGCTTAGCTCCAGGCTGCAAGCCAGCTCTATTCCACATGTCCCATTCTGGGACCTGTAGCTACCAGTGCACAGCATATATTTCTGGGCATGCATTTCTCATGACAATATCTGAAGCTAGAGTGGGGGATTCAAACTATATAAGTACATTTAAAGTCCACTCACATCACATCAGCCAGTTGCAAGTCATGAAGAATGAGGAAGTATGTCGTATTCACATCATGGCAAGAATTGCAAAGTCACAAGACAAAAAGCATGGACATACAATTCTATCACAGCACAGAGTGAAGAATTAGGAAAACAAATCTAATCTACATGTTTTGGAATTTTAACACATTCTGTAGATAAAAGGATCTACAAAAAATAGTATATCAAGGAAATGTCATGATTAGATCTAAATTTTGGAAAGGTCATCCTGGTAGCTATGTGGAAGTTGAATGGGATGGGGAGGAACTGGAGACACTGGGACCAGTGCTTCTAGCATATGGACCAGACAAAACTTAGGTAGGGCATGGGATTGTGTGAAGAAGATAAATGTGAAAAAAAAGAAGATGGGTTAGGATTAAAATGACATGGCGACGGACTGGATGTGGCAGGAGTAGGAGTGGCCAGGGTTGGAGAAGGATAAATGGTTTGGGTGACTCAGAAGTTCCTAGGTTAGATAAGTAGGTCAATGGTGATGGTATATTCTAAAATAGGGTTGTAGGAAGAGCACTTTTCTGAGTAAGAGGGCACTGGAAGATATTGAATCTGATTTTAAACAGTGTGGTGGTTTTGTAACGTGTCAACTTGCCTAGGCTCATTTCTATTTCCCAAAATTACCTTCCCTGAGTTTTTCTGGTTAGGGTTGGTAACAGAAAACATTTTGGGTACGATTCAGAAGATGTACTTCAAGCAGGATTGGTATTAACATTTGTTATTCTCCGAAGGTCAGTTCAGGGGCACCAGGTGATGTTGCCGTTCATGCACATTGTCACTTACCTATTGGCTCACCTTGTTGGTGTGGGGTAGCAGCTGAACCTGGAGCTGCCCCATTTTCCTCCCAATCCTCCTTTCCCTTCTCTGAATCCTAGACCAGATACATAATTAGCTCTAAAACAAAGGATGCCAGCTTCCACTGTAGGACACTGACATCATCAACGCTGTAGACACAGGCCGTAAAAGACAGACACAGACTCCAGTTCTTTCTCATGAGTTCCTATTTGTCTTGGATCCACTCCATTTTATAGCCATCTCCCCTTCCTAGCTGCCTGCCTTGCTGACTTCAAGCTCCAGAATCCAATGTAAAGACCATAGCCTTACTGACACCATTTACTAATGTCTATAAGTGCAAAAGGTCAAGTCTTTATAAGAAATCCTATAAATGTGATTTCCTAATGGTTCTGCATCTCTGATAAAACCCTGAAGGACAGGGTTGAGTCTGAGATGCCTGTAGTAAATCTATGTACATAAGAGTAAATATTACTGTGGGTGCATGTGAGAAAAATATATGTAGAAATAAGAAGTATGGTCTATATTTAGTAAAATGAATAGAAATGTAGGTTTGATCATATTGGCTAGGAAGTGGGAGTTCATGATACATGAATAGTTGTATTTCATTCGACTGTTTAAAGTAAAAAGGGAAATACCTGAATATGAAACCATGGGAAATTCTAATATTTGAGGATCTGGAAAAGGGAGAAGAATCAGGAAAAGGCAAGTGACAATCAAAGAGATAAGGAGAAAATCAGGAGCAAGGAATGCCCTGGAAGCGAACTGATGAAATGTTTGAGAAGAATAGGGTATTCACCATATGTTCCAGTGCTGCACAAAGGTCAAACAGAATGAGAAGCAAATAAAAGGCCACCAATTTCTAGAATTAGAAGGGTAACCATAGGTGGAAATGGCTGTGAGGTAGAGTCTACTCTCAAGTGCTTGATAAGAAGTCAAGGAATACATAAGGCATCTGTTTATCAGGGTTGGAAGTGATGGTGACAATAAAGAAGATTTCCTTAGAGTTGTGGCAATTTGAACCCATTCCTGTTCGGAAAGGAGGAAGCAAGTTGGAGAAGATCAGAATTCTAGAGAGAATGAGGATAATGGATACAGTATATGTTGTGGTGCATGATAGGAACAAAGAACATATATAGAGAAGCCAGCCTTGATCAAAGTCCTTAGAAACATTAGTACTTCTCCCAAGGCAGGACGGAAGGAGGGAAGGATAAGGTTGAGAGTGTATGAGAATTACTTGAAGGGTATTATTTTCTCAGTAAACAAGGTAACCATGTCTGTTAGGGCTTCTTTCCTAATTCACATAAGAACACTCTGTTTCCACTTCACTGTGAGTTCCTGGGACAGCATCTACCCAGAGGGGACACGTTTTCTAATTTGCATAAAGATGTTACAGAGCCAGCACTAGTGCCACCACCATCATCCTTGCTTCAAAAAAAATGTAGCTGGAAAGCACATTTATAACTTGTACTTTACGGATATGAGAACATTGAAAAAGCCTCCTAAACCTTCTGGGAAACTAAGAAAGGAAAGCAAATATTCTCCATGACTATCTACTGAGCTAAAAAGGAGGGAGATTTGGAAAAAAACAAAAAAACAAACCCAAAACAGTAAATGTCTGAAGTAGCCATTAGGAAGGTAAATGGGAATTAGCTAAAATGATTTCTCAGCAATGTGAGGATCCCAAAGAAGATTTGAGCTCCAAAATTTATAATTCATTTGTTCACTTACTCAATTATTCAACAAATATTTATTAAACGCCATGTGCCAGGTATACTGTTCAAACCACTGGGAATATGTGATGAGCATGAAAATAATTAATGCAGGCATTCTGGTGATGGTGATAAGATGATAATAAATGCTTTGAAAAAAAATAGCAGGCTAAGGAGTTTGAGAGTGATGGAAATAAGTGATGTAAATTTAGATGGGATTTTTAGGGAATGCCTCTCAAAGGAGGTGACATTTGAACAGAGCCCTGACTGTAGTGAGGGAGAAAGCTGTATAAAGTCCCTTTCACCCCCCAGAACAAAGACAGTTTCAGGCAGATGTAGCAGCAAGTACAAAGTCCTTGAAGTAGAAATGAATTTGGTGTGTTTAAGGTACATCAAAATGGCTAATGTGACTGTAGCAGCAGGCTTGGTGAGGAGATGGGAAACCTGTAGGAGATGATGTCATAAGGTGGGTGGGCCTAGATAATGCAAGGTCTTGTAGACCATGATAAGGAGATTACATTTTATTTTAAGCATAGGGAAATCTGTTGGGAAATTTTGAGCAAGAGAATGACATGATTTGGTCACACTGACTGTTAGGTGAGTAGTAGTGGAAGCAGAGAGACTAGATCAGAAGGTATTGCAATAGTTTTGTGAGAGATATAGTTGCTAGAAGATGGTCTACACTGTAAAAAGTGATCAGATTATGGACATAATTTGATAGATTACATATGAAGTATAAGAAAAAGTGTTATCAGAAATAAGGGAATACTTCTTCCCTCGTGTCTGATTTCAAGTTATTAATGTGGCTTTACTAAACACAGAATTGGTAAGAGATGCTAACTTTTGAACACAGCATGTTGATTGATATATCCTCAATTTAAAGACAAAAAGAACTGCATACAAATCTTGAACTCTAGTTGGTGGGTTTTATTTTGTTTTTCTCAGTGGTATGGGTTCGCAATTTTGAGATCTTTACTCTGTGTTGTAGGATTGAGAAAATGAGTAAATACACTGATAATATTGGGAACCAGGTTTCTCACTGTTGAAAAAAGAAGATATAAATATGGATTGAGTGAAGACTGGAAAGAGTAGTTTGATGGTGTATTGCGATGAACTCCAATTACCTCTAATCTCTTTCCATTGTAAGGAAAGCAAAACATCACAGTAGCAACAAAAACACTTCATATCAGATCTTTGTTCCTAAGTACCATTTCCCACTAAAAGGAACCAAGGATCCTTGAACAAACAGCCGATTCCAGGGCTAGCACATAGAAAGTACAGGATGAGCGTGAAGCATTATTTACTGTGTATGTCAGAAAGTAAGAAAGTGTTCAGAAAATAATGGGGCATGTCAAAAGTACACAGAAGTAGCCTGAAGGGGATTCCACTGGTCAAATATGGGACAATTTAACATTAAAATATATAATGGCAGCAATGAACTATAACCCACTGAATAAAATAAAAAGTAAGTCCTTACTGATGGATGTAAGTCCATACTGATGGATGAATGGAAGGATGGACAGATTAACAGATTGGTAGATAAAGAAAAAGCTCTTTCTTACATGCTAACTAATAACAGCTAATACATCTAGATGGAATGATCATTTAGAAAACCATATTGTTGCAAGCATCATGGTGATAACTGATTCAGGTAAGAATAATCACTGGATACTAAAACTAATGGATTCAAGATCTATATTGCAAGGGGAGAGACAGAGACAGGGAAAATGAGAATGATATAGCCAATGTGGCAAACAGTTAGTAATGTTAGCAATTGATAAACTGGATGAAGGATTTATGGGAGTTTTTTGTTCTACTCTTTCAACATTTCTGTAAGTTTAGAATTATTTTAAAAGAAAAAGTTGAAGGAAAGAGAGACTGACTACGTTAAACAGCTGTTTGAGATTTGACCTTTGGATCGAACAAGACGGAGGTCATGAACAACCGTGTCAGGAAAGGTTTCAGCCAAGTGCTGAGAATGAAAGCAGAACTGGAATCTGCTGACCACAGAATGGGAGATTCAGAAAGCAGCAGCAAGTGAGAGACATCTCCTTTGGGGAGTTTTGCTAAATGGGAATTTGTGGTTAGGAGAGAGTTGTGCTTTTCAATATGAAACCTCTTACCTATATGGTGGGAATGTTTTTACAATGATGCAGCAAGAAAAGAAAAAGGATACATGAGAAAGGGACAAATGACAGAAGAAAAGTCACTGAGGATACACAAAGGGATGGCATCCAATGACAAGTAAACCACTTGGCCCTAGCAGGAGTTTAGACACTTCATCCACTGTTTAGGAGAAACACATGGGTAGAGATGCAGCTATGATGACAAACATTGGAAAGAGAAAGTCATTCTCTTCATTTTGTTTTTAAACTCCACTGTAACAAGAACTGGGAGCACCAGCTGAGAGTGAGGAGGCAGAAAGGGGTGCTGAAATTTTGAGGAGAAATAAGAACATTAGTTATCTCAGAGAAAAAGACAATGGATTAATTATTTGATGTATTACAATTATTCAGCACTTTAGATTTATGATCAGAATTCTTACTTTAGATTTATGATCAGAAATCTGAAATATACTGAGATCTCCATCTTGTTCAATCCAAAGGTTGGTTCTCAAACCGCTCTTAACACAGTTAGTCTCTTTCCTTTAACATTTTCTTTTAAAATAACTCTAAACCTACCGAAAAGTTGAAAGGATAGAACTAAAAGCTTCCATAAATCCTTCATTCAGTTTATCAATTGCTAACAATGCTAACTGTTTGCCACATTAGCTATATCATTCTCATTTTCTCTCTCTCCCCTTGCAATATAGATCTTGAATCCACTAGTTTTATTATTCATTGATGGTTCTTACCTTAATCAGTTATCACCATGATGTTTGCAAAAAATATGGTTTTCTAAGTGGCCTGAGAGTCTGTTTCAGATTTCTGATCATAAATCGAAACTAGCAATTCAGTAGAACTTCCCACACCCAGTAAGGAACACTAGATAATTCAGAACAACGCACTAGCAAAGGATCTGGACAATTTTTCCAAATCTTCTTAAAAGTATCAAGAAGGTAACAAAATAGTGAGGAACAACTACTGTCACAGGAAATTCAGAGAAGTGGCATAGTATCTAGGCTGCTTTTGCCCTGGGAGTCATTGTTAATCCTGACTGGGAAGCTGAGAGACCCAGTTGTGCTTGAGACAATCTCTCATGATTAGGAGGACAAAAGTCAGAATGTAAGGCCTTTCAAGGGAGGGGCCCCTAGCAAACCACCCTAGGAGCCAGGAAGAGCTAGAAACAAACCTACTGTGAACTTGTAGCCTGGCCTCAAGTCATCCAAGAGACCCAAAAACTTCATGCCCTAAAATTTGACTGAGTGATCCTGAATTACTAGCATCCCCAGACCTCACAGTAGCAAAGAAAATTCTTGATGGGGGAAATGATGTTTTCAAATTCAATATGCAGCATACATTCAGGTCCTCTGTTACCTTTACCTGAGTCTACCTCTCCAACAATCTCTCCTCAACCTTCTTTCCACACCCTAGACCTACTGCCCGTTTGATTTTCATGGGATCCTTGCAATTTCTGCTCTGCTTAGCACATTTTCCAGTTTTCTGCCTTTGCTTATGCCTGCCTGTTTGTCTAGAATTTCCCTTCTCACCACTTTTTTAAAAACAGTGGCTTAAACAAGATGCAAATGTATTCTCTCTCACATAATAGTCCAAGCATAGGAAATTCTCAAGATAAGGCTTCCATGTCTCGATCCAGGGCAGATGCCCTGTTATCCCAGTCTCTCAGGCAGCCATCATCCCCACCACTTCTGTCTATGGAAGTGAAGTTTCTTCTCAAAGCTCACCTCCTCTATTAAATTGTTCTGGTCCCAAAGTTGGAATTAATTCATCCCTTCCCTCTTTCTTCATTCGTTTGTCCTCTGCTTCTATCACCTATTACCTTCTGTTGCGTATGATTGCTCACTGCTCACTATTTTGTGAGCCTAGAGTGGGCAGAAACCTTGTCCTGAGCATCTCTGTATTCTCTGTATCATCTACCTTGCTTCCTGCACGGAGTAGGTACCCACAAGTGTTTGTAGACTTGAACTGTGATAGCTGGACAAATGTTGACACTGAGATTCAAAGCTCCAGATCCTCTCTTCCGGTTTCCAGTTCTAATCAAACCATGTTCCCTGGTTTTATCCAACTTTGAAAAAGTTACTTTCAAGGTCAGGAAACAGGGAATATTCTGCCCGCTTTATTTTATGAGCAGACACAAAGATTAGGCTTGCTTTTTCCTTTTTAGTTCTCCTAACATTGAGCTGATTGATGGAAGGTAGAGGAAAGTAATAAACCTTTATATTCACAGAACTACAAAACCCTTTCTGGCTGCCGCCTCCTTCTCTCTCTGGAGATAGATGGGGCCATTGCTATTATGAAATATATAGCAGAGGAGTGTTTTTCTAGTAATCCCTCTAGTACTCATCTACATCTTGACTACTTCTTGATAAAGATATCACCCTCTAGATAGAACCTGTCCTCAAGACAAGCAGGCCACATACACATTTAACTGTTTCACTTCTTAAAGAGAATAGCAACTTATCATGAACAATTGACTGCTCTTCTCAGGGCAATGATTTTACAGCCTTAAAGAAGCTGCATTCTAGGTAGAAATTCCAAAAAGAAATAAGTCACAATGTTCCATGTCACAGCACTTTCCTCTTCTTTATTTCAGCACGTGACCATTGACTGGAGCCCAGTTGACCGAGTAGGAAGCCAGAGAAAGCCATACATTCGGGCGAGCAAGGTAGTTCTCTGTGATCTGATGCTACGGTAAGAACCTCAGAGTCCAAGTACAACATTCCTACTGGTTGGGGATGGGGCAGTTTTCTTGTCTGGGCTGTTTCCCTGATGTCTGCTAAACTTGCTCTGTGTCTGTGGCCAGCTGGTGGCTCAGCCAGGCATAGATGGGCTAGGATGGTCTCACTCATATGTCTCGCAAGCTCAGTGTCAGCTAGGGCAATGTGGATGACTTTGCCACACATATGTCTCTTATCCTCCAGCAGGCTAGTTCAGGTTCATTCACGTGGCGGTCCTAGGGTTTCAAGTGCAACAAGACAGGGAGGCCTAATGTCATGAGTGGTGCAAGGTTAGAGATAACCAGGTCCATGCATCTTTGTGTCTTTCCACAATGTCAGACTTTCATTGATGCTATCTCAACCACAAAAGCCGCATACTACATGGAGTTTCCAAGGAGACAATTTTCCTTAGTACTTGCTATTCAGTCAGTAGTCAGAGCTTCGAGTACACAGGCTCAAGCCACTCCACATGTCAGTCAATATTGCAAACCCTACTTTCAATATCAAAGTGTTACAGATTAAACATTCCTCAACAAACAAACAAACATTTAACACTGAGAGAAAAAGAGATAGGAGAAAGGGCTAATGAATCACTCCAGGGGGAGCAAAGAAGACAAAAGGAATCTTGATCTGGGCTGGGTGGTCCTTTGGTCTTGCAAGGTAGAGTCTTTAATGTGGCAGTGTCTTCAGTGGCAGATGTCAAGCTCTTATCACGAGTGACTGCAAGACAGTGTCACTTAAGATGGCCATTTCGAGCTGCTGAGAACCTGCTCTTTCATGGCCACAGAGTCCTCTGGTGAAAACTGATAGTGGAAGCACGTGTTTGTTTGTGTCCTTATCTGGTTGGATACCGTCTTAATTTTTTATTTGTTTGTTAGGCAAAACATCTTATATTTGTTGGCAAGGTGCCCTATGAAATGTAAAATGGAGTCTTTTTCTAAGATGGAGTTAGTTATGTCAAGGGTGCTCTATACATCTAGTACATGGACTTTCGAGCCTCTGCTTGGGTTGAATTAGCTGTGTGCCACTTTGAGAGGTAGTCCAAAGCAAAGCACCTGAAAAGAAGAAATAAAGAGCATGCTGGGAGGGGGAAGCTCCACCTGAATCATACTTGTCTGGAGAGAGAATGAGGGGTGGACGGGAGGCTCATTTCCTGAGGAGTGGACTAGAGAGGGCAGGCCTAGGGAAGGGGTCTCCTCTGACCACCGCTCCATCCTCCCTCCATTCATCAGCTCAGGTGTGTCAAGGTGACTTTGAAGTCCCACTTCCTGGAAAAGTGGGCAGTGTATTTTAAAATTTAGATGACTAAATACAAAAAAACTTCATTTTAAAAGAGTAGCTTTAATATTTGGAGGTAATTCCAAGCATACAGAAGAATTGCAAGGATATGCATAGTGCATAGATCAGCAGACCCCCCCCCCTTTTTTTTTTTTTTTGAGATGGTGTTTTGCTCTTTTCGCCCAGGCTGGAGTACAATGGTGCCATTTTGGCTCACTGCAACCTCTGCCTCTTGGGTTCAAGTGATTCTCCTGCCTCAGTCTCCCGAGTAGCTGGGCTTACAGGTGCCCACCACCACACCCAGCTAATTTTTGTATTTTTAGTAGAGATGGGGTTTTACCATGTTGATCAGGCTGGGATCAGCAAAACCTTTATCCAGAGTCACCTATCATTCACATTTTGCCCCATTTGCTTTGTCATTTGTTCTCTCTCTGTCTTATATACATACACATATAGACAAACATACATATACACACATACATATATACACATACGTGTATGTGTGTGTGTATATATATATGTATATATAACTGAGCCATTTGAGAGGAAATTGCATAAAAGAGGGCTCTGTGCCTGAAATACTTAAGCATATGCTTTCAAAGTATAAGGATATTCTTAGGGCAACACTGTGGCTCACGCCCATAATCCCAACACTTTGGGAGGCCGAGGCCGGTGGATCACTTGAGGTCCAGAGTTCAAGAGCAGCTTGGCCAACATGGCAAAACCCCGTCTCTACTAAAAATGCAAAAAAAAAAAAAAATGGTGGGCATGGTGGCGTATACCTGTAATCTCAGCTGCTCGGGAGGCTGAGGCAGGAGAATCACTTGAACCCGTGAGGTGGAGGTTGCAGTGAGCCGAGATGGCGCCACTGCACTTCAGCCTAGGTGACAGGGCGAGATTCCATCTCAAAAAAAAACAAAAAACAAAAAAAAGTATAAGGATTTTCTCAAAGAGAGTGCCTTTAAATTCAGAGAACACACATTAAACAGGGGCCCCTCTGTTGAGGCATAGGAACTCCAGAACTGTGCAGCACAGTGCTCAGCTGGGCAAAGCCCTCTCCCATATGCTCTGCCTTTTTCTCTCCGGCCACAGTAGCCTCCCTCTATCTCCTTCTACAAGCGCAACCTAGTGGGTAGAGGGGAGAGAGAAGCAAGCAATAGAAAGGCAGGGAGAGACAGGGCTTTTAGGCTCAAGAGAAATGAGGAAGGAGCGAGATATTACGGCTTCCAGGAAATTAAACAATGTGGGGGTGGGCAAGAGATCACATAAAATTGGATTCTTTTGTTCGTTTCTTTCAAACAGGGAAAGAAAAGAAAAAAGCATTAGAATGAAAAAGGACGCATGGGGCTTTTGGAAGATGTGGCAGAGACACGACAAAGACACTCATTCTTTACTTGTTTAATTTGTTCAAGACTGACTTTCAGGGATATCTGAAAAACCAGCGGCATCTCAGTGGTACACATTGGAACCATATGTCTCTTCTAGAAACATTCCAGGATCATTTTCCTCATACTGAATCGACTAGATGCACAAAGTAAGAGAAGCATGCACCACTCTAAGGTTCTTGACTGAGGCTTGCTGGCCTCTAGTGGCCAGGAAGGAACCTCACAGCTACTGGCTCCATCTGGCTTTAGTGTGGCTTCAGTGAGAATGCAGAGGGTCGGGTGAGGGAGAAGAGCTTATGCTAAGTATCTTAGTTAACCATTTTTGCTAACCATTTTAAAGACTCCTTGAGAATATTGGTGACTCTCTGCCTCTGTACCAAAACCTGGATAAGAAATTTTCTCGGATCCAGAACAAATTACAGAGGCAAGCATTTAGGCCCCAACTCAACTCCCTTTGTTTCTAAGATGTGGATGATGTTCTAAAGATAATACTTTTCAGCTTCTCTAATGAAAAGTACAAAAATAAATGACAGGCATGATATATTTGGAGAAGAATCTCACGAGCATCTGAGAATGAAAATCAAATAGAAATAACATATGCCAAAAAAAGTTTGTAAACTCTAAAATATACAGATACTGTATACAACATTATTTTTAGGAAAAAAAATCAGTGATCACACGGCCTCTATAATAGGTTCTTGGACAACATTTGAAACTTCTCTGAGTTCTTATATAGAGGTTTGCATCTTATATAAGGTTCTTATATACAGGTTGCTCCTCTGTATATAGAAATAATGGTACATCCCACGTGCATGGATTGTCGAAATTGTATGAATCAATAGTGCTTACCTTTTATTGTGCAGGACTAACACTTATTAAAGATTTAATAAATTTAGCTCTTATTATTGTTATTATTATTTTGGACATTCAGTCCCATGTTCAGTTTTATGACAGACCAGGAGAATCTTTGCCTAAATTGGGATTCTATTTCACAGTTCATAAGAGGCTTTTTTTTTTTTTTCTTTTTTTTTTTCGGAGACAAGAGTCTCGCTCTGTCACCCAGGTCGGAGTGCAGTGGCCCGATCTCAGCTCACCGCAAGCTCCGCCTCCCGGGTTCATGCCATTCTCTTGCCTCAGCCTCCAGAGTAGCTGGGACTACAGGCGCCCGCCACCATGCCCAGCTAATTTTTGTATTTTTAGTAGAGACGGGGTTTCATCATGTTAGCCAGGATGGTCTCGATCTCCTGACCTTGTGATCTGCCCGCCTCAGCCTCCCAAAGTGTTGGAATTACAGGCGTGAGCCACTGCACCCGGCCCATAAGAGGCTTTTAAGTACATATTGACCCCATTTAATTATGGAATCACCTGAAATTCTTCATAAAGTGCTCCTCAGGTAGGTAGGGCAATAGCCTCTCTAAGGAGAAAAATGCATTCAAATAGCCACTTGATATGAAGACACTGTGGACAGAATCTAAGTGGCATTTGGGGAGGTTGACAAGATGCACTTTAAAACCCTTGCAGGCTTGAAATTCTGTGTCATGTGACTCTATGACCTTTTCTATTGCCTGCAAATTCATGAGAAGAGGTAAACTGCAGAAGAAACCAGAGACACATCACAGCACAGTCAGGGTTAACCTCATGTCCCTCACTGGAAGGCTCTCCATCCTTTTCTCCTCAGAGAGAGGCACTCTAGTCTCTCCCAGTCACACAGGGATGCTCTTGGGATGGCATGGAAGCTGCTCATGACTGCAGCCTCCCTCCTGGTGCCATCCTCACTCCTACAGTTATGTTAGAGAAGGAGGCATGTGTGTTGAAAATGCTTTCTGAGTAGAGAAAAGACTGGCATCAAGCTGAAGTAAATCAAAGCACTAAGACTTTGTAGGACTGCTGGAAAATCTAAGATAGACCTAAATAAAGAATTGATAGTGGGCCAGGCACAGTGGCTTACACCTGTAATCCCAGCATTTTGGGAGGCTGAGGTGGGAGGATCACTTGAGCCCAAGAGTTTGAGGCCAGACTGGGCAGCATAGCAAGACCCCATCTCTACAAAATATTTAAAAATTAGACAAGTGTGCTTGCTGATGCCCGTAATCTCAGCTACTCTGTAATCCCAACTACTTGGGGGAGGCTGAGGCAGGAGGATAGCTTGAGCCCAGAAGGTTGAGGCTGCAGTGAGTTAAGATTATGCCACTGCACTCCTGCCTGGGGGACAGAGACAGATCCTTTCTCAAAACAAAACAAAACAACAAAAAAGAATTAAGAATTGATCATAAAAACTGGCAAGGATGATTTATATGTCAATCTGATATTCTGCAAGATATAAATAATGCAAATTCTTAGTATTTTGGCCGAAAATAATGCAAATAATATCACATAATTTGTCAATTCTATCTGATAGGAATAGAGTTAGTAGAACTCTGTGATTCGTATGCACGGGAAGAATCATACGTGCATATATCAGAACATAGAATCCAAATATAGTTAATTCTTCTTTATGGAAGGGTGCAATAACAAGTTGGTGAATTAACTGCAGTAAATAATAACATCATAAGTTTCTAAGAGACACCATCTTTACAAATCAGCAATAGTTTGATATATAAGATGTATATAGTTTGAAATTAAATGAAAAAAATACAATATAAGAATAGCTCATGTTTGTTTGAGTGCTTCCTGAATAGCAGATGCTATGCAAAGTGATTTTTATGTGTCATCTTATTTAATCCTTGAGACAGACCTTGTGTTATCCTATTGTACCAATGAGGACATTGGGATTCTGTATGTTAGTGGCTCTGTGTGGCCAGAAAAAAAAAATGTTTCACGTGACAATTGGGGATCTAGGGGGCTCTTTACTCTGTGTACTTTTAATATTGGGCAGCAAAGAAGGAGGAATAAAGGGACAGGGATATTTTAGAGCAAAGTTTGGGACTTAGCTCTAAAGACTGTGAGACTCGAATCTCCCAAATCTATTCTAAGATCTTTCAACGTGACCCTGGATTCACAAAGCAGTTACTCAACAGAAGAGAAACCCTGAGGAGTATGGAGAAAAAGAGATCTGAGGGAGGTAAACATAAGAGGATGTGGATTTACCTGAAGATGGGGAATTTACTTTTTCTTTCTTTCGTTTCTTTTTTTTTAAGACAGAGTCTTGCTCTGTCACCCAGGTTGGAGTGCAGTGTTGTGATCTCAGCTCACTGCAACCTCTGCCTCCCAGGTTCAAGCAATTCTGTCTCAGCCTCTGGGATTACAGGCACATGCCACCACGCCCGGTTAATTTTTATATTTTTAGTAGAGATGGGGGTTTCACCATATTGGCCAAGCTGGTCTCGAACTCCTGACCTCAGGTGATCCGCCTGCCTTGGTCTCTCAAAGTGCTGGGATTACAGGCGTGAGCCACCGCACCCGGCCGGGGAGTTTGCTTTCAACTTTAGTGGCTTGATGGATGCAGGTGCCAACCAGGGTTGAGGTCATGAGGAACAATGTCATGACTCAGGTCAGCAGTGAAGAGGAGCCATTAGCCAGAACAAGCAGGGTTCCTGTGGCGCCCAAAACCCATAAAGCCTTCTGAGTGGATTGCATGTGTGAGGTATATCTACGGGTACAGGTGGTTGTAGCCTTTTTGCTGTATATGAAATTATGGATATCTGCCCTGCTTTCATATTTCTTGAAGTTTGGGTTTATGTCTGCTGGGTGCTGAATATGTTACTAGATATTGGTTGTGATTGCTCCTGCCTCCTGTTTTAATGAGGATTGGGGGTCTTCAGGGCTACCTCCTCCATTTCTTTGGTTAATAGAGTGCAGATTCTACAGCACGGGGAGAGCTCATATGGACTCTGAGAACCACAGGCTGAGTGAAAACCTTAAAGGCAATCACCTGCTTTCCAGATGCATAAACTGAGGCCCAGATTTGTTATGAAGCTAATTTGAGTGGGAACCAACAATCTGCTTTTCTGCAATGCCATGCCTGTATCCCATCCCACCTCTGCCAGCAGGAAAGGATCCCTATTCAGTGTTTTCTAAAAGGCTTTTTATACGGTTGCACCAACAATGGTTGTTGAAAGCTTTAAATGCCATTTTAGGACAGTCAACACCCACGTCAGTGCAAGAGACCCCCTTGGGAGGCAGCAATGCTAGGAATCACTCATTTAGGTGGGAGAGGATGGAGTGGCAATGCAGTCATTTGGAAAGCCATGTAATTCACCTGCTGCCAATTGTCAGCTAAGAAGCATATACACAGTCACCCAAGACAGGAATAACGCTTAATATTTTCCTAAGTATTTAAATAGTGCCACTTATTGGTGATTAGCTCTTCGCATATTTGTAAGAAAACAAATAAAATGAAATGCATTATTAGGATACTAAGTCATATTTTGTTATAAGGGATTTAAAATAAATTTCATATTTTAATCTGCCAATTATTTCTCTCCAGTTTTGAATTAATTAAAACAGTAATGGATCTGTGATCAAAGTTTATATTAACAGATTATTGAAGTACTGAGAGAAAATTATTTCTCACAAAAACATTTTTATTTGGCTAATTAAATAATGTTTCATTTTACACTCAGAGAGAAAAGAGAAGCAGAAAATAACTGAGGTTTCTAACATGAGCAACTCAGAGGATGAGTTCACATAATTAGAAACGCCATCATAATTGCGGCAGATTATCTGCAAATAGGGCTGCAGTAATTCTCTCCCTCCCTCCGTGCCCTTCAATATTTCCATCCCACAGTTGACTCTCTGGTTGCCCGTGTGACTTGCTTTCATTAATGGGATAATAACAAATGCAACATAAACAGAGACTTGAAAAGTGTGAGTTGGAACATGTCCTCTTTTGCTGCACTTGGGAACTCTATAATCCCCACCATTGCATGAGCCCAGGCTAGCCTGTTGGATGATGATGGACGCTGGCCAAGTCATCCTCTGACTTGCCCGACATGGAGCCGATCACCAGACATATAAATGAGGCCATCTGGGTTGAGTTAACCTCAGCCACGCTTGCCCAGACCAGAACAGCCAGACACATCATAAGACATTACAAATATTTCTTTTAAAAATATGTGTATCTTTTAAGCCACTAAGTTTTGGGGTGGCTTGTCATGTAGCAAAAGTTAAATGTTATAAAAGGTATCACCTTTCAACATTGCATTTATAGAGAGAGGAAAAGAGAAGATTAAACAATTTATTCATCTGTTCCATTCATGATAAAACTTACTGAAAGAATTATGTACATTCATTGTCTCCACTTCCTTTTTCCTAAATATCTTTCATCATCTCCAGTTGAATTTCTGTCTGCTCCATTCTCCTGAACCTGCTTCTAGGACATTAAACTTTCGTGGCCTACCACCTTTGCCTCTTCCAGTCTCCTTTCTTCCTCTGCCTCTTCTTCTCAGTTTCTCAAGGTTGAGCTTCTGGGTCTTCTTCTGTATTTTATACTATGTCCCTATTTTACACTGTTTTTTCCCTATTTCCCTATATTTTATACTATTTACATAACTCATTATGTTCCATAGCTTTAGATGTTGCCTGTGTACTCATATTTGCCATATATATATACACACACATATATATCCAGCCCAGACTTCTCTTCTGAATGCCAGGTTCCTATAGCCAACTAGTCACTAGATATCTCCACATGGACATCTACTAGGCTGCTCAAACTTAACATGTCCAGAACACTTTTTTTTTTTTTTTTGAGACAGAGTCTCGCTCTGTAACCCAGGCTGGAGTCCAGTGGCGCGATCTCGGTTCACTGCAACCTCCGCCTCTTGATGCCCCACCCTGGCCCCCCAACCTTCCCCTCCAACAGCTTTCCTAGTAACAATTACTGGCATCTCTGATCACCCAGTTGAGCAAACAAAAGGCTAGAAGTCATCCTCAGTTCTTTCTCTCTCCCTTTAGATACAATCCATCAGCAAATTATATTAGTTCTTGTTTCAAAATGTATCACCAGTGCATCCTCTTCTAACACATTCAGTCAAAACACCATCCTTTGTTTTCTAAGCTACTACAAATAAGCTCCTAAATGGGTCCCCTATTTCCACCATTTCTTTGCCGTAGTCTGTTCTCCAAGCAGCAGCCAAAATAATCATTTAAAAACACTCAACATATACCAGATCATATTATCACCCTGCTTAAATTCTCCAACAGCTTTATACCACACCACAAGTAAAGTACAACTTCCTTACCGTATAATCTAGTTTCTGCCTTCCTTTTTGACCTTGATCTGATTTTCCTGGTAGAATGTAAAATTTATGAACTTCGTTGGTTTTGCTTGATGATTTGTTTGTTTGGTGGTGATATGGTTAGGCTGAGGCTTTGTGTCCCCACGCAAATCTCATCATGAATGGTAATCCCCATAATCTCCATAATGCCCATGTGGCAAGGGAGAGACCAGGTGGAAGTAATTGAATCTTGGGTGCGGTTTCCCCCATGCTGTTCTCATTACAGTGAGTTCTCATGAGATCTGATGGTTTTATAAGCGGCTCTTCCCCTTTTGTTTGGCACGTCTTCCTGCTGCCTTGAGAAGAAGGTTCCTTGCTTCCCCTTCACCTTTCGCTGTGATTGTAAGTTTTCTGAGGCCTCCCCAGCCACGCTAAATTGAGTCAATTAAACCTCTTTGCTTTATGAATTACACAGCCTCAGGCAGTTCTTTATAGCAGTATGGAAATGGACTAATACAGTTGGCAATAGTCAGTTCACTAAGCATTTATTGACTAAATAATGAACAATCAAAATTAATAGATGGCTGTGCTGGCACTTGTTTTATCATAATTTTCTTAAATATTTTTTAGTGCATCAAAAGTATACAAGATACACATACCTTAAAAATTAGTATTGTAAGTACCCCCATCCTTGAAACTCTCTGTGGTGACTTTTTTTTTTTGAGACGGAATCTCGCTCTGTAGCCCAGGCTGGAGTGCAGTGGCCGGATCTCAGCTCACTGCAACCTCCAACTCCCAGGTTCAAGCAATTCTGCCTCAGCCTCCCTGAATAGCTGGGACTACAGGTGCACACCACAACACCTGGCTGATTTTTGCATTTTTAGTAGAGACGGGGTTTCGCCATGTTGGCCAGGCTGGTCTCAAACTCCTGACCTCATGATCTACCTATCTCGGCCTTCCAAAGTGCTGGGATTACAGGCACGAGCCACCGTGTCTGGACCCCTGTGGTGACTTTAATCTGTAGATTGGTCAGTGGATGCCACCATAAACTTGGGTTCCCTAATCTTGAATTAATAATGAAATCCTGGAGTGATAAAATAGTAAAAATCTACATTTTCTATTTCTATATGCATATTACAAACAATAGAGTCAGGCTAGCATCTTAGTATATAGTGATGAGAGGCACTAGATTTAGACTTGTGTTGGATATGTTCATGTGACCCTCTGATCTACTCGCCACCTGTCTGTACTCTGAGCTATGACCTCAGATGCTGAACCCTCTCTCTCCTGGCTTAAGGTCATTGCAAGCATTAACAGGAGATTGAAATGTAGGAGATGGAGAATAGTGTATTTATTCCTCCCCTGCCGTGCTGTGTTGCCCATATATTCCTCCATCAAAGGCCATAGGTTCTGTCTTGTGGTCTTTTCCATATAGCTACTCTCACCTGGTTCTGGTAACTCTTCCCTTCATTTGTTCCTTCACACTATTGCTAGCTTTGATGTATTGCACCATCTCTCCTCTGAATCCTGCCCACACCTTTGTAAATTGCCTCTTTATTAACTCGCCTCAATTACCTAGTTGAATGTTTGAACGATAGTTCATGCTGGTACCCTGAATAAACAGTAATTGATACTAGAATGAGCCCCAAGACACAAAACCCTAAAATGAAATGCTAGGATATGACGGATCACATATTTGAGTACATAGATAACTTCCTTTCCAAGAGAAAATGGGACATTGGTAATCCATGCGGATTGAGTGGCATCACAATAACTCAAATTATATGGTGCACGTGGAGGGCAAAGTTTGGCTGGCTGTGGAGTATGGTCAGCATGCAGTGATAGTGATTATAAAAATGGTGGGATCAGCTTATATTTATAATTATCCTATAAAGAGTATGATGGAGGAGGTAATACCTTGAAAGTGTGATTTTCGACTCAGGGCACAGGTGGAAAATAAGAAAGCCTTGAAAGCAGCTTAAATAGTTGGCATCTCCTGAAGTTACAGAGCACATATAAGTTGAGGACCAAGCTTACAAACTACTAAATGAGATCCCAAGAGAGCAGGTACATTTGAACAGACAGACAAAACTGAGAACTTTGAACCCCCAAGTCTCTTGAACATACCTCATTGGAGAAGCAGACACTCCAGACTCTCTAATCACATCTGTGGCTCTGGTTCTGGTCTTTTTTTTTTTTTTTTTTTGGAGACAGAGTTTCACTCTTGTTGCCCAGGCTGGAGTGCAATGACACAACCTCGGGTCACCGCAACCACTGCCTCCTGGGTTCAAGCGATTCTCCTGCCTCAGCCTCCTGAGTAGCTGGGATTACAGGCATGCACCACCACACCCAGCTAATTCTGTACTCTCAGTAGAGACAGGGTTCCTCTATGTTGGTCAGGCTGATCTTGAACTCCTGACTTCAGGTCATCCACTCACCTTGGCCTCCCACAGTGCTGGGATTACAGGCATGAGCCACCGTGCCCGGCCTGGTATCTTTACAGGACCAAATAAAACTTCTTTCTGGCACTTAGATTGTAGCTAACCGTCATCTGTGTAAAAGCTTTTCAGTGATTGCACCTGAGATGGTAACCTCACAGAATAAGATATAACATATCCCAGATGAAAAAGTAGCCTAGTTCAAGAGGAGAAACTTAATCAGAAAGAGTTTTAGGACCTCACCAAATGGTATCATCAGTAATCTAGGGAATGTGTATGAAAGTAAATTTTAAGTGGGAAGGCTTTTATAGCTCAGATGACAGATAGCATTTTTGCCCAAATCCAGCTCACAAAGCATCCAGTGGGACCATGGACACATTCTGTAGTTATTACTCCCATCTTAAAATATACGATGGGAATAGACACACTTGGTAATTGGAAAAGTTTTCACTCTGGCTTCCTGACCCATGAAGTTAGGGCTAATATAGAAGGAAGGGCCAAATAGAAGTCCTGGAAATGCCAAGACCTCAACAAGATAGTAAACCAGAAGCAATGCTGCATCCCTAGGGAAATTAGAGACCAAGTGTCACCATAAAAGACTTAAAAGATTTAAGGGGGATGATTTCTATCACATCCCCATTTGACTTGACACTTTGGCCAGTGCAAGGGCTAGATAAATCTTGGAAAATGACTATAGATAATCACAGACTTAATGAGATAATGGTTTCAATTGCAGCTGCTGTTCTGGTCATGCTAATTTTATAGGAGCAAATAAACAGAACCTCTGGCACCTGGTTTGTAGCTAGTGCCCTAACAAAATTGTTTAACCTATTCCTATCAGCAAAGATCATGAGAAACCATTTGCCTTCACATGCAGGGACAGCAGTATACCTGCATATACTCTGGGCTATGTCAGCTCTCTTGGTCTCTGCCATAAGAGTCTGGAGAGTCCTTGATCATCTTGATTTCCCATAGAGTATTATTTTCACACAATAAAATTATGACATTATAGTAATTGTACCCTGTGAACAGGAGGTAGAGTAAGCAAGATATATGCATGCCAGAGGGTGGGAAAGAAACGCCAAGAAGATTCAGGGACACTTAAGTTTCTAGTGGTCCAGTGGTCTGGAGCATGTTGGAATATCACCTCTAAATGAAATAAGCTGCTTCTCCTTACACAGCCCCTCACAATGAAAGACACACAATGATTCTGGAGTCAACACAGACTACATTTGGTCGTGCTTCTTGAACTCATTAAGTAGGCCCTGGAGCAAGATAAGATACTATGGCAGGTGCAGGCTGTGGTGCTAGTTGTCCTGCTACTGGGCCTTATCTGTCAACAGACCAGTATCAAAAGTGTCTAAGAACAGACAGTGGAACTGATGGGGCCTCCAAGCAGATCCCAATGAGAAAAACTTCTACCAACAATTCTTCATTTGAAAAGTAATAATTGGCTTGCTACTAGGCCCTGGTGGAAAACTGAAAGCCTATCCAAGGTTTTCATGAACTGGGTATTTTCTTACCTACATTATCATAAATCTGTATTACACAGCAGCATTCTATGTAAAATAGAAATGGTGTATACAAGACTGGACCCAAGCAAATCCAGAAAAGGCATAAATAAAGTGCTCAAGTTGCTGGTTTATACTCCCATGGTACCTGGTCCTATTGCTTTGCCATATTGCCTTTTATCTACATTTATGGCCTTATAGAGTGTTTCCTTTGAACAGATAATGGAGGAGGTAAAAGTTCAGACGTGGTTTATGGATGGATCTGCATAGCATGCTAGGACTAGCTAGAAGTCAATAGTTATTACAATATGTAGCCCTACACGTAGGTGACTTTGAAAGGTGTTGGTGAAGGGTAATCTTCCCAGAAGGCACAACTTCAGGTTATAAATCTGGTTGTCTTTAGCAGGAGAGACAGCCTAAGATAAGCCAGAATCTACAGTAATTCTGATTGACTCTGAACAGTCAGCCAACTTCTTAGACTCAGAAAGAATAAGATTGAAAAATTTATGTCCGAGAGGACAAGGGAGAAGAATATGAATGGGGTTCTCAGAATGGAAAGTTTGGAGATATTTACTTCCCCATAAATGCACACCAGAGGTCATTCACTTCAGAAGTGGGCCAGGTAATTTGGTACACAAGGTAATGTGTCCTGTGTAAATCTGTCAGCCTCTTTCTCCATCCACCTTCTTGTTTAAGAATAACTTTCAACTCTTGCTACCCCTGGGGTTCTGCACTGTATGAGTCTGTTTTCACACTGCTAAAAAGATCCTACCTGAGACTGGATTAATTTATTAAAAAAGAGGTTTAATTGACTCACAGTTCTGCATGACTAGGGAGGCCTCAGAAAACCCTTACAATCATGGTGGAAGGCAAAGGGGAGGCAGGCACCTTCATCACTTGGTGGCAGGAAAGAGTGCACAGGGGAAAATGCCACTTTTAAACCATCAGATCTCCTGAGAACCCCCTCACTATCACTAGAACAGCATGGGGGAACCACCCCCATGATTTAATCACCTCCAATCACCTCCAGTCACTCCAGAGGTCCCACCCTCAAGAAGTGGGGATTACAGTTGATGAGATTTGGATGGGGACACAGAGCCAAACCATATCATGGACAATCTTTGTTGGTTTCCATTAACCCTGATCTAACTAAAAAATATAAATTGGTAGGATATTGGTTATCCTGCCTGCAACTTTTTTTAACGTTCCTCAATTATCCAGTTTAAATGTACCATCTGTCTTTTAAAGGGATTTTGACTGATATAAAATGCAAGTAAACTTCAAAAAAAATCATTTCAGCTACTTAAAAGCTCTCTGTACCCTGGATTACGCTCTGGAAAATGAAGATATCTTGTGCAGAGTTGAATGTTGAATACATAGTTCATGATACATAGTTAATACTCAGAAGAAGGTAGTGGTTATGAATATTAGTCTTACTAAACTAAAAGCAAATTTGAATGAAATTTGCCAGGTTAAGTCGATATGTGATGTATCTTTAAGAAGTACCACCATCAATTAGTAGTAATTGCCAACATTTACTAAATACTTCATGCATGTCAAGCACTCTTATAACCTTTTAGGCTTTATTTCATTTACTCTTCGTGACAAATGTATGAGGAAAGCACTATTGTGGCTTCCATTTTACACATGAGGTTAAGTAACTTGCCCAAAATGATACTGCTTATCAGTAGCAAAGCTTGGATTCAAATTCAAGTCTGTCTGACTCCAGGATATAAGCATTCACCACTATGTTCTGCTGCCTTCATGCCAGTTCAAAATAACACACATTGACAAATCCGCAAATTAACGTATCTACTGTATTGTATCCTATTTATACACCTCCCCAGATTTACTCTGCCAACACCTGCCTGCCAGATCTTCATCTGGCCTCACCTCCTCCTACTTCCAGCCTTTTCAGCCCTAGGGTGAGGGCCAGGTTGTAGTCCAATCTCTATTTTGCCCATTTCAATGGGAGACACAGGGCTCCAATGCCCAGAGAACTGAACCAACCAGACACACAGATGCTATGGCTCCTTTCTCCCCTCTCAGACTCTGAAGTACTGTGGCAGGAGATATGTGATCTGGCTTTCCCAGCAGCTATTCGGAAAGGCTAGGTTATACGGTTTGGCTCTGTGTCCCCACCCAAATTTCATGTTGTATTGTAATCCCCAGTGTTGGAGGAGGGGCCTGGTGGGAGGTGATCGAATCATGGGGGTGGTTTCTAATGGTTTAGCACCATCCTCCTAGTGCCGTCTCTTCTAAGATCTGGTTGTTTGGAAGTTCTTTCCCCTCTCCCAGCCAGCCATATGAAGATGTGCCTGCTTCCCCTTTATCTTCTACCGTGATTGTAAGTTTCCTGAGGCCTCCCCAGAAGCAGGAGCCTGTACAGCCCACAGAACCTTGAGCACAATTAAGCCTCTTTTCCTTATAAATTACCCAGTCTCAGGTAGTTCTTTATAGCAGTGTGAGAACAGACTAATACACTAGGTGACAGAGCCCTGAGTTGCAGAGGGTTTAACACTGTACGTTGAGTAGTGACCAGCGAGAGATGAGACAGGAAGAAATTAGCAGACAAATTCCTCTTCTCTTTCTTCCTCCTTCCAGTGGATATTCTCAAGAGCAGTGGCTTGGTGCAGCCTGTCAGGAAATAAGTCACATAAGTGAGAGATCAACTATATTCTTATCTTGAAGTTCTGGTCAGCTTAATACATCACCTTGCATTTGCTTTGCCTACTTCCCTGTCTTGTTTCCCCCTTTTCCCTCATTCTTGCTACCCTGAAATTGTACCACTCAATTAGGGTGACCAATTGTCCCAGCTTGCCTACAACTGAGGACGTTCCCAGGATGTAGGATATTCAGTGATAAAACCAGGAAAGTCCCAGGAAAACTCCATTCTCATAAAGTATCAGCATGTTTTGAGTAAGCATTGGGTTAGGCCCTGTTTTCTGAATAATCCAAGGTGTGACAATTGGTAGCAGGAATGACTATAGAAAGCCAAGTCAGGATGGGATTTTGGAGCTGGAATGAACAATAATTTGAAAGCAAAATGATTTCTATTGCTGGTGGTCATTTGGGGCACTAATAATCTATGATACCCACTAGCATCAGGGTTACTCGAGCTACTGCCTAGGCATGTGGGTTTATTATGATGAAATATAAATTGAGGGCAAAAGATTAGGAGATCAAGGGCTGCTCCTTTTGATCAATATGGGGGTACTAGAAATTATAAAGGTAGTCAAGTAGGGTGGTTGCTTTTGACAGCATTGGATGCCTTGCAACAAAGAAGTGTTAGGCTCAGCTCACCTAATTGTCTAAGACACTATGTGAAGGTCACAAGGTCTTCATGGCAGCATTTAGAGAGACCCTCATCTCATCAGCCACCAGGCAGGCTTTGCTGAAAATCTGGCTCAGGATGTGATTGTAGCAGAATAGCAAAGAAGACTGAATGCACAGTCTCAACAGTTCTATGCCAAAGTCAGGCCCTTCATAAGAAAAGAATGGGATTCTGAGAACTAGGATGGGGACATTTGGGTAGGCAAGCCTGAGAATCTTAATTCCCTCCATAGTCACTTGGACTTGCAGAAGCAGCTCCCTTCCCCATGCTAGGAGATGGCAGTCTCTCCACACCTGGAGACCCTGAGAAGACCCCACCTGTCCTCATCCATTCTTACTGCTACAACAAAATGCCAGAGACTGGGTAATTTCTAAAGAATAGAAATTTACTTCTCACAGTTTTGGAGGCTAGTAAGATCAAGGCACCAGCAGGTTTGGTGTCTTGTGAGGGTGCATTCCTCATAGATGGCACCATCTAGGTGTCTTCACATGAGAGAAGGGACAGAAGGGTGAAAAGAAGAAAAAAGGAATGAACGTGGTGTCCTCCTATGGCAGAAGAGATGGAAGGGAAAAGGGACTTAGGGCACTCCTTCAACCTCTTTTCTAAGGTCATTAATCCCTTTCCTGAGGGCTGTGCCCTCATGACTTAATCACCTCCTAAAGGACCTACTTCTTAATACTATCACGTTGGCAGTAAAGTGTTAACATTTGAATTTTGGGGGACACATTCAGACCATAGCACCATCGGACACAGATACCTCTCAAGGATGCTTATCCTCCTCAAGATTTGCCTTATTTTCCCTCACTGCTGCCAGACCAGTAATATAAGTCAGGTAACAGCACCTGCCAAGAATGGAAATACAATCCGTGTTCTAGGAGGAAATAGCATGCCCATCTAAACAATTGCAAGACCTGGTCTGTTTGTACAAACAAGAACTGTGGCAACAAAAGTGGGAGTAAACCACGGGAGTGGATTGTAAGGCTGGATTGGGAAGAATGTATTGTCATGGGATGACTTTGATGACTCAGAGTTTGACTCCTGGCAAGGACACCAGGGGCTGGTGTTAATACATTACTGAGCTAGTTCCTTGAAGCTTGAGCAGACAGGATGATGTATGGCAGACATGCTGGAACTGCCTGGTAGAGAACTGAGTAGAAGTCACAAGGTCAGGGAGAGAGAATGTAAGAATGGACTATGTGTGACTTGGGGCCTTCACAAGGCACTGAAAATGCCTAGATGAGTTCATGTAACTCCATAAACACACAGGTTCACAGCAGGCCTTTCAATTAATTTTTAGCAAAATTACATCGGATTTGTTTCTCTGGGAAGGCCCTCAGGGCCCTTCCTTTATTAAAGAAGTAAGAAATGCATTGGTGAAGAGGGCAATGCTATTGTTGAAAAACTCGATGTGGCTCTCCTTAGTATACCAACAATGAAAATAGATGTGGCTGTCCTCTGTATGCTGACACTGAAAATAGAAGATGCCACCACCAAATCAGGCTTCCTAGTATCAAAGGGGGTGGGTGTAGGCTCCCTTGCCCTCTGGTTTCCACTGGGTTTAGTCAGAATAAAGCACCAGCAAGAGAGCAGTGAACTTAGGAAATTGATTCACTCGGACCCTCCTGGTGGGGTTGCCATGGGCTGGCTGTTTCCCTCAATTGAAGGTCAAAGTTTCTCTAAGGCTACCTTCTCCACACAGCCTTCCTGCCTCCAGGATCAGGTTCCTTCTCTCACCCTCTAGACTCAAGGCCCCCTGTTACTAGCTCCAGGGTATTATACTATCCCTCTGGGCTTTCTAGTATGCTGCTTCACTTTTGTAAATAATCTTTTAATTAAACTATCCTCAAATTACTTAATTTGTACCATCAGTTTCATGTCAAGATCCTATGTTTAGGATAGATTTGGAAATTTTTCTCGAACTTTGGAGATGGAAATTTTGTGGCTAGGGGACATAGATTGAAGGGAAACTTTTCAGTGTATACATATAAATTTTGAATCTGTAAATGTATTATTAAAAAGAGTATTCCATACTCATGTGCACACTTAATAGCCAGGTTAAGTGTGGAAGGGAGTAGTGAAAGAGGGGAGACATTGTGGCAATTGATATTATAAGCTTCAAAAATGTAACACAGTATTTCCACTTCCAGGAACTTATCCTTAGAAAATAAGTGAATATACAAAAAAGACATATACAAGGAGGAATCATTGCAACTTTTACTTACACAAGAGAAAAATTGCTAACAATATAAATGCTCAATAATACAGGTGTTTATGAGAAAACATGACAAATCTCTGAGCTATCAAAGATTATGCTTTGCAAAAACATGTTGAAGAGCACAGGAGAATGTCATAATTTAATGTTAGGTGACAGAATACAAGGGCTGGGCACGGTGACTCATGCCTGTAATCCCAGCACTTTGGGAGGCCTAGGCAGGCAGATCACTTGAGGCCAGAAGTTCAAGACCAGCCTAGCCAACATGATGAAACCCCATCTCTACTAAAAATACAAAAATTAGCCAGGAGTGGTGGTGCTCACCTGTAATCCCAGCTACTCGGGAGGCTGAGGCATGAGAATCACTTGAACCCGGGAGGTGGTGGCTGCAGTGAGCCAAGATCACACCACTGCACTCCAGCCTGGGGAACAGAGTGAGACCCTATCACAAAACGAAAAAGAGAAGTAGAATATAAAAGAATGTGTACAATTTTGTAAAATGTACACTATGTGTATATATTATCTTTATTTTACCAATAAAGGCACTGAGGCAGAGAATAAATGCCTATATGTGCTCAAGAGGGTTTATGAATTTGGATTTTAGGGCCTAAAAGTAACAGAATATCCAACTTAAAGGAGCTTAAACAATAAAAGTGTTTAATTTTCTCACCAAGAGATCTGAGGGTAGACAATTTTAGAGTTGGTTTGGAAGTTCAATTATGTCATTAGGGACCCATGTTCTTTCTATCATTCCATTTCAGCTTTGTGGCCTTAGACTTGTCACCTCATGGCCACAAAATGGCTGCTGCAGCCCCAAGTATTACATCATCACAGGACAATGATCAAAGCAGGAAGGCCTTAGAAGCTAACTGGGTTTGGTCAGGCTCTCTCCGTCTGTGCCAGCTCTTTGAGGGACCCATGGTGCAACTCGGGGTTTAGCGAAACACATCTATACTCCGTAATGAGCTGTCTTATTAGAGTCTACTACTTGTTTAAACAACTTTAAACAAAACCAGGAATAGAGTCTACCTTTTAATAGATTCCCTTATTCATAAAATGAGTGGGTTGGGCTAGATAATCTCTGAGGTTCCTTCCAGCTCTGCTTGGTTCTCATTAGGAAAAAGACTGGCTGAAAACATTTAAAATTATTAACTGTGGTGAACTTAGGATGGTGAGATTATGAAGGATTTTTTTTCTTCATGGTTTACTTTGCAAAATGTTTATCATGATATGTGTTATGTATGTAATGAGAAAATATATCATTTTTAAGGTATAAGTATTTCAAACTAGAAAACTTTTTAAACTACACATGTAATATGTGTTGTTGTTTAGTTCATCTGCTAGTAGTAGTTCAGTATGTTTTAATAAAACCTATTTCTGTACTTTGACCCTCCAGCTGTATAGGTGTAAATGTCATCTGCAGTTACAGTTATGGACCTTCTAGTAAAAATAGCAGACATGGGTAATGGCGGATAGTAAGCAAACTATTTCTTCTTGTGTGAGCTCAATTGCTTTAAGAATTGAAATCCTTCCAAGAAAAGCCACAGATTCATAATGCATTTAACTGCCTGCAAAACTTAGTTATGAATGACAAGGTTGTGAAAATAATCACATCTAGACTTACAAAATACTTGGAACTGCGTACTAATCTTTGTGCTTTGTTTCTCATGGAAACTAAGCTGTCTTTCAACAAGTTCCAAAGTCTTTTGGGTCCAATGCACCTCACAAATACCTTAACATTTGTGAGACACTGATGCATTAAAAAAAGAATGAGAGAGAAAAAAAAAAAAAAGAACAAGAGGGTGAATTTTCACATTTTTCCCATGATGCTCATTTCCAAGGTAAGTATAATGGAGCACACAATCTAGTAATAGAAATGTACCCGATATTGATCAGTGGTAAATATGTGCCAGACACTGTGCTAAGGGCTGGGCATGCACTGTATCCATCCACACAGCAATCCTATGTGGAAAGTAGTAGTATCCCATTTTATAGAGGAGATCAAGGCTCAGAGAGAAGGGATACTTGCGCAGAGTCACACAGCTAATAAATGAGGAAGACAAGTTTCAAACAAAGTCAATCTGATTCCAAAGCCCAAGCTTTTAAGCACTTGCTATATTTACCTAATTTTTCTGTTTACTGCATTTAGCCCAATTATCTCTTGAATTTAGAAGGTGCCTGATTCTCTGTCCTAGGAAGATCAGTATTTTATTTTAAAGTATATTTCATTTTCTACCCTCCATATGTAAATATCTATTCAAGAATTATGCTTCCTCTGTGTGTAGGGGTGCCTTCCTTCTCTAGGTGAAAATGAGTTTTGTTTCTTCCCTCCATTTTTAGAACAGCATCTATCCTGTTCAATCCTGGACTGTTTTCTTCTTCCCTCAATTTCATTGCCCTGTATTCTCCATTGCTCTAAAGTTTCCTGGACGTGAACTAGGATTGACTTTGTCCTGTAATTCATTTGTCTTAGTCAGCTCCACCTGCTGTAACAAAGTGCCATAGGCTGGGTAGTTTATACACAACAGAAATCTATTTCTCATGATTCTAGAGGCTGAAAGTCCAAGATCAGGGTGCCAACATGATCAGGTTTTGGTGAAGGCCCTCTTCTGGGTTGCCAATTTCTCGTTGATCTTCCACATGGCAGAAAGAGAGTGAAAGGGCGCTCTGGGTCCCTTTTATAAGGGCACTATTTCATTAATGAGGGCTCCAGCCTCATGACCTAATCACCTCCCAAAGGCCCCACCTCCTGATACCATTACCTTGGGGATTAAAATTTCAACGTATGAATTTGGCAGAGGAGGCGGCAGTTGTGGGGCAGGGGGAGCACAAACATTCAGTCCATTATAAATAGAGAAATATTAAATTAAATATTATTTAGTTAACCATTTAATTATCAGGTGATTCTGAGCAGCATTTCACTGAGAGAGAGCATAATATAAGATGAATCTGATGTTCTCTCAGTTGTTCTGAGTGTAGCATCTAACAAGGTGATTCATTCATTCTTTCAACGAATGTTTACTGAGTAATTACTAGGTGCCAGTGCTATTCTCGGTTCCAATGATACAATAAGTAAGATAAGATCATTTGGATACTACTAGAGAGCTTTATATTCTCATGAAGCTTATGTTATACTGCAGAGAAGCCACAATGAATTAATAGTAATAATAATGTCTGACCGGGCGCGGTGGCTCACACCTGTAATCCCAGCACTTTGGGAGGCTGAGGTGGGTGGATCATGAGGTCAGGAGATTAAGACCATCCTGGTCAACATGGTGAAACACTGTCTCTACTAAAAAAATACAAAAATTTGCTGGCGTGGTGGTGGGCGCCTATAATTCCAGCTACTGGGTAGGCTGAGGCAGGAGAATCGCTTGAACCTGGGAGGCAGAGGTTGCAGTGAGCCAGGATGGCACCACTGCACTCCAGCCTGGCAACAGAGTGAGGCTCCATCTCAAAAAATAAAATAAAATAATAATGTCTCATAGAGGTGAGCGACATGAAGAAAATAAAGTAATGAGACCCAGAATAGCTGATGGGAATAGTAGAGATTTCTTCAGAAGCTTTGTAGGAAAGGCCTCTCAGGCTAAAATCTGAATGATGAGAATATAGCCATGTGGAGAAAATATGTGCAATGAATGCTCCTAGTGAAAGGAACCACCAGACTAAAGGCCTTAAGGGAGGATATGTGTGGTTGGAGTATAGAGAGTAAAGGAGACAGTAGTTCAAAATGGGGGTTAAGTGTTCTGCTAAGTCCTGATCATGGAGGCTGTGGTATGAGTTTGGATTTTATTGTAAGTACTATAGAAAATCACTGGAGATTTGTTTTATTTTTCACTTTTATTCTGAAATAAATGTTAGATTTACAAAAGTTGCAAAGATAGTACTGAGAGTTCCTGTGTACTCTTCACCCAGATTACCCTAATTTTAAAATCCTACATAACTATGGTACAAGAATCAAAACCAAGAAATGAACATTGGTACAATACTGTTAACTAAACTATACATATTCAGATTTCACCCATTTTTGAGCTAATGTCATTTTTCTAGTCCAATTTCCAATCCAAAATATGATACTTCATTTAGTTATGTCTCCTTACTCTCCTCCAATCTGCGACCGATTCTCAGTCTTTCTTTGTCTTATGTGACCTTGGCACCTCTGAAGAGTACCAGTCAGGTATTTTATAGTGTGTTCCTCAAGTTGGGTTTGTCTGAAGTTTTCTCATAATTAGATTGAAGTTACAAATTTTTTAGAAGAATAACACAAGGTGAAATACCTTCCCCATTGCATTATATCAAGGGGCACATGGTATCAATGTGTCTTATCACTGGTGATGTTAACCACAATCACTTGGTTAGGGTGGTGTCTGATTTCTTCACTGTAAACTTACTTTTTTTTTCCCTTTCCACATTCCACTCATTAGAAGCGTGTCACTAAGACCAAGCCACATTCAAGGAGAGGGGAGGATAATTAACTTCCACTTCCTGGAATATCAAAGACACTGTGGACATCTGTCAGCAGCAACACAATAATCAATAAATATTTTTGGAAAGATACTTTGAGTCTACACATATATACATATGCATATATATACTTAAAGTGAAGTGGCATAATATTATTTGAACATGGAATTACATTATTTCAAAATGTATAGAGTATTATATATGTGTGTGTTATTCATCCTGTTTGGTGTTCTCTGAGTTTCTTGGATCTGTGGTTTGGAGTCTGTCATTAATCTTAAGAAATTCTAGGCCATTGTTTCTTCAAATATTTCATGTTCCTTGTTGTCTCTCTTTTGTCCTGAAATTCCAGTGAAAGATATGTTGAACCACTAGATATTGTCCCACTGCTCCTGGATATGCTGTTTTGTGTTTTCCCTTCTTTTTTTCTTTGCATTTTGGTTTGGATGATTTCTATTGACCTATCTTCAAGTTCACTGATTTTTTACTTGGCTGTATCAAGTCTACTGATAAGCCCATCGAAGGCATTGTTTGCCTCTGTTACTGTGGTTTTTATCTCTAGCATTTCCATTTGATTCTTTTTTATAATTTCTATCTCTCTCCTAAAATATTGCCTTTTTCCATTACAACCTTTAATATATTAGTCATAATTATTTTTAATTCGCCATCTGATTTTTTTTAAACATACGTGTCACATCTGAGTCCGGTTCTGATAATTTCTTTGTCTTTTGGGAAGGTGTTCTTGCCTTCTGGGGGGCATGCTTCATATTTTTACTCAAAGCCTATATTTCAAACAGGACAGTAAATAGTGAGGTAAATATTTTTACACTTGGAGCTGAGCACACCTTCTACTAAGCCTTCAGCATGGAAGTTTGTGTTAACCTAGTCAGGGTGTGAGATTTGTTGTTGCTATGGATACCCTCGGTAAAACAAAGGCTTCAAATTCCTCTGTGATATATAGTGTTTAGGGTGTGGGCCAGGTTTGCCAGAGGTTACTTTCTCAATGTTCCCTTTTTTTCACCTTAAGTTTTCCATTGGTGCTGCACCACACTGAGAGTATAATATGTCTCTTGCAGCTCCTCAGTTCTGTTCTACTCTTATTTCCCCCTGATGCTTGTTGACTTGTGGTGAGGGCCAGGAGATGGGAGGATTCTATGACAGTCTGACTAAGCCTCAGTTTTAAGCAGAGGCTGTGTCACTGAGTCTCAGGGGCATGGCCTTCACAAATGCTCCTGCGCTGCCTCCAGCTGCAGTTATGGTCTATCACATGTTTCCACCTTTCCTTCAGAAATAGAGCTTTTTTTATTCAACTGTCTTCCCCAGCTGCAGTGGGTTTTCACCAGTGCCCTAAGATGTCTGTTTTTGTTGTTCTTACCCCTACAAATTTAAGCTTTTGTTCCACGGAGGAGGTAGGAGAGGTGGATTGAGCACAGTTTTAGCAGTGGCTGCTGTTCCCTTCCCCAGCCAGCACCATGCTAGAAGCTTTATCAGAATTCTACCCAATCCTTCCTATGAATGCCTGGTGGGGTTTGAGGAGGAAAATCCTGCAAGAGGATCAAGTCTTCAAACTAGCCCACACTTGGCCCTTAGCAATTTATTAAAAGCATTTAGCTGAATCCTCTTAGCAGCTTATATGGAATCCAGAAGCAGCCGTTCCAGATTAGCAAATGTTCAGGTCCTGTATCTCCTTGAAGGAATCTGGCTTTCCTTAGATTTTGGGTTATATGGTAGTGGCCCTATAACCTCGGTTCTCTGATTGGTTCAAGAAAAGTCATTAATTTGCAGTTTGTCCAGATTTTCCTTGTATGAATAGGTGGGAGAGACTCCCTTTCCAGCTCTCTACCTCTCTAAGCTGAAACCGTAAGTCCTTATTGGAGGGTTTCAAGCAGTGTAGTAATGTGATTAGATTTATATGAAAAGCTCGCTATGACTATTGTATGGAGAATGGATTGTAGAGGTCTAGGAAGAGGGCAAATGGGACAGTAGTAAAACTAGATGGAACGCTATTGCATTTATTCAAATAAAATATGCTGGCAGCTTAACTTGGCTGCTAACAGTAGAAATGAGAATGGGTGGGTATTTCAGAACAAGTTCCCAAGGCACAGTGGAAAAGAATTGATGGTTGGGCTATATTTGTCAGGATTCAGTCAGAAGACTGAAAACACACCAGTAGTTTGAACAGGGAAGATTTAATATAAATACCTATTAACTAGTAACAGAATTAACTACTAGGAGATGGAAACTAACTCTACAGGAATAGCAGATGAAGGAAGCAGCCACTATTTCTAGGGCTGAGGGAGAGCAGTCTAAGAAGGAACAAACTTGAAAGAGGACACATTCTTACCACCAGGGCCGAGGTTTAGACCTTGTTGGAGATGGTGTGGCTGTAGCCCAACGGAGGGTAGAGAAGCTCACTGAAGGGTCAAACCAGTGTCTAGGGGGCCAGAGAAACTGACTAGAAAGCTGCCTGCTAAGGTAGTGGTGAAACTCGCTGGGAAGCTGCCTGCTGTGATGCTGGCAAAACTCACTAGTTCTTAGATTTGGTGGTTAAATCTGAGAAATATACTACCCTTTGGCCCAGTAATTCCATTCCAGGTATTTACTGAAGAGAAATGGAAACATATGTCTACAAAAAGGCATGAAAGAACTTTCTGGGATGCTGGAAATGTATCTCAATCACAGTGGTGTTTACACATGTGTATATATCTGTCAAAACTCATTGAACTTTATACTTAAAATTAGTGTCACTACAGGAGGGGGCATTGGAGAAAGAGAGAAGAAAGTGTGAAGTGATTGTCTCAGATATGGAAAGTAAATTTCCAAGAGAAACACAATAGAATAGCCAGGAGTGCTGAAGGCCTATTAGAGATTTGTCGTAACAAGTTTAAATTGAGAGTGCTTGGATGGGTTGTGGTCATTTTCTACAGCAAAGCTTAGCTTCTCCAATACTGATACAGAATAGGATTGTTGGCTATAGCCAGGATTAGAAACTTGCTGGGGAGCATGATTAAGGGAGAGGTACAAGGGGTTCAGCTCTGTGGGTCTTCTGCTGGTCTTGCCTTCTGCAGTCTCAGTCACCTAGTACCTCAGCTGGGACTGAATGGTCTAAGATGGTCTCATTCACATGTCTGTCAGAGGGTATGGGCTGGGCCACATGTCTCTAGCTGATCAGCCTAGATTTGTTCATATCAAAATTGGATTCAAAAAGCAGCGTAAGAGAAGGTAAGCCCCAATGCACAGGCACTTGACTGGTATCTGCTTGGGTCACATTTGCTAATGTCCCATTGGCCAAAGGAAGTCACATGTCCAAGCCGAGTGTCTGTGGGGTGGGGGTGGGGGAACTACACAAGGGCATGGACAGGGAGTTGCAATGTGGGGAGGGCCAGGAATTTAACAATCAACTACAAGGAGATTAGGAGCAGTTCTCTCTTCCTACAGCCAGTAAACAACAGCTAAAACAAAACAGAAAAGTGAGCCAGTTACTCTCCTGGAAAAACATCATTTTCCTAAGAGTCTTATAACCTAGGCTAGGATGCCTGCAATTTTTCTCAATGTCATGAAATTCTAAAGACAATCAATTTGAAAAATACATGTGTTATTGAACATTTTGGGAAGACAGCAGTCATACACTGAGATAATGATAGTGTTTAGAAGCTTCCAAAACTTGTTAACTTGGCCCTTCTGTTTTTAATGAGCATATTCGTAGACAGGAGATTGAACCACATGACCTTTAATGTTCTTTTCCACTACTGAGATTTGGTTATAAACCATTTAGTCATCAGTCTATTACAGCTCATTCTGTCTTGGCTGAGAAAATGTCCTTTTTTCTTACAAGCACATACACATATGCCTCTGCATAAGGCAGAACTCTGAAACAAATGCCAGTCCTGTTTCATAATATTTGTCTCCTGATAGAAGAGGACCAGCCCTTGAGTTATTTTTGCCTCATTAGCAAAAGTAAAAATCATAGACAACTCCCAGAATTATGGGAATGGAAATATTGAAACTTTCTTTTACGAGGGCTATTTCTGATTTTTAATTTTTCTTTGAATCCCAGAAACTTGGAGTTCTTAACCCCTATTCCTAGATTAGTGGGAGGAACTCCCATCCAGTGTTAGAAGGAAATGTTGAAGGTTGGATGTAAAAGAAAAAAAAAAAAGGCCTAAAGAAAAAGAAATAACCATTATGTTTCTATGGTGATTAGAAAAAAAATATATAAATATATTTATTGTTCTCTAAAGAATTCCATCTTACAGGGAAAATCCTTATTTCATATAAAAACATGAAAAGAGAGCTTTGCTGACCCAGAGTTAGATCCTCAAGTATTTTTATTTGCTCTGCTGGCACAGCAAAGCTTACGGGCAACTTATAATTGCCTGAGTGCCCAAAGGTTATGGATCAATCACTCAGACTGCCAGTCATGCCAAGTTGCAAGCCAGGGAACAGTCAGAGAGGCTTGGGATCTTTTTTCACCAAGGGAAAATGGCTTATTGTTAGATTCAGAGGAAAAACAGAGTGAAAGGAAAATGCTATTGAACGTACTTAGTGAGAAACATCATTTATATCCGACAGTAGCACATTTTTAATAATGAGACCAGCAGGGAAAAGACAGATCTGGAAAGACCTTATAGCAAGAGCTTTGCTCAGTGAGCCAGCTCAGCTGTTGTGAAGTGGACCCAAAAGTCCACAGGGGAGAAAAGAATACTATATTTTAAAAATGCAGTGTGCAGCATTTACTTTTGTTTTAAGCAGAAAAATGCTTGAGTCAACTCCACCCACTGATTTGATCTCATATCTACAACTCATTTATTCTTGCTAGCTAAAATTTCTTGGTTAGACTCATCTGAATTTTTTTTTTTTTTTTTTTTCAGACAGAGTCTCACTCTGTCACCCAGGCTGGAGTGCAGTGGCATGGTCTGGGCTCACTGCAAGCTCTGCCTCCTGGGTTCACACCATTCTCCTGCCTCAGCCTCCCGAGTAGCTGGGACAACAGGTACCCGCCACCACACCCAGCTAAGTTTTTTGTATTTTTTTAGTAGAGACGGGGTTTCACCGTGTTAGCCAGGATGGTCTCGATCTCCTGACCTCATGATCTGCCTGCCTCAGCCTCCAAAAGTACTGGGATTACAGGCTTGAGCCACCATTCCCAGCCACATCTGAATTTTTTAAACTGAGCTTATTTTTTCAATTATGAAAATATTCTACATTATTCTTTAATAAAAGGGAATTTAACTTTTGCCACAAGTTAGTATTAGGATGAATCACATGGAATTGCCAATATTCTACTATTTTTGACCCTAAAACTGCAATCCCGAATTGTTCAGCCTCAAGCAGTACCTATGAATAATTAGTATATGATACATTTGGTGTTTTATATGTGTAGAGATTGCTTAATAGATGGTCCTGTTCCTGGAACTATTAGACAAGTATCTGGGACAGATTAAAGAGCCTTGTATCAACCCATACACAAAAATAAATTCCAGATATTTATTTGTAATTGAATGTTAAAATATAGAAAATTAAGAGAATTTGTATAAATATTCACATAATTTAGGGGGTAGAGTAAACATTTCTTATCAAAAAAGCATAGGAGAAAAGTCATGATAAACTTAAAAAAAGTTTAAGTGCAAAAACATCAATACATTTCTTTTTAAAACTCCGTAAAGGAAAAGCACAATTTTAAAACTGGGGAAAATACTTGCAAACTATATGACAGTTTAAAAACTGGGATCCTTAATATGTAAAAAGCTCTTATCAATCAATTTATCAATGAGAAAGAGATAAACACTCCAATTAAAAATGGACAATTTCCAAAAGGAGACATAAAAACCTCACAATCAAGGCTAATGCAATTGAAAACATTAATGAGATACTAAGTGTCATCTTTCAAGCTAACAAAAGGAATGACAAAACAGGCATTGGTGAGGGTATAGAGAAATAAACATTCTCATACCTGGCTAGAGAGATGGGGCAATTGCTAATTTGTGTTAGAAAAATCTTAAAACTACTCATATCTTCTGAATACACAATTCTACCTTTTCTTAGTTATCTTAAGGATAAAACCACAAATATGCCCAAAGTAACATTTATAAGTATTTCATCACAGTGAAAATTTGGAAACTAAATGTTCTTAAATAATGGAATTGTTCAGAAATCATGACATCTATAAAGAAAAATACTACACCAGCTATAACACCATGTTATAAAAAGAGTTCTAGGCTTGGAAGATACGCTATTTATGTGAAAAGAATAAAAGGCTATCAACCAACACGTACCCTGTACACCGCAGTGTGGTGGTGAATTCACACCATCATTTAAACTGTATACAGTGGCACTTGTGCCTTATTCCCTAGTCTTGGTTAATCACCAGATATCCAGTAGGTACTGAGATGCATGGTAGTGATGTCACTACCTACACAGAACGTAATTAGATCTCAATGTAGCCTCCTTCCCCAGAATGAGGAGTGGATCATCTAGAATCATTTGACAGTTCTAGGTTGTCATGTTAGTGGTGGTTTAGGAAGGAGTAAGATAAATCCCACTTTGTGGGCCCAGTGAAATCTGGCTTCAATAACATTGATACTAACAATAACTTGTTATTACCCTAGTGACACCTCCCTGCCTGTCCCCAACACTTCTCCTTTATCCTACTTTTTTCCTTCTGCATGTACATCATCTCCTAGTACTTTCTATAATTGAGATATTATTTTTATTGTCCTTCTCCTCCTCCTGGTACTAAGGCAGAGATTTTTGTCTGCTTTATTCACCACTATATTCCCAGCCCTAGAATAGTACCTGGCACACAGCAGAACTTCAATCAATATTAATCAAATGGAGGACTGAATAAAAGCTATATGTATCCCATGCACCAGGAGCTTTAATTCAATTAGTTAAGGATGGATTTTAGGGAAAATGGATCACAAATGGGCAACACAAGAGGCATAGCTAAAGGGGATAGTGGGAGCTCACCCTCTTTGCCTTGCTAGTGGTTGTGAGGGTGCTGGGTAAGAGTTGAGTAGTGATAAGTGAGCCAAATATCTCTTAATGTAAACTTGAGGAGCTGCCTCTATCGCGCTCATGAATTGTCCCCAGAGACACTGCCCACTGGATCCACAGTGAGGGACCCAAAATGAGAGACCTAGGAACACTCTTCTCCTTCACTCTCTTCTAGGTTTAAAGCTCATGGGCCCTTCTCCAACAATCCAGAACTCTGAATCAGGAGTTGAAGGAGTATGTGACAAGACAGTAGCATTAAATTATGTCTCAACAAGCAGAATAATTGGGAAACTAAGCAAATATTCACAATGATATTCATTTCTAATGTTTTTTTTTTAATCTACACTTTGGCCTCACTACTTAGAATCCTTCTTTTGCTTTCTGTATTCAAATTCATCATTCCCAGAAGGACCATACTTTTACTCTAGAAAGACTACCTCCTTGAATCATACCCCATAATCGTGTTCATTCTGTTTTCCTGATGAGCAAGATCAGTTTTGAGCTCCACTGCACTCCAGCCTGGGTGACAGAGAGACTCTGTCTTGGGAAAAAAAAAAGTGTATGTCCTGCCCTTCTTTTCCTCTCCTCATGTTATCTGTCATAGCCACTGGCTTTTGCCTCTTTACTGATCATGAGTTTGAATGTGTCTACTATGAATAAAGCCTTCATTTTTATGTTTTAACAAAAGAGAAAAAAAGATGTCTCCCTCTGCGAGTACACAGCAGCCAGGTTTCACAACATGAACAGGAACTTCAAAATTATTGCCAGTTCCTGGCATGCAGATAATTCTTCCAGAATTGCAGTTTTTTCCAGTCCAAATTATACTTGAAAAAATACCAGCTCCCTAGAATAAACTCTATGCAATGTCCAGCTCATACCACCCCCACAATAACAGGAAGAATACTGCTTCATATTTCTCCCTTGAAAGGCAATGCACTCTAGCTGATAAGAGATCAGAACAGATACCACAAAACCTGGCTGTGTTTATGACTCTACTTCTTAGAGACTGTGTTTTTTTCTTCTCTCCTCCTCTCCTCTTCCCTTCCCTCCACTCCCCTTTTTTTTTTCCTCTCTTCTCCCCAACTGCTCTCTCCTGTCCTACCCTCCCCTTTCCTGACATTCCCTTCTATCCTCTCCTCTCCTCATTTTCTCATCTTCATTCCCTCTCTCTCTCCTTCTAAAATTAAATATTCGCGGCCAGGTGCGGTGGTTCACGCCTGTAATCCCAGCACTTTGGGAGGCTGAGGTGGGTGGACCACGAGGTCAGGAAATCGAAACCATCCTGGCCAACGTGGTGAAACCCTTTCTCTACTAAAAATACAAAAAAATTAGCTGGGCATGGTGGTGCATGCCTGTAGTCCCAGCTGCTTGGGAGGCTGAGCCAGGAGAATTGCTTGAATCCGGGAGGCAGAGGTTTCAGTGAGCTGAGATCATGCCACTGCACTCCAGCCTGGTGACAGAGCGAGACTCCATCTCTAAATAAATAAATAAATAAATAAATAAATAAATAAATAAATAATCGCTATAAATACCCTTATACTAGGGCTGACAATACCAAGTGTTGGCAAAGATGTGGAAGAACTAGACATACATTGCTGGTGGAAGTGTAAAATGGAACAACCACTTTGGGTAAAGGCTTGACAGTTTCTTACAGAGTTAAAACATGTATCTACCCTATAACCCAGCATTTCTGCTCTTAGGTATTTACTCAAAGCATATGTAAACATATGTCCACAAAAGACTTGTACAAGATGTCATAGCAGTTTTATTCAGAATATCCCCAAAACCAGAAACAACCCAGATGTTTATTAACAAGTGAATTGATACACAAATGGTGGTGTGTTCATACAATGGATTATTACTCAGCAATAAAAAGAAAGAAACTGCAGATACGCGCACTAACCTGGATGAATCTCACCAATATCAAGTTGAATAAAAGAAGGTAGACACAAAACAGCACATACTCTATGCTTTTTATTTATATAAAGTTTCGGAACAAATAAAACTATTTTATGGTGATAGAAAGAAAATCAGTTCCTGGGGCAACAGGAATGGTAATGGTGAAGGGATATTAAAGGAGAATGAAGGAACTTTCTGGGTACGGTAGAAATGATTTATATCGTGGTTCTAAGCCTGTCTGTAATTGTCAAAACTCATTAGACTATACATTTAATAACTATGCATTTTGTTATGTGTAAATTATGCCTCAATAAAGTTGATGGAAAGATTCATACTGATGTCTAAGAAAGAGTTTAGAAAATATTTATTTCCCAGATTACAGGGACAAATCTTGCATCAGCCTCTCTGTAAATTCACATATTCGGTAGGCTAGAGGAGGTGGGTTGAATCAGTGAGGTCACGAGTGTATTGGTAAAACTCCTGCTATCTGCCTCATTAAATTCAAGAGATAGTCACTGAGTGCTTCAATCTGTAGTATGATATGTTAGGCTTTATTGGAGATATAAAGATGAATAGTTCAGAATTCCCACTCTCCAGTTGCTAATTATTTTTGGCCTAATGGTGATTTAAAAAACAATGGTCATGCACTCAACTAATAACTGTAAAATAAAGAATAAGTGGGGAGCATAGGGTCCTGCTTAATGCACACTTAATACTCAGGAACGTCACAACAAGCTGTTGGATATCTTATTTATACATGGTTTCTAAGCCCTCTGGAAAGAATTTCGAGGGGGACTTTGCAGCCCAAGAATGGATTAGTAAGCACTGGGATAAATACTCTTCCACCAGAAACTTAGGACAGGGGTGTCTTCCTTCCCCTGAAAAGGATGGCCAGGAACATAGGGGACAAGCTTAAGATGACATTGAGTCAAGGGGTGAGCACCTACTTTGAGACACAGGGATGGGAATGATGGAAGATAGTTATTAGAATTGTCAAGAGCAGGGCTATCTAGAACAGCTTCACGTGGTCTTTGGCTAGGTCTACATTAAAGAAAGTTGCAAAACTAGAAGGGTAGGTTTATTAGAGTAAGTCATCTCAACAGTTTTACACGATAGAAGTTTATTTCTTCCTCCCTCAAAGTGCTGTGTAGACAGTCTTGTTTGAGCAACTCACTTGGGCCTCCAAGTGATGACTGGGATCCGGATTCCTCCATTCTGTGACTTCAGAGTAGCTCTGCTGCCATCTAGCACCAAACGGAGATGGAGAAACACACACATAGGAGATTAGGTGGAATGTTTTTTGGTTACACCTGGAAGTGACATACATCAATTCAGTCCACATTCCAAGGACCAGAAGTCAGTTACACAATCCCACTTAGATACAAAGGTGGCTGAGAAATGTAGTTTAGCTGTGTGCCCAGCAAAGAGGAGAACCAGACTGGTGAATGCCAACAGTCCTGACCACAGCAATTTGAGAACTATAAATATGCAGTGTTCAATTACTCAAGAGTAGCTGAAAGAGATTCCATAAAGCAGGGGATGGGGAGTAGCATTCTACTCTTTGAGCAGAAACTGCTGTGCAGGCAGGGCATGGCGGTGATTCATGCCTGTAATCCTAGCACTTTGGGAGGCTGAGGTGGGAGGATCACTTAAGGTCAGTGTTCTAGAGTTCCAGACCAGCCTGGGCAACGTAGTGAGACTCTGCCTTTACCAAAAAAAAAGTTTTTTTTAAATGCTATGTTCCATATTGGGAGTAGGCAAGCAAATCATCATCAGTTGAGACCAAAAGAACAACCCTGTGTGGCAAACGTTAGGTTATCCAAAAGCCAGAGAAGAAGGAAAAAACAAACAAACAGAAAACAGCAGAGGTCTGAGATCAGAATAACTCTGTCAAAAACCTGATAAAATGGCTGCTATGCTTTGATGACCCCAAGCCTGGAGTTGGTGTATGAGCTAGATGTGGTGACTCATACCTGTAACCCCAGCATTTTGGGAGGCCAAGGTAGGAAGATTGCATCAGTTCAGGAGTTTGAGACCAGCCTGAGCAACATAAGACCTCATCTCTACAAAAATTTAAAAATCAGCCAGGTGTGGTGGGGTGCACTTGTAATCCCAGCTACTTGGGAGGTTGAGACAGGAAGATCACCTGAGCCCAGGAAGCTGAGGCTACAGTGAGCCATGATTGCACTACTGCACTCCAGGCTATGTGACAGAACGAGATCCTGTCTCAAACAAAAAGAAAGCAGAAACTCAAATAGATACTTGCACATTAATGTTCTTAGCATTATTCATGATAGCTGAAAATGGAAATAACCCAAATGTTCATCAACAAATTAATGAATAAACAAAATGTGGCATATATACACAATGAAATAGTATTTGGCCTTAAAATAGAATAAAATTATGATACATGCTTCAACATAGATGAACCTTAAAATCATTGCTAAGGGAAATAAGTTAGACACAAAAGGACAAATATTGTGTGATTTCAGTTATGTGAGGTATCCACAACAGACAAATTCATAGAGGCAGAAAGTAGAATAGAGATTACCAAGAGCTGTGTGGAAATAGTAATGAAGAATTATTGTTTAACAGGTACAGAGTTTCTGTTTGGGATGGTGAGAAAGTTCTGGAAATAGTGGTGAGGATTAGATAACATTGTGAATGTACTTAGTGACACTGTACACTTAAAAATGGTTAAAATTATAACTTTTATGTTGTATATATTTTACCACAATAAAAAAATTTTCAGAAAAAATGAGGGACATGGGCTCTCTAATAGAGAAACAAATAATCTGTTAAGAGCCAGACAAAGATTCCAGTTGGTGGATGGGGATGGGAGGAATCTAGTAAGCCTTCATAGAAGACAGAATTACTTCAGCTGGGCATTGGAGAATTTCAAGCTGGATTTGGAGAGGAAGAGGACAGAGGGAAGATGTATTTCAGGCTGCGGGGAAGTGTGAACGAAGGCAGAGTAATAAAAGTATGTGGTATATTAAGAAATGGAGATTAGCCTAGTTTACTCAACACGTCTCCTGCTTTCCCTCGCTAGGGTTACTGATGGTATTCCCTTGGAACTATGTTGGGTGATTGCTAGTTGCTCAATACTTCCCAGCACCTGGGGCACAGAATACTCCTGCCTGGCTTAACAGGAGCAGCAACAGTGACCCTCAGTCACTTGACATGAGTCTTTCTACTTTGTTCACACGAGAGGAATTTATGTAACTATGCAATAAACATCTATTACCTTTTGCAAGGGAGCATCATTGTGTTCTGGAGAATTTCATCCACAAAATCTATTTATATATTGTTAGGTGCACGGACAGATAATATTTCTGAAATGTTAATTAGTATTTTTTTTTCTCCCTAATGCTGTCTCCTCTGTTTCTCCTTGTTCTAACAGATAGGTGAGTTCGTACGTGCTGCCTCAAAGGAGGAATGAGACAGGGTGGTGTTTTAGATTGCTAAAAAAGCTAGACATGACTTCTGTTCCCTAGACTAGGCATCATTTTTTAAAATAATTTTTTATTATACTTTAAGTTCTGGGGTACATGTGCAGAACATGAAGGTTTGTTACATAGGTATCCACATGCCATGGTGGTTTGTTGCACCCATCAACCCGTCATCTACATTGGGTATTTCTCCTAATGCTCTCCCTCCCCTAGCCCCCACCCCCCGACAGGCCCCAGTGGGTGATGTTCCCCTCCCTGTGTCCAAGTGTTCTCATTGTTCAGTTCCCACTTATGAGTGAGAACGTGCAGTGTTTGATTTTCTGTTCTTGTGATAGTTTGCTGAGAATGATGGTTTCCAGCTTCAGACATGTCCCTGCAAAGGACATGAACTCATCCTTTTTTATGGTTGCATAGTATTCCATGGTATATATGTGCCACATTTTCTTTATCCATTTCTATCATTGATGAGCATTTGGGTTGGTTCCAAGTCTTTGCTATTGTGAACAGTGCTGCAATATACATATGTGTGTGTGTGTCTTTATAGTAGAATGATTTATAAACCTTTGGGTATATACCCAGTAATGGGATTGCTGAGTCAAATGGTATTTCTAGTTCTAGATTCTTGAGGAATTGCCACACTGTCTTCCACAATGGTTGAACTAATTTACACTGCTATCATTTTGATCCTTTAAAAATCAACAACAAGGCTGGGTGCAGTGGCTCACGCCCGTAATCCCAGCACTTTGGGAGGTCAAGGTGGCAGGATCAATTGAGCCCAGGAGTTTAAGACCAGCCTGAACAACATAGTGAGACCCCATCTCTACTAAAAATAAAAAATTTGCCAGGCATGGTGGTGCATGCCTGAGTCCCAGATACTCAGGAAGCTCAGATAGAGATTGCTTGAGCCCAGGAGGTTGAGGCTGCAGTGAGCTATGATCGTACCACTGCACTCCAGCCTGGGCAGTAGAGCAAAACCCTGTCTCAAAAAAAAAAAAAAAATCAAGACAGAAGTTTCTGAACATCAGGAATCAGGAATCAGGTGTGTTTATCTGTGAGGGTGATTCTTATAATAACTTTTTCTTCCCTGTCCAAGATAATTGTAAGTGACATCAATAGTATATTATCTCTTTAGCTGCAGTTTCTACCCTTCTGCTGAAAATGAATTTTACCTTCTCACCTCTGAGCTGCTCTGGGTCAGGAGCTGCTTTAGCTCATCTGGTCTCAAGAATGGATTGACCACATTCCACAGCCAAGCCCTGTAGGTCCGCCCGGTACATTCTTTGAAGGAGAGAGATGTTCTGATCATTTTGTGGCTTATCCTGGGGCAAAAAGAGCTAGAGGGACAGCCAAACTGACCTTCATGGCTGATCAAGTGCTAGTCTCTTTCTAGTGACTGCATCAAACAGGAAGTGAACATAAGTTCTAAACACATCTTTTTGTAGTAGAAAAAAATCCAACCATTGTCTAGCTAAGTGATCAAAACTAACACCGCCAATAAAGGGCAAGCAGATATGCTGTGCCTCCAGATGAGATACCCGGGGTAGGATACAACCTCACTTCATTGCTCTAAAGTGACAAACTTAACCTGAAAGATATCCACTGATTGCTTTCAGGAAACGTGGGGCCTGCTTGTAGTTTTAGTTCCCTTGGCAGAAATGTACCCTCCCAGGCCAGGCACGGTGGCTCACGTCTGTAATCCCAGCATGTGGGGAGGCCAAGGTGGGTGGACCACTTGAAGTCAGGAGTTTGAGACCAGCCTGGCCAACATGGTGAAACCCTATCTCTACTAAGAATACAAATATTAACGGGGCATAGTGGCGGGCGCCTGCAATCGCAGCTACTCGGGAGGCTAAGGCAGGAGAATCGCTTGAACCCGGGAGGCAGATGTTGCAGTGAACCAAGATTGTGCTACTGCACTCCAGCCTGGGTAATAAAGCGAGACTCAGTCTCAAAAAGAAAAGAAAAAGAGAAAAAGAAAAAGAAAAAAGAAAAAAAGAAAGATGTACCCTCCCTATATCCATCCCAAAGCAGTTCTCAAACTTTAACATGCTTGCCAATCACCTGGAGATCTTGCTCAAATGCAGATTCTGGTTCATTCGATTCGGAGTGGTGCCCCCCATTCTGCATCTCTAACAAGCTCCTAGGTGATGTGGCTGTTGCTGGTCTGCAGGCCAAACTTTTTAAGTAGCAATATCCTAACAGTGGTTGCAATGATTCTCAAAGTGTGGTCCCCAGACCAGAAGCAACAGCATCACCTGGGAACTTGTTAGAGATATAAATTATCAGACCCCACCGCAGATCTACTTACTTATTGAATCAGAAACTCTGGGTGTGTCCAGCCAGAGCCAGGACTAATGTTAGGAAAGGGAAGTTGCCTAGGGCACAAAATGTGAGGGGGCACCCACTCAGGGTGGTGCAAGTGCCGTGTGTGAGAGTGTGTCAGCCCTGAGACAGAAATCTGTTTAACAATCCCTCCTGGGGATTCGGATGCCTGCTAGAATTTGAGAACTCTTGTCACCTTTCTTGTCAGTAAATCACCTCACTGCGATAGCAGCCTAATTGTATCTATATCATCTGGGCTCCAATTGAGACCTATTGAGTCAGAGCATTTGGGAGTAGAAAAATGTTCATCTGGTTAGGGAATGTGAATAAGAATGCCCGTCAAAGAGCTGTTTGTCACAACAAGGATATGTAAAGAAAAACAAATATCAACTATGATGCATTGGATAAGCAAAATGCGTGGAGGCATATGGCAGTTAGAAGTACAAAGCCACATGTATCATAGAGCTATGCAACAAGATCTTAAAGAGTTGGACAAAAATGGCAAGAAACATGATTTAGAGCAATATGCTATTTATCCAAATTGAAAATTCATATTTTTAAACACTATTTTAATAAAGACACATAAATAGGGTACCAGAGGGGAAGTAGAATGGGAGTGGAACCAAGGATAAGGTCCCCTTTACACTTTGCAACCCAGTAATCCAGTAAATATTATGAAGTTTCCCACCCCTAGATCTTTATTCATGCTGTGTCACTCTTTTGATCTTTCTTCACCCGGCTAACTCCTCTTGATTCTTTTCAATTCAGCTCAGGTGCTATCACATCAGGACAATGTCTCTGACCCCTCTGGCTGGCTTAAGTTTACCCACTGGCTTTCATAGCACTGCGCTATTTAGTCATATGACATTTTATTAATACTAGAATCATTGATCTGTGTGTGTTTAAGCCTCTCCAGCCCAAGAACCTGCTCTTACCACGTTTTATAGCTTAGCACCTCTCAATATTGTACCTGCAACTCAATAGGTTCTTGAATGTGGTAGGGCTTAACCTTAAAGCAAATGTAGTAGGGCTTAACCAGCACTACGAATGTTATTTAAATCACTTACACAAGACCTTGTACTGAAAGGACTTAAGGCAGCACTTGAGAACTAAACTTCAGAGAAGGGGAAGGTGGAATTTCACTGTAACAAGTCAGCAGCAAAAGCAGTCCCCTGCAGCCACAGGGATCCATCATGGCTGCCTCTCTGGACAGATCATGATCCGGAGTCCAAAGCCTGCAATTCTGGCTGTGGCTGGTTAGCAAATGATCTTCATCCCTGCCTTCTACTGCCATCTCCAGGGGACTGGTTGATTTTCACCCAGCTGCTGGCCTCCAGCTGCTGGGAGAAAGTCACAGCTCTGAATTAAAACCAGCTTCATGGATGCTAACTCATTCTAACCCCTTCTCTTCCAGGTCTCTGAGAGAGGTATTACAAACCCCACGCCTTCCTGTCAGGTACAGACAAGAAGACCATTTTCTACTGTCTACTCTTGTACAGCAAATAATTTCTGAATGTATAGCCTCATAAGAAAACTCCTAAAATATAAATTGCCATTGAAAGCCAGGGAGTTTTTTGAGAGATTAATGTAGAGAATTGGAAAGTCCACGTCTTAAAAGATTCACAAACCTTCCCTTAAGAAAACATTTGCAGTTATAGTTACGTTTCCCTCCCACAGAAAGGAAAATAAATGTTTTATTTAGAGCAATCTTAGAATAAAAAGACACCTGAAACACTCAGTCTAAAATGAATTTACCTATTTCCTGAATTTTCTTCAGTTTTATACCATGTTTCTAGAAGAATAATAAAGTTTTGTGTGTTTTTTTTTTTTTTTTTAACATAGAAAGTTATTCTTGCTTAATAATAGAAAAACACAGTTTGGTAAAATCTCAATTCAGTTGGCTAGAAAAACCTTTCCTATACCCTGTAAAGTACTCTTTCAAAATGAGTCAAATAATAATCAGGAGAAAACAATGGGATAATCACTAGAACAGGATTTCCTAGCTTCAACACTGTTGGTATTTTGGGTAGGATTACTCCACCTTGCAGAGGTAGGGAGAGAGAGCTTTTTCATGCATTGTGGGATGTTTAGCAGAATCTCTGGCCTCTACCCACTAGATGCCAGCAGCGCCCACCCACCTCCAGTCATCAACCATGTAAATGTCCACTGGATGAGGGAGTTGAGAACCGCTACACTAGAATGAGACACAAAGCCATTCACGGATAAGATGGGGTCTGTAAATTAGAACATGAGACAACGCACAAACCTTTCCCCTAATCTAAACCCCAAGGATTTGACTTTCCAATTTGAAAGTGTCAAATTTGTCAGAACTGTATTTGGGAGAAAATCCTTTTTATTATATAATTACTGTTCAAAATCTAGCCGAGAGACACCTAATAGAGGAAGAGTATTTTTCAATAATTAATATATTCTTTCACGAAAAAAAAACCCAAAAACTGACCCTTTGATTTTTGGCTTCTAACAAATACTATCCAAGATGACAAAAGAGCTATGTTGACCTCAGTGAACAAGCTTAGCCATTCTTGAAAAGAAATAATTAGAAATTTTAAATGCAGTAACTCATTATAAAGTGTCTGTGGTAGGCAGAATACTGCCCCTCCCCGCCAGCTAAGATGTCTGCATCCTAATCTCCAGAACCTATAAGGCAAAAGGGACTTTACAGATGTAATTAAATTAAGGAGATGGTAAGATTAGCCTGGATTATCTAGGTGAGCTCAATGTAAGCACAAGAGCCCTCATAAGGGAAAGAGGGAGGCAGGACAGTCAGAGAAGATGTGATGACAGACACAGAGGCTAGAGTGATGCGATTGCTGGCTTTGAAGATGGAGGAAGGGGCCATGAGCCAAGGAACGCAGGTGGCTTTGAGAAACTGGAAAAGACAAGGAACAGAGTCTCTCCCCTGGAGCTTCCAGGAAGAGAATTCAGCCCTGATGAAACCTTAAGTTTAGCCCAATGAGACTCTGACCACCAGAACTGTAAGATACTAAATTTGTATATTTAAGCCATTAAATACATGGTACTTTGTTATAGCAGCAATAGAAAACTAGTACAGTGGCTGTCTATGAGCACAGCACCGTCATGGGGAAAATCTAACAGGATTATTTTGTTTTGTGAAGCCAGGAAAGGGAAGCCATTTCTTAAGTTTTATAACCACAATTGGTATTTTAAGCCATAGAGATCTCCTACAATACAATGATGCACCATTTCACCCTAATAAGAGCTTAAATGTATATAGGTTTTAGACGTCAGACACTAAACTAAGGGTTTTAAATGCGATAATTCATTTAATTATCACAACAATATGATTAAAATACCTTCATTATCCTCATGTTGCTGATGAGGAAACAATCTTGAGCTCACACATAGCTAAGAAATGGCAGCACTGTTTCAAATCCAGGCAATTGGGCTCCACAATCCAAATAAATGCCACCCAGAGGAGATCTATGAAGTTCAGGTGTGGAATGTTTAAAAAGCAAAACCCTGGACTTCTACACCCAAAGAAGATATTTGACCATAAGTACTGTGGCATCTGTGTTTCCAAGTGCAAGGATATCTGCTGTTTTTGCCACCCAACATTTTGAGAGTAGCATCATAAGTTTCCCTTGGGCAACCCTTTTCCACATTGCATACAGTCTCCATGGGACTGTCAATCAAGATGTCCCACCCTTCACCTGGCCAGTGCAATACAAGCCAGACCAAGGAAATCCCCACCTGCCACATCTAGAAATTGAATCTTGAATTTTCCTTAATTCCTGCTGCCTGATCCCTGGAGGGTCCCTGGTTCCTGTATGTTATAACGCCTACTTGTTCAGCTTTTTCTCTGATTTCGTGGGCAATCCCATATCCTTCCAATAAAGCCCCTTTTCATATAAAGGTATAAAAGTATGTTACTTTCTTCACACACACACACACACACAAAATATAAAGTTGGCATTCCAAGAGTCTTATTTGCTGAGAACCCAAACTTGATGTTACCTTTCCCACCACATGAAAAGAGGCTGGAACGTTCATTTTATAGGCCTAGAAGAGGCAGAACACAGGAAACTGATTAGATAATAGAGCTTATAGTGAAGGAGGCTGAAGACTGCAGGGCCTTGCAAATAAAATGAAGCTGCGGTTCAATAATCAGTCAGGAACAGATTGGAAAGTAGATGATTTTCGCTTAGTAATTACTGTTGCATAGACTATGTATCTAGAGTAAACTATGAGCAATGATTCAACCATCCCAGCATCCACTAGTATGGGCACAAACAGTAAGGGATGCATTGAACCTAGATAATGCAAGCAGTGAAATGAGGATTTCGCTGACGTAATGAATGCTTTTATCGTCTTCATGCACTGCTGTAGGTAGCTATCTCAATCCATTGGATACTGTTATTGACCATCGTAGCCAAGATGCTGCTGACAGAATTGACAAATCAAATAAAGATTACTTCTAACAGAATATGATCTTAATGGGGTTCATTTATCTTACAGGTACATATAAAAGTAAGACATGAATAAAACTTATTTTGGATTCCCTAAGCTTCTGCAAGTCTATGCATTGTTGCAATCTAAAAATGTTACATTGAGATAAATTTTCCCTCTGCAGTATCTGTTACACATATAGCTAAAAAGCCACAGCCTCCAATCTCTCTGTGTTAAGATTAAAAACTTTGAGATGATAAGCAGCTTTGCTGACCTGATTTTAACAGGTCCTAAAGTCACTTTCACTTGTCAAAACTTTTTTAATTACAAAAAGCTACATTTTCCCAATAAATGAAATGTCAAATGCTTTGAGATTGCCTGAGGCAGACTTTTCAAAGTGTTGTGGGTATTTTTTTTTTTTTTTTTTTACTTTCCATTCGTGACTGATTCAGGCACATTAAAGTCCTTATGTATATTGTCATCACCTCCTCATCTTTTTCAACAATTTTGTCCTAGATTCAACCTATGGAAGACAGGTTTTACTGTCACTCTTTAAGAATGTCACTAAGAAGTCACTCTACTTTTCTGAGATGGCTAACTCCATTCTGGGTAGATTTTATGAAAAATTCTCCAGTTCAGTCTTTTGACTGAATATGATACATTTCTAAGGACATTAAGAGAACAAGAGCAAATTGAGAATGTATTCAGATTTCAGTGTATTTTGTTTTATTACAAAACTATATTACAGTTGACCTGGACTCATAAGTCACCAAGGCAGACTTCTAATCACAGCATACCCATGGATTAGCTATGTCTCTGGGATAGATTGCAAAAAATGTCCTCAGTCCTTCACCTTTCTCTGTTGTAGCTTCCTTCATCCAAAGATGGAGTTTATTTCCCCATTCTTAGAATAATAGCCATTCTTGTGATTTGCTCTGGCCACTATAATGCTGCTGTGATGTTGTGTGAGTTCTAAGTCCACACTTATGGCTCTTGAGACCAAACACCACTTTGTGAATAGACCTGAGGCTTGCCTGCTGGAGGTTATGAAGCCATGTGCCAAGAGGATCTAGCTGTCCCAACCATCCCAGCCAAGGCCCCAAACATAGAAGTGAGCCCAGTCAGGATCAGCTGAACCTGGTTCAGAATATAAGGACGGCCATGAGAATTATGAGCTAAATCAATAGTTGCTATTTTAGGACACTAAGTTTTGGGGTGTTACACAGCAAAAAGGTAACTGATATAGTAGCACTTAAGCTCTCTGGGTTCTGTAAAATGAGGGGATTGAAGTAGCACTACAATTCTCTCATTGTAAAAACATTCTCAATAATATATGTGTGATATGGTTTGGCTCTGTGTCCCCACCCAAATCTCATTTTGAATTGTAATCCCCACATGTTGAGGAAGGGGCCTGTAATCCTACATGTCGAGGGAGGGAGGTGATTGGATAATGGAGAAGATTTTCCCCATTCTGTTCTCATGATAGTGAGTTCTTGTGAGATCTGATGGCTTTTATAAGTGTTTGGACGTTCCTCCTTTGCTCTTCTCTTTCCTGCCAACTTGTGAAGAAGGTGCTTGCTTCCCCTTTGCCTCCTGCCATGATTTTAAGTTTCCTGCGCAGTCATGCAAAACTGTGAGTCAATTAAACTTCTTTCCTTTATAAATTACCTAGTCTCAGGCAGTTCTTTATAGCAGTGTGAAAATAGACTAATACAATGTACCACCCTGTTTACTCCTGAGCACTCGAGTTGTAGGAAGCTAAAATGGGATCCTCATGATTATATGCAAGGATTCAAGGTGTATAGTATAATACATAAAAATGCTTGTAAACATTAAAGCATTATACAAAGTTAAACTGTAATTGTAATTACACACAAATTGGGAGTACAAAGTTAGTCTAAGGAAAATAAATTAAGACCAGGGCAAGACTATGTAGGGATGCTCCATCTCCTAGGCAAGCTGAGAAATGGCGAAGAACTAACAGTTACTGAGCACAGGCAACGTTCCCAGTTATTTATGTACTATGCATTAGCTCATTTCACCCTCAAAACGATCCTGAAAAGTACTTGTTATTATCAGTCCCTCTTACAGGTAAGGTAAATAAGGCTTGCAGATGGTAAATAATTTGCCTAAGTTCAAACAAAATAAGATACAATAACCAGGGTATGCACACAGGCCTTTGGACTTTAGAGCCTAAGATATTTCTTTCCTATCACTACCTTAGTTGTTGACATGCCACCCAGCAGAGTCAACTGAAATTAGTTATCATTAAACATTTTTATTTCTCATATTTTCGTCTTACGACAGAAAGATATGCCTATGGGAAACATTGGCGTTAAAGTAGTATCCATGCTTGCAAGATCCTATTGTCTCAAAACTACTACTATTAAATACTGGGACATATATTCCCATGTACTTTCTCTATACTGGGTTTTCTTAATTAAGTAAAAAAAAGCATTTTAATTATTTTTTTAAAATCATGCCAATAATATATGAACAAGTGTTTATTATAAAAAATTAAGCAATCTAGTTCAAGACCAGCCCAGTCAACATAGAGAGATCCTGTCTCTACAAAAAGTAAAAACAAATTAGCAGGGTATGGTGGTAGGCACCTGTAGTCCTAGCAACTGGGAAGGCTGAGGCAGGAGGATAGTTTGAGCTGAAGAGTTCGAGGCTGCACTCCAGCATGGGTGACAGAGTGAGATCCTATCTCAGACAAAAAAAAAAAAATTAAGCAAGCAAAAATTTGTAAGACTTTTTTTTAAGTATCAGTTTGGTGTGTACCCTTGCAAACATATTAGAAAAAGGATTATACTGTATTATATTGTATCTTACTTACATGCAGACTTTTTTGTTTCACATAAATGGGATAAGTCTAGCTATATTTGTTGCAAATTTCTTAGCAATATGTCTTGCAGATCTTTCTACATTAGGACATGTAGATCTGCCACATTTTTTTAAATGTGCAAAAGGTGCATGTACCATATTTTATTTAACCCTTCTCTTATCTGTGAGCATTTAGGTTGTTTCCAATATGTTGCTACAACATAATTATGAATATCCTTTCTTTTAAAATTACTGCAACAAATGTAATTATACATATAGCATTGTAAACAGAAAGAATTTCTATTTATAGATGAAAACATAGTTTTAATTTGCAAAAATACTGCCACATTTACCCTCTAGAAGATCAATTCCAAACAGGATATAAATGCCCATTTCCACCACACTAGTGAATACCAGATATTATATATTTTTAAAATTTGTCCTCATTTGATTAGAGAAAAACAGACTTTTATTGTGTAATGTACATTTTCCTGATTTTCGAACAAGCATTAGTTTGTAAGCTTATTGGACATTTGATTTTCTTCTTCAATAAATTATTAATGTATTTCCTGTGTTCAATTTTAATTGTTTTTGTTTTGCTTTGGAAACCAGATATTTTTTATATATATAAAATGGACATATAATTATATGTAATATGGATATTGATACTTTATATATATATATATATAATATTCTCCCAATTTGTCACTTATCTTTATGGTATGTACAAAAATGTCACATTTGCATGTATTCAGATGTCTATTTTTATGGCTTCTATGCTTTTAAAAATGACTTCCCCTACTCTAAGATTGTGTGTGTGTGTGTGTGTGTGTGTGTGTGTACTTCTAGTACTTCCTAAGGTATTTTTTTTAACATTTAGGTATTTAATTCAACCGGAATTTATTTTTGTATTTGATGTACAGAATGGGGCTGACTTTTAACCCAATGGATTGCCAGTTTCCACAACACTATCTTCTATCACCCACCATGTTCTATGCCAATGTATTTTTTAATTGATGCATAATATTTTACATATTTGGGGGGAGGGTGCATGTAAGTACTTGTTGCATGCATAGAATGTGTAATGACCAAGTCAGGATATCTGAGGTATTCATCACCTTGAGTGTTTATTATATCTATGTGTTGGGAACATTTCAAGTCCTCTTTTCTAGCCATCCTGAAATATATAACACATTGTTGCTAACTGTGAGCACCCTACTCTACTACAGAACACTAGAACTTATATCTTCTATCTAACTGTATGTTTTTACCTATTTACCAACCTCTCTTCATCCTCCCCCTCAACCACACACCCTACCTGTATGCCAAAGTATTTTTATTATTTTAGCTTTTGTATTAGTCCATTCTCACATTGCTATAAGGAAATACCCAAGACTGGATAATTTATAAAGAAAAGTGGTTTAATTGACTCACAGTTCTGCATGGCTGGGGAGGCCTCAGGAGACTTACAATCACAGTGGAAGGTGCCTGTTCACAGGGTGCCAGCAGGGGAAATGCCAGATGTTTATAAGACCATCAGATCTCGTGAGAACTCATTCACTATCACAAGAACAGGATGGTGGAAACTGCCCCCATGATTAAATTACCTCCTCCCAGGTCCCTCCCACCACATGTGACGATTATGGGGGCTACAATTCAAGATGAGATTTGGATGGGGACACAGTCAAACCATATCAGCTTTATAGCATGTCTTTTGTCTGGTAGAGCAAGTCCCCATCACTATTTCTATTTTTTAAAAACGTCTTTGTTATTCTTGTATATTATCCATATCTAAATTTTATTAAATTTGGAATCACTTTATCAAGATTCTAATTGGCATTGCATTAAATTTAGAGATTAACTCAGGGTGGGGGGGAAATGATAGCTTTATGTGATAGGCAGACTAATGCTCCCCTCCCTAAAGAATCCATGTCCTAATGCCTGAAACCTGTGAATATTTTACGTTGCATGGCAAAGGGGAATTAAAGTTGCATATTAAATTAAGGTTGCTGAAGATAAGGGCTTCCAGCTCCATCCATGTTTCTGCAAAGGACATGATCTCATTCCTCTTTATGGCTGTGTAGTATTCCCTGGTTCATATGTACCACATTTTCTTTATACAGTCTATCATTGATGGGCATTTGGGTTAATTTCATGTCTTTGCTATTGTGAATAGTGCTGTAATGAACATACATGTGCATGTATCTTTACAATATAATGATTTCTATTCCTTTGAGTATATACCCAGTAATGGGATTGCTGGGTCAAATGGTATTGCTGGTTCTAGGTCTTTGAGGAATCACTACACTGTCTTCCACAGTGGTTGAACTAATTTACATGTTTACAGCAGCAATAGAAAACTAATACACTCTACAGTATTGAAATTTCTGTAACAGTTGGGATATTTAGTTGCAAGCAGCAGAAATAGACTATGGCTAGCTTAAATACAAGAGGAATTTATTGTGATAATATTAGAGATTGTATAAATATCAAAATCTTTGGAAATTAGGATCTGGAAGTGAAGCAAGAACCAAGGGAGGCCAGACAGCAAGATGCATAACCAGAGTTTGACATCAGTAAGTGTTCAATTGAAAAATCAGAAACCACTTTACATATTCAAGCAAAGGGAATATAATATAGGGAATTGATTAAATGGATGTTGGAAGTGCTGAAAGAGCAAAATGCAAAGGTGGGGGACCAAAGAAAAAGTGAGCAGAAGGAACAACTATGGATAGGAGTTACTCAGGGATGAGTATGATACTACCGCTCCTGAGCTGGAGACCATGAGACTGCACTCACCATTGAGCTTCCGAAGACACCACTATTGCCACCACTACTGTTGAAACTGAACCATTTCTGCTGAGCAGGAAACCAGGATCCCATATCTCACAAATGATGCTAGAGCCCAGAGCTTTCTAGTTACCTTCAATTAATTTCTCTGATGGTGCTGTTGCCAGAGACTTCCTCCAAAAGTCGGGGGAAAGATTTCTCCCTTGCCTTAAAGTCTTTCTTCATTACTTTCCATTGGCAGAATCTAGCAGAAAGACAGCTACTAAGGGGGTTTGGGGGATGTCGTTTGCAGGGTTTTAGCACCAGCAATTCACAAGTGAGACCAAGATTTGAGTACAGAGGTGAGAGACACCAGGCATCATTTGGCACAGAAAGAGTATGTTTGGCATGTTAGTTTTCCACTGCTATGTAACAAATTATCACAAATGTAGCAGCTTACAACAACCTACATTTATCATCTCATAGTTTCCGTGACTCAGGAGACTGGGCATGGCATAACTGGGTCCTCTGCTCAGGGTAGAGGCAGAGCACAACAGGGTCTTCTGCTCAAGTCTTGATCAGGACTCTGATCAAGATGCCATCCAGGGCTGCTGTCTCATTGGGTCTCCAGATCCTTGACCAAACTCACGTCTTGTTGGCAGAATTAAGTGCCTTGTGATCGTAGGACTGAAGGCCATACTTTCCTTCTGGCTGTTCGTCAGGGGCTATTATTACCTCCTAGAAATTGCCCACAGTTTCTTGCCACGTGGCCCTCTCACGATATAGCAGCTCACTTCTTCAAGGCAGCAGGAGGATCTCTGTCTCCAGTCCACTGAGACAGAGTTTTATATAATATCACATAATCAAGGGAATGACTGTCCCATCACATTCACCATATTCTATTGGCTAGGAGCAAGTCACAGCTTCTACCCACACTCAAAAGGAAGGGATTCCTTAAGGGTGTGTCCACCATAGTTAGCAGATAGATGCTGATATCAGCACCACGCAACACTAGTTCCGGACTCTTATGACTGCCATGGTATGAATAATTTCTAAATTTCCCTGTATATTGACCTCACTCCTTCAAGATTCAAGGTATGTAGCCTTCATTGACTGAACTCTTGTCATGTGCTCACTCATTCCCTTCCTAGATGGCAAAGAAAGGGAGAATTTCCTTCCTTTATTTTCTTTTTTATAAATTTATTTTTGATTTATAATTGACATACAATTGTACATATTTATAGAGTACAACATGATGCTTTGATACATGTATGCATTGTGTAATGATCAAATCAGGGTAATTAGCATATTTATCACCTTAAACATTTATTATTTCTTTGTGATGAGAACATTCAAAAACCTGTCTTCTAGCTATTTTTGACATACAGTACAATATTGTTTACTCTTGTCATCCTCCTATGCAAGAGACCATTGGAACTTATTCCAACAACTGTAGCTTTGTACCCATTGACAAACTTCTCACCATTTGCCTCTTCCCCCAAACTCCCCATCCTCTGATAACAACTGTGGAACTCTACTTCTATGAGAACAACTTTTTAGAATCCACATAAGAGTAAGATCAAGTGGTATTTGTCTTTCTGTGCCAGGCTTATTTCACTTAACATAATGTCTTCCAGGTTCATCCACGTTGCCACAAATGACAGGGTTTCATTCCTTTTTAAGACTAAATAGTTGCATATATGTACCACATTTTCTTTACCCAATCAACTTAGGTTGATTTCATATCTTGGCTAGTGTGACTAGTGCTGCAATGGACGTGGGTGTGCAGACATCTCTCGGACATACTGATTTCATTTCCTTTAGTTATATACCCAGGAGTGGGATTGCTGGATCGTATGGTAGTTCTTTTGTTGTTGTTTTGTTTTATTTTTAATACTAATTGTAGATTTTCATGGGGTATAGTGTGATGTTTTGATACATGTATACATTGTATAATGATCAAATCAGAGTATTTAGCATATCTGTCACCTCAGACACTTGTTTTTTCTGTGGTGAGGACATTCAAAATCTTCTTTTCTAGCTATGTTGAAATATGCAATGTAATATTGTTAACTATAGTCACCCTCCTTTCTTTTTCATAGTGGTTGCGCCAATGTTACACAAAATAGATCCCTCCCAAATAGAATGTTTTATTGGATGTTCACTTGTTATATCTCTCCATTTATTCAGGTCTTCTTCCAGAACGTAAAGTGTCATGGTTTTTTTCCATACAAGACTTGCATGTTTTTGTTGGGTTTCTATTATTAGTCAAGAATCTCAATTGCAGGTGACACAAACCATAACAAATGAGCTAGAAGAAAAAAATAAAATATATTGACTCAGATATTGAGAATACTAGAGATGCAGCAAATTTAGAAAACCCAGAAAAATCCTTTCCTCTCTCTCTCTTTCTCTCTCTCCCTCTCCCACCTCCCCACCCCACCCTTACTTATGATCTCATAGTTTATTTGTATTTTATTTTATTTTATTTTTTGAGACAGAGTCTTACTCTGTCCTCCAGGCTGGAGCGCAGTGGCACTATCTCAGCTCACTGCAACCTCTGCCTCACGGGTTCAAGCGATTCTCCTGCCTCAGCCACCCAAGTAGCTGGGATTACAGGCACGTGCCACCACGCCTGGCTAATTTTTGTATTTTCAGTAGAGATGAGGTTTTGCCATGTTGGCCAGGCTGGTCTCAAAGTGATGCACCTGCCTCGGCCTCCCAAAGTGCTGGGATTACAGGTGTAAGCCACCGCGCCCGGCCTCATAGTTTATCTTTTACCTGCAATCCCTCCAATAACAAAAGACCTTTGTTTGTGAGATGGGGAAATGTGTGACTTATCTGCACAAAGACAGTAGGTATTAAATTCACAACCCAAAAATCTGAATGCATAAACATTTAACTTTCAAATCTGATGTTTAACTCTTTCATTGGAAATCAGAAAACTCATAAATTAATTATGAGACAATTTTTATCATTTAATCACCATAGAAATCCTTAAAATAATGTGCTTTATATATATGTTACTTAAAAATCATTAAACTTTCAAAGACCCTTAAAAAGTGTAACTTTCTTTCTTTCTCTTTAACTGTACTTAATTTAGTTATTAAGCTCACAAAGTAGTTAGCTGTATAAAACTTATTTTTGCCAATTCAAGGTAACTCAGCCATTTCTAGCTTGAAACTTAGACTCTTTTGAGTAACTTAATATTCCTCACCGCTTCTCCTCCCCAGGAATGAGCTAGTTTCCTTCTGGGTGGCTTACTACAGATCAGACTTCAGTATGGAAAGGCTTACATGCAAGGCTTGTCTTTTACCAGAGTTTATTGAAATTTAACTCGCTTATCTGGTCTTTGTCATTAAGTTCTGGCATTTATTTCCTTTGGTTATATACCCAGTCATGGGATTGCTGGATCATATGGTAGTTCTTTTGTTGTTGTTTTATTTTATTTTTAATACTAATTGTAGATTTTCATGGGTCAGAGTGTGATGTTTTGATAGGAATAAAGTTCACTTTGTTTCTGAAGTCCATAATCCCTTCATGGCCTGTGGCCACCAGGACACAACTTTGATTCTTCTTCATGCTGACCCCTGGCACCCTCAGGTCCACTGGTGCTATCTTAGACTCTCAGAGGTTTAGGAACACTCCACTACTTTCCCCACACCAGGCTAATGTGCATGAGGTCCTGTGAAGCTGACATCAGGTTGATCTGCTTGGGGACCTCTCGGTCTCAGTGTCCTCTGTTCCGGTGCCTTGCTAAATGAGAGGCTTGTCTTAGAGGCTTTCAGTCTCCTGGTTACAGTGGAAATGTGTGGCGCAATTCCTTCCACTTTCAGATCCCCTAAAACCCATCTGAGGCTCGCATCACCCCCTCTCACTCCAGATCCATTCCAGAGAATGGGGACTGAGTCCCCGTACTCTGAGGGACACTCACTGATCTCAAATGTTCTCATTTTCCTCTCCAAATGTGAACTCTTCCTTTCCCTAATGGAGTCATCACCCGGTATGGGGCAGGAATTACTTTTACATCACTGTGCATTCATACTCACTTTGTTGTTTATGGCTAAACCTCCTGTTCTACTTCACTTAAGAATTTGTAAAGGGTGTGAAATGTAAAACAAAACAAAAAAAATGCTCTTTGAAAATTCTAAACTTCTTTAAAAATATAAGGTGGCATTTCAACTAATGTCCTCATAATGGATAATGCCTGCTTAGTTTGAACTTAATGTGTCTTTAAACTTGGGGGAGGGGGAAGGGAAAAATAAGCAGTACACGATTTATTATCCCAAAATCTGAATTTACAAAGTTGCTTGGACATGGTATTCTTTAACAAAATACCCTATCTCTCTAGGGCATGATTCCCTTTTGCAGAAATTTGCATTAGCCACAATAGCAGTTGATTTTTATTCTAGGCATCAAAACTAGTTTTAGACTTTATTTTTCTTGCTCTTTGTGTCATATGCAATTAATTTTAAGATGACTCCCTCAAAACACATTGATCACACTATTAATATATTCAGGTTAGCCCAGTCAATGGTATAGAATTAAAATGGTGAAGAAAATGTGTGACATTTAACTTGAAATCAGAAATATGGTGCCCAAGAAGTATCAGAGAATTCTACACATCAAGGGACATTTTCATAATCTTTTCTCATTCTCGATCATGCATCAGGTCATTCTTAGGGTAGTTGAACCACAGTCCCTGATATTTTGTGATTCTTGTACTTTAAACAATTTTAGCCTGATATAATCTGATTTTTAAAAATTAGAGGCAGCCTTAAAGAAAAAAAAAAAATGTTACCGTGAAGAGAGTATATGGAAAGGAGAAGGGCTTGTTGCATCTACCTATTTTACTTTGATGATGGCACCCTGTAATCATAGTAATATTGATCACTTATTGTAGGCAAGGCACTGTGCTAGACCTTGCACTTACGCTATCCGATTTAATAATCACAACAACTCCATGAGGTAGACACTCTCGTTAGCTCCATTTTATAAATGAGAAAACTAAGACGCAGAGGATTTAAGTGACTTGCTCATGATCATCACACAGATAGAATATTGGGATAATGAAAGCACATAACTCATAAGGTTGGTGGACCATGAAATAAAATATTAGAATGTTGTAGAAGCTTAATAAATATTAGCTATCAGGATGAGAAAGAAAAAGAGAAGAGAGCTGATCTGTAATGAGAGGAAAGTCCAGTCAATGCACAGAGAAAAGTGAAGATAAAATTCAGGGAGAGAAAAAGAAATATTGGCAATCACACCTCTGGTTCCAAATATTCCTGAGACCCAGGTACATCCTGGAACTACGTGAGCCAATAAATGCTCCTTTCTGATTGAGCTATACTTTGAGTAGTTTTCTGAAGTTCGCAACCAAATCCAAACCATGCCTTCCCCTTCCTGCTTTCCTACCTGAGTGTAAACTCAATTCCAAAGACCATAGAAATGGCTCACTCAGGCCTGACGCCGTGGCTCATGCCTGTAATCCCAGCACTTTGGGAGACTGAGGCGGGCAGATCACTTGAGGTCAGGAGTTTAAGACTGGCCTGGCCAACATGGTGAAACCCTGTCTCCACTAAAAATACAACAACTAGCTGGGCGTGGTGGCACACACCTGTAATCCTAGCTACTCAGGAGGCTGAGGCAGGGGAATCGCTTGAACCTGGGAGGTGGAGGTTGCAGTAAACCGAGATTGCCCCACTGCACTCCAGCCTGGGTAACAGAGTGAGACTCCGTCTCAAAAAGGAAAAAAAAAAAAAAATGGATCACTCATTTAGGATTTAAATAGAAGAAACTCATTAAATGGGCAAGAAACAAATATGTCTTTAAACCCCTAAGTTTACTTTTGGTATTAACTTGGTGATTATAGGCAAGAAACATATTCTTTGTAGAGGATCCATCATTGTAAAAACTATTTGCATAAACCAAAACTGGGCAAAATAGATGTTTGAGCTTGGGTTTTCCTAAAAGTAGACCCCATGACAAGGATTTTAATATGAGTTGTTTATTTGGAAAGTGGTCCCAGGAAGCACATGTGAGGAATTGGGAAAAGTGAGACAAGAAAGAGAAAAAAGCCTGCAAAATATGTGTTCATAAGGTTGTCATTATAGGCAATTAGGGCTCAGTCCTGCTGAGAATTATCTGAGATATGTATGGAATGCCCCTCAAAATTGCCCCAGTGCAGGTTGAGGACGCTGAGGAATTTATGCTGCAACTCTTCTCTTCCCTTGCTTGAGAGTTGTCTCCAGGGCCATAAACTACTCTGCAGAAGTTGCGCCTACAGGAAGCTGAGCAAGCTTTTGCAGTGCCAGAGAAAGCCCTTGGCACAAGAGTAGAGATACCCAGATACTTTGCAGTGGGAAGTTGTTAGCTTGCTGGGAGTGTCCATAGCTTCAAGTGACCCAGGCAAGACAAAAAGATCTGGAACAGAATATGAATGGCATCTATTATTTTAGATACCCTCTCTTCCCTAATGGCTCCTGGAACTGTTTCAGTGTCTCCAAGGAAAGCTCTTTCATCCTTCCAAATTTAATTTATCCACATTTAGTTATCTTTCTCAATAACTCAGGAAGGCCACAGTTAACTCCCACCCCCACGATTTTCTCCAGTAGACACCACACCTGAATTAGTAGAAAAGTATTTTTCTTTACATTTAAGGTCTTCTGGAGGAAATTTGAGTTTATGGCTTGAAAACTTAAATTTCTATTTCCAGCCATGGTGGAGTAAGTGGGGCTTAACATATTCTCCCACCATAAATAATTACAAAACTGCTCAAAGTATATGAGACAATTTGTAGATGTTGGACAACAGGCAGTACAGGACCATAAGGATGTAAGGATGGGGTGAGTTATACAATCACCCCAGTTTTCTGCTTAGAGGCAATTTCCAAACCTTGAATCCCAAGCAGAGCAAGGAGGTGTTGATGAATTGAAGAGATGGCTATCAGTGCTCAGGAAGACTTAGATGACTGGAATTTATAGGATAAAGTACCAGGGAGGAGGGAGATGTGCAGAGAAATAGATCCAAAAATAAACGTAGAGATTCCCTTGAGTCTGTTGCTGAATACTAAGCTGCACGTGCATAGAGTGAACATGCTTGATGTTGGGCAAAAGATAAATTAGAGCTGTAATCTGAACAATTCCCAGAGACCACGCACGACTGTGCATTGGTTGAGTTCTGACTAATCAGAGAAGAAATTTCGTGCTGAACATCCAGGCCTTCAGTGAAGAGCTCAGAGGATCACTCTTTATGAGAGAAGCTAAACTAGTCCTGGAGTAAAGGCTAATCTATACCCGCCCTTAAAAAGCTAGGAGAATGGGAAGTTACTGTTCGATGGGTACAGAGTTTTTGATGGAGACAATAAAAATGTTCTGAAATGGATAGTGGTGATGGTTGCACAACATTGTGAATGTACTCAATACCACTGAATAGTAGACTTAAAAGTAGTTAAAAGGGTAAATTTTATGTTATGTATATTTTGCCACAATAAAAAAAAAGTATCAGAAAATGAGAGACATGGGAAATACATTGAGAAATTACACAATACGTCTGATAGGGTTACAGAAGAAGAAAAAGGGGAAATAACAAAAAGAGTAATATTTGAAGAAAGGTTTTTCCTGTATTAAAGAAGTAATAATTAATAATTGTCCTGTATTAAAGAATTCTCTTCATTTTTTAAAGTACATCTTAAGCACCAAGCTCAATACATACAAATCCACAGATACATTGTGCTTAAAACTGCAAAACATCAAAAACTAAAAGAAAATCTTGGTTCTTACTCTCCTACTCAAGTAAAGCTAGATGCTGTAGCAGACAACACTCACGTCTCAATGGCTTCACAAAATAAAAGGTGTATTTCTTGTTCATTTCACAGAGCTGTTGAGTACTTCAGAAAAGACTTCCATATGACTTTCCAAAGACCCAGCCTCTTTCTATTTTTCAGTCCTTGTGATCCTTGTGGTCTTCCGCTGGAATCACTACATCCAGCCAGGAAACGAGGAAAGAGAGTGTGTGGGTGAGACATACACACCAGGAATATGTACACAATGGAATACTAGTCAGTTATAAAAAGAATGAAATTATGTCTTTTGCAGCAACATAGATAGAACTAGAAGTCACTATCTTAAGTAAAACAAGCCAGGCATAGAAACACAAATATTATATATTCTCAGTCATAAGATTGTTTAGTGGATGTTAAAAATGTGTTCACATTGATGTAGAGAGTAGAATGATAAACGAAAGAGACTCAGAAGAGTGGGAGGGGGTAGGATGATGAGAGATTGGTTAATGGGTACAATGTACGTTATTTGGATGATGGATATGCTAAAAACCCTGACTTAACCACTACACAATCTATGCGTGTAACAAAATTGCATATGTACCCCATAAATTTCTACAAATAAAAAGGAAAAACAAACACACACCAGCTCTCAACTGCCTTATATCAGAAGTGACACATTACTGCCATTTACATTACACTGGCATCAATAGCTGAATAAATAAATGATTTATGGTACGTCAAAAAAGTAGAATATGGTTCAAATATTTAAATTACCCAAAGCTATTAATATATATATGTGTGCACATATAGATCTTAAAAACACAATATTAATAGAAAAAAGGAAGTTGCAGGACATGTACTTTATAATGATATTTCGATAAAGCTTTTAAAATGCAAAAACTATCAAATATTATATACATATAATATGCATAATACATTTATGTACATACACGTGTGGAGTGGTATTATATACATATTAAATATATGATTTTGGCAAATCTAACATTTTGGCAAGTTCAGGAAAGTAGTGAACCTTAGGAAAGAGAGAGGAATCGGTTGGAGAGGGGTCAATACAGAGGGCTTTGTCTATCTCTGAAATGTTTTATTACTTACAACTGTAGCAAATATGGCAAAATGTTAACATTTGATAAAGACGAGTATTAGGTACACAAATTTTTCTCATTTTATTTTTAAATATCTTTGTGTGTTTGCAATATTTTATAAAATGTTTCTAGCACCTAGAAATCAGTTGATATTTCCTACTATAAATTTCCAGACATGTTCTGTGTTCTATGTTGTTGTTTTTAGACGGAGTCTCACTCCATTGCCCAGGCTGGAGTGCAGTGGCACAATCTCGGCTTACTGCAAACTCCGCCTCCTGGGTTCATTCCATTCTCCTGCCTCAGCCTCCGGAGTAGCTGGGATGACAGGCGCCCGCCACCACGCCCGGCTAATTTTTGTATTTTTAGTAGAGACGGGGTTTCACCTTGTTAGCCAGGATGGTCTCAATCTCCTGACCTCATGATCCGCCTGCCTCAGCCTCCCAAAGTGCTGGGATTACAGGCACGAGCCACTGCTCCCAGCTATAATTTTTAACCACTTACGTATTGTCATATATTTCATTGTTCCAAGTAGCATATTGTCATAATCAAAATAATCAATATTATTTTACAGATGCCTTTCAATTATATGATTATATTCTTCTAAAACAATTCCTTAAAGTGAAGATGCTTGGATAAAAACCATATGCTTTTTAAAGTCTTGATACATATTGACAAGATGGCCTTTTAAAAAATGTATTCAATTTTACAGTTTTAAGTGTGTCCAAGATTGTGTTTTTTTATATATATTTTAGTCTTTCCCGGTTTTAATCATCTTTATTTGTAGAGCTTTGAAAACCTGAACATCACAATTGACAGAGGGCAGCCAAGGCTGGTTCTCCATAAGCAGTTGTACGAAGAGAGCTGTATTTGCTTACATGTAAAATTTCTCAACAAACAATATACAATTATAATTTGCACATTGATGAGTGTTAGGAAATGTGACAAATCTTGGGAGAATACTATTCATACCCTTGAGGTCAGCGCCATACGTTATAGGTATTTTGTACTCTGTAGACAGTGTACAGTTTTACTTCAACTGTTGACTTGTCATAAAGTCTAATTACTCTAATTGGATGGGGATATTAAAAGGCTGAGAAAAATAATCAAGAGCAAGGGTTTTCTTTTTTAAATTTCATTGGCAATTTCCTACTCTTTCCTGAAATTGCCCTGAATACCCAAAGAGAGGAGCTTCCCCTTTCATGTCTAACAACAGACCATTGACAATTAAAATCGTGTTTCAGGTTTTGATAAATGTGGGCCTTGCCCTTCCAGTATGTGGTTTGACAAGCACCATTGGGATGCAACAAAACAAAACAAAACATAACCTTAACTAGGATAATGTGGTGTCATGTGAAAAGACATAGAGAAGAGGTCACCTTGGAGGAGGTTATTAAAGGTAACCCTTATTACAAACTTATTGCATAAGAATTGCTTAACTAAAGTAATAAGTTTTAAAATATTTTAAGTAAAAAAAAAAGCATATGTAAAACATGTCCTTGTTACATTACACAATTGACCTAAATTAGGCCTCTGTAACCACTAATGAACACAGTTTAGAGGACATTATGAATCCGTATTTTGAATCTGGTGAATGAGATTGAAGCAGCATGCTCAGATTTCAGCTGACACCCAGAAAGTTTCCTTTACTCATCTTTCATAATCCAAAGCAACTGCTTATAATTTTATAATTTTATTAAGCCTCTTAAATTGCATTCCTGATCAGGCTTTCACATAGTATCATTATTTTTATGGACATTTCTCTAATTCAGCCCAAACTACAGACCTATTGGTCTGCTGATCAATGAATTTAAATTCAGCGTCTGCTCCTACTTGAAAAACTATATGTGTGAGACTGTGCAGACAATATTTCACATAGGCATGAGCGGCCACTAATATACTCACTTATAATTTTTGCCAATAATCTATTAAGAAATATGAGTCAATTGCAGGTCTAATTTAATTGATTGCTCCTTAACCATTCACTGACAGATATGAATAACAATTCTGTGATCTCAATATGGACCACTTATTATTCATATTTACTAGACCCATAGCCTCAGCATTGTTGTGAGACTTGGGGTCTGTCCTAATGGCCCCCTAACAGATAAATCAAAAAAAATTTTAAAAATTTTAGATACAGGCTCCAGCTTTGTTGTCCAGCCTGGCCCTGAACTCCTGAGTTCAAAGGATCCTCCCTTCTCAGCCTGCCAAGTAGGTGGGACTACAGGCATGAGCCACTGCCCCCAGCCAATCAATGATGGGATTTTTTTTTTTTTTTTTTTTTGGCTTAGAACAACACAGATTTATTCTCTTAAAGGTCTGGAGGTCAGACAATCAATGGTTTAAAGTGATGTAATATAAGACTGCATTCTACCTCCCTTCCCTTGCCTCGTATCTTGACTATTTGCAAAGCTTTTAGATAACTTAGAATCATACCCTCTCACTTTAACTCCCATTGTAGAATAGAAAGATCGCTATGTTTTTTTATCAACATGAACTGGCAGCAATATCAATAGGCAGTTATGTTATCTAATTATCAGAAATACAGTAAATACTTCTTAAGATCAATTACTCTAAAACACCACAATTATTTTGGGCAAATAATCCTATTTCATGATTAGGATTGGCTGTGAGTGACAAAACCCCAAAGTAACATTAGCTTAAAGCCAATTGAAGTTTATTTCTCTTTCACCTAAGTGGAGTCCTAAGCAATCTTGAGCTGGCAAGGAGACTATTATCAGGGACCTGTGCTCTGTGTAATTTGCTGTTTGACCATCCTTAAAACAAGCTACCACATTTATGGCTCAAGACAGTTGTTTCAGCTTCAGCTTTAGTCTTCACATCCACTTTCCAGGCAGCAGAAGAATTGAAGGTATTTACTCTCCCCTTTATAATGGTGCTTAAACTTGTAGTCTGTTGACCAGAACTTAGTCAAAAGTTCACCTAACTGCAAATGAGGCTGAGAAATTTAGTCTTTATTTCAGACATCCATGTGCCTCCCTAAAAATTGTTGTAGGTTCTATTAGTAAAGAGGAAGTAGAGAGTAGATATCAATGTACAGTCATGTGACATTTTCATCAATGATGGGCCACATATTCTACAGTAGTCCCATCAGATTATAATGGAACTGAGAACTTCCTATCACCTGGTGACTTCTCAGCTTTCATAACACATTGCTCATGTGTTTGCGGTGATGCTGCTGTAAGCAAACCTGCGTACCAGTCTTGTAAAAGCATAGCACATACAATGACATACAACACGTAACACTTGATAATGATAATAAATGACTATGTAACTGGGTTATGTGCTTACTTGTTATTATTATTTTACAGTGTATTCTTTCTACTTGTGAAAAAAATAGTTACTGTAAAAGAGCCTCAGGCAAGTCCTTCAGGAGGTAGTACAGAAGAGAGCATTGTTATCATAGGGGATGACAGCTCCCTGCATGTTAATTGCCTCTGAAGAATTTCCAGTGGGACAAGATGTGGGGGTGGAAGAGAGTGATATTAATTATCCTGATCCTTTGTAGGTCTAGGTTAATGTGGTCTTTAACAAAAAAGTTTAAGAAGTAAAAATTTTAAAAATTTAAAATAGAAATAGCTTGTAGAATAAGGGTATAAAGGAAGTATTTTTGCACAGCTGTACAATGTGTTTGTATTTTAAGCTAAGTGTTTTACAAAACAGTCAAAACGTTTTTAAAAATTAAGTTTATAAAGTGAAAAATGTTTTATAAATTTAGTGTAGCCTAAGTGTGCAGTATTTATAAAGTCTGTAGTCATGTACGGTGATGTCCTAAACCTTCACATTTCCTCACCACTCACTCACTGTCTCACCCAGAGCAACTCCAGTCCTGCTAGCTCCATTCATGGTAAGTATCCTATACCGGGGTACTATTTTTTATCTTTTATACTGTGTTTCTACTATACCTTTTCTATGTTTAGATACAAAAACACTTACCATTGTATTATAACTGACTACAGTATTCAGTACAGTCACATGCCATGGAGGTGTGTAGCCTGTGAGCAATAGGCTGTACCATATAACCTAGGTGTGTAGTAGACTGTACTATCTACGTTTGTGTAAGTACACTAATCACCTTACAACACATTTATCAGAATATGTCCACATTGTTAAGTGACACATGACTGTATATCTTCAAATACATACACACACACACACACACACACACACACACACGTATACACACACCCTCTCTAAGAAAGATAAATCCAAAGTCCTATCCGGTTATTGCATCCACCTCATAGTCTTGGGGATCATATCTGTCTTGGCATAAATTCCATACTATATCTTTTTCCACCACCAACACCTCCAATGCCACCGGGTGGACTGGATCTGTAGGGCTGATTGCACTGTACCCTGGTCTACATAGCCCTTTCAGGCTCTAGATTCACTCCAAGTTGGTAGTGTTTTGTGTCACCCAGTACATGCCTAAAATGCTATTCCTAGGGATGAAAAGTATTGTCTCCAGAACCCAAAGAGATCACCAGATGTTATGATTTCTTCTTTGTGGGAGGGATATAAGATGCAACAATTAGTTTACTTTACAGAGGATGTCCCAGCGTGCCCAAGCACTGGACCCTTAAAAATTTTACTGAAGTATAAAATTCCAGCTGGCCACCTCTTCCTCACTTTTCTCAATCAGCATAATGTCATCAATATAATGGATCAATGTGATATTCTGTGGGACTGCCCAGATCTCTTTGGTCTATGTTATGACAGAGGACAGGCAAGTTAAGAAAGCCTTGTGGCAAAACTGTGACTGCATAGTTTGTACATTCCAGATAAATGACAACTGTTTCTGATCCTCTTTCCTGACTGGGATAGAAAAGAAAACACACGCCAAATCAATGACTGCCTATCATTTACCTGAAGCCACATTTATCTGTTCTAACATGGACGCCATGTTCAGTCTGGCAGCTGTGGATGGGCTTATTGCTTGGAACAATCTGTGATCATGCCCCAGGATCCATTCAGTTCCTGCAGAGGCCACACTAGCAAATAAAATAATTCATGAGATCTTTTTAGATTCTTAAGGGCAGCACCAATTCTTGCAACCCCCCGGGATGTGATGTTATTTTTGAGTTACTGCCTTGGTAGGTTGGGGGTTGGGGTAAGTGATAGAGAAAGAGGTATGTTTCATCCACTTGGCCTTCCCTACTATGATAGCTGTTGGCCCTACACAGGCCAAGTACCCAATGTGGGGGTTAAATCAATTGCCAAGTATATCCATCCCAATTACACAGAGACTAGGAAAATAACCACCAGGTGAGTCAAAAAAATCAGTAAGCTAGACTTTGGCTCCCATATGCCTCCACTCTAACAGGGGGCCACGATGATGCTTAGTGTGTCTAGACCTCAATGTCAACTAGGATCCAATAGTCCTCAAATTGTCTACATATTTCCCTTTCCCCAATGTAACAGTCATCTAAGTTAATAACAGTCCCTTTGGGAAAGGACTGGGGGAATTGTCACACTCTACACTGTCATAGTGTTTCAGTGTCCTTCCTCCTGGGGACCTGGAGACCTGGTTCCCTGATCATCTCTTTAGTCAATGGGTTTTGGTCCTAAAATCTGGCTCAGACCCAGGAAATGGGCAATGTGTCAGGATTTTCTATTGAATCGACACTCTAAGCCTTCTATGCGTACATTTTTGCATCCTTTTGATTAACCAGCATCCTGGTTGTATGCTCATTGGTTTTGCCCTTAGGGAGCTGTAGTTTTTAACCCTCTTCACAGTTATCTGCTAGTTAAGGCCCTTTGGCAGTCATTTCAGTCTTTCTAGTCATAATGATAATTGCACCCCCATGGCTTCTGGTGATTAAAGCCACCATCACCTGGCCTCTATTGCTTTTGAGTCCCATCATCCCTATTGCTATCAACAAACCAAGTTTTGTGACAGCCTCCCTGATTTAACCCAGGCCGGCATGCAGCAGAAGCCACCACTAAATGTCTTAATGATGCTGATGGATGACCATCTCACCAGCACATTTCTGATGGCCTTGGCAAGTAGTGTGTCCTCTGGGCATTTCCATGGGCATAATCCACTGGTGGACCTTTTGGCCTTGCATAATATATGCATTCCTGTCTGCCTACTTATCTCAGACTCTATTCCTTGCTCTACAGTTTGTTATAGCAATTTAGATACTTCAATTTTGCTCAATTTAGGCTGCCACTTTCTCTGGAACCACCCAGCAGTAAATTTACCCCATGCCCGAGGTCCTTGCCAGCATGTCCCAAGAAAGTACCATCAAGTCAATAAACCCTCCCTTATCCAGTCATAGTTTTCAGCCCCGTTAATCAATTACCCTCAAAATCCAGCCGATTGGTAAGTACTTCCCCAGCTCTTGTCAGTGCATGCTTGACAGGTCTTGCATGGTCTTACCCCTTTGGGGTAAATTCCCTTTCCTCCCTTATCAGACTCAGCACTTTCCCAATGGAGACATAACATAATCCTAGTTATTGCCATGGCAATCAGGAGATACAGTGGAGACAGATCCTGAGAGCAGCCTCTACAGCCTTGTGGGGAAGAAGATAGTGCTGGTGTATTTTTCTACACTGGAGGGTAAGAGGGAGCATGCTAGCTTGTAATAGGGAAAGGTGGGCCCCTGTGAAGGTTCTCAGAGTTTAAAGAGACTGGGGAGCCAAAATCATCAAGAGCATTCACCCATATGTCCTGATCCCATGTACCAGAGTCCAAGTTTGCCCCAAACAGGGCTCCAACTTTTGTATAATAAACTCCCTCAGCTAAACACTCAATCATTTCTGAAGGTCAATGAATATAACTATTAATTATTGAGTTTTGTCCTCAGCTTTTTCTGCTATCCCACCCCTGGACGTAAGGGCCTCTTTGTAAACTACCAAAGAGGACTTCTTGCCTTCACACCTGTTTTTCAATTATTTACTAAGTTCCCTCAGTATTTCATTATCTCTCTGTAGGGTGTCATTGAATCTCAATAACAACCAGGCAATTCCACTGTTCTTATATGTATTATGACCCCACACCTCCACTCCTACCTCCCCACACCATGGAATTTTCAATCCTTACACCAGCCAGAGCATTTCCCTCCATCAGATTTTTTTTCTCAAATCACTACCAGTGGAAGTTATAGCAATTAGACTGCAAGATTAGGCCAGGGTCCATCATACCTCCCAGCATGGGTTCCTCATTGCCAATCAGGTGGTGAGTGACTCAGTCACAATTCCCCATCTTTTCTCCTGATTTCTCAGACCACTTCCAGTACCAACTGCGTCTGTTCAGGTCCCCTGGGAAGTAAATGGTAAGATGGAATGAGGAGTGCAAAAAGTTTATTGAGGGGTTTAGCAGAAAAAAATGAAGAAGTAGAAAGCAGGATAAACATACAAAGCCTTAAGATGGTGATGCAAATCTGACATCTATCAAAAAAAAAAAAGTGAGAGAGGAAGTAGAAATAGGCAGAGAAAGCCTCAGACTGCAATGCAGATCTGACAAAGACTCAGCCAACCCAGTGGGGAGCTCTGAAAAAAGATTGCCTGTTAATGAAGACCTATGTTCGGCAGAAATGGCCACGTCATTGTGGCCACATTATGCTTGCCCAGGAAGAGCAGGGCCTCACAATTACATGCTGAGGCAGATCCTGAAGACACTGTAGTTGGGGACTGTCAGATAACTGCACTCTGCAGCTGATTAACAAGTTTTTTTCTTTAAAGAAGATGCAAATGGCATACCTTGTTTGCCACAGCAGGCAAAAACAACAGATGTCCACCTCATTTTCATCAGTAGTATGAATCTCTTCTATACTAAACAAATAAGTCACAGAGACTTTAATTCTCATAGTTTATTTTTAAAGATAACTGCTTCACCTACAACCTCCACTGAGAGAAAAGCAGATAAAAAGTATAATCACTACCATTTATTAAACACCTGCTATTTTTAGAGACGAAACAAGGAGGCTGGCATAAATTATCTTTAACCTTTACACTATTCACTGTCCAAGGATAACCTTAATCTTCAAGGATAGGCCATCCCACATGACTGGCAACACTGAATAGTACAAAAGCTGCCACATTCTGTGACTCAGGTTCACATTTCATCTTCGTCTCCTTTCTCTTAGCATTTTAGTTTTTGAACTCCAAAAGTGTGTCTGACTTTGGCTGACACATGTTCTTGGCTTTATCTCTGGGTTTCTTCTCCTTTTGACTCCTCTTTAGATTTGCTACTCCTTTTCACTTTGTTTTCTTTCAAGGTTTCTCATCTCCAGATATGGTGACCTAGGCTCTGGTGCCTGACCCGAGGATCCAAAGGTTTCTACTCCTAGTCACGAGTGTAAAAGTTACCCAACTCCAACTACCCAGGGGTCATCTCTACTTAGTCTCCCATTAGTTGGAGAGTAAGAAAAGATAATCAGGCAAGACAGATATTATTATCTCGATTTTACAGATGAAGAAATTGAGTCCCAGAGAAATTAGGTAATTGTTCAAAAGCTAGTATATTGCATAGTTAGATATCCTAGCTATTGTTAAGATACATATTTAAAACTTGTGAAATAAGGGAGGAAATTGGATTATATGACATTTTAATGTCACCCTGCAGTATTGACAGGATTACCTAAGCATTATTTAATTTTCAAGGGAGATGTATCTGTGGGCAACTTTGCCATTTACTATTAATTAAGGGCTCAGACTCTGTAGTTATATGTTAATTTTTATGTCCAGTAGAAAATATAACCCCAAAGGAACGGTTTCATTGCTGTTTGGATATTAACACGTTTTGTCTCTAACTTAGTACATTTATTTCAAAGTGGCTTTCCCCGTGACTATAAATATGCCAGTAGTAAAAATGCTCTTTGAACCACCCCTGGGAGTGGGTACAAAATTGTAATACCTTGGACTGTGAGTATCCTTTGCTGAGAAATTTACTTAAAACTGATCTTGAATTTATGAAATTTGCAAGGCCAGAGCAAAGACAAATGTTAAACCATCCAATTATAACACCTCCTCAACCCAGGGCACACAGAGGACACTCATAGAAGTTAATTTCCACAGAAGAGCATTTTGGTTAACTTACCATCTTATTGCTTCCCTCATTCATGAATTGAATAAAATCTCTGATATATTTCCATTTTTTATTTGTATGAGAGTCATGTTTTTAACTTTTGAAAATCACTCTTTGGTGCTATAATGTTTGACTTCAAAGTCCTTGGTCTTTTCCTATACTAGATTACCTTTCAAGATGAGCATGCCAATATATATGGGACTAGGAGAAGAGCCATGCTCCCTGAGATTAATTTTCTCTGGAATTGGGAAAGAAATCTTATGCTGTGTCTCTCCTTATGTTAAGGCTATGCCTCCATCTTGGACCATGTTTTGGGGAAGAGTTTTCCTCTTGCCAAGACTTCTGGTGAAAGGAACAGCTCAGGTAGATTGACCATGAAATCTGCCTAAAAATTATTCCAGAGATTGTTGAAATCTTGAAACAAAGCCTAAGTGCTTGAAACAGAGGCTAAAATTCTTCTTTGAGGGCTCTTTTGCTTTGGGAGGCCTGAATGGACTCTGCATAATGTGAAAAATTGTTTTCATTGTGGGCAGGGTGACATGCTGAGAGTTTACAGTGCTTTAACTCACAGTAATTATTGTTGTCTGGAAAGATGTTAAAGTTCCTTTTACTCCTACCTCAGTGAAAGGCTAGATAAGGCTGAGGTGGGAGGACTGCTTGAGCCCAGGAATTTGAGAACAGCCTGGGCAACATGGTGAAACTCTGTCTCTCTCTCTATATATACACACACACAATAAATATATATATACACATACACATATATATACATGTATATACACATATATACATACACACACACATATATATGTGTATATATATATGTATATGCATGCTGGCACGTGTCTATGGTCCCAGCTACTCGGGAGGCTGAGATGGGAGGATCACTTGAGCCCGGGAGGTCAAAGCTGCAATGAGCCGTGATTGCACTATGACACTCCAGCCTGGGCAACAGAGTGAGACCATATCCCAAAGAAAAAAAGAAAAGAAAAACGAAAGAAAGACATGCTAGATAAGTGATATGAAAAAATACTCTAAAACATAGTTGAGCTCAAAAGCAAATCTGCAGGGGTCAAAGCAGTGAGAAGGAATTGAGGTCAGACGGCTTTTGTAGTATTGGCCCTAGATATGCACCTCAAGGTGCACAGGTTTCTAACATAAGAATAGCACTGGAATTCAGGCTAAAGGAACAAGTCAAACTGGAAAACTGGACCTAGGTTCTCTAAATAAAGGTAGGCACTAGGAAGGGGTTTCCCTGTCCTTTGTCAAAGAGTAGAAGTAGAATGCACACAAGTAGTATACTCACGTTGGGCCATTGGCAAAAATAGAACTACCTGCAAGAAATTGGAACCCTGAATATGATCTCTGCCTGGGAGTGGGTACATATTTGTAATACCTTGGACGGTGAATATCCTTTGCTGAGAAATTTACTTAAAACTGATCTTGAATTTATGAAATTTGCAAGGCCAGAGCAAAGGCAAATGTTAAACCATCCAATTATAACACCTCCTCAACCCAGGACACACAGAGGACTCTCATGGAAGTTAATTTCCATGGAAGATGAGTTCACAGCAAAAAATCACAAAGCACATGAGGATATTTTCTTCCCTGAGTATTAGCAGACGCTGTTAATCAGCGAATCCATTGCAGGGAACCAGCAAAGAAATCTAATAGGTGTAGGAGGAACAATCCTCTCCCTTTTCCCTTATTCTTCTTAAAAAAAAAAAAAAAAGACAAAAACAAAAAAACCTTTGCATCTTTACAAACATTAAGAAGAATTGTGCCTTAGTTTGATGTAGACTCTGAGATAAAAATTCAAGTACAAGTAGTTCTTTGGGAGGTAAAGAAATCACCTGTGTGTGGGAGTAGGGGTAGGGGGAGTAATGCAGAGAAGGAAAGGCAGATATGTTATTAAGCCAACTACTATGGGCACCTGGAACTTGACCGCACAGGACAACCCCATGGAGGAAAAGTGTAAAATATACACACATCAGAATTATACTACCCAAGGGGTGAAGGATCTGGGGTATTAATAATGAGATATAATTTATAATGGGTGATAATAACTATAATAAGAGTTTTGGGCTGAGGACTGCCCTCAGAGAGTTGATTCCCTGGCACTCCTAATCTGCTGCACCAAACAGAGTAGTCCTGCTGGAGGGAGAAGGGCTTGTAGGTCCAGAGATGCAGGTACTGGCCAGCAGAAGTCACAGAGAACAAGTTGAAATGATGAAGGTCAAGGGGCCATGGATGGGGCACTGAGAGTGTCTGCTACAAGCAACTTTTGACTGTGTCTCTGCCCTTTTGTTCTCTTTGCCATACTCACAGTCCAAGGTATTACAAATTTGTACTCACTCCCAGGCAGAGATCATATTCAGGGTTCCAAGTTCTTGCAGGTAGCTCTATTTTTGCCAACGGCCCAGGGTGGGTACACTACTTGTGTGTGTTCTACTTCTACTCTTTGACAAAGGACAGAAAAAACCCTTCCTAGTTCCCACCTTTATTTAGAGAACCTAAGTGGGGGTAGAGAGAGTGCATGCAGAGAATCGAGCCCCTTCTTAGGAACACATTTATAGGGTTCTTTTTCCCATGAGTCTCCTCTCTGCTAGTCCTGGGAAAACTTTATATAGCTTTAGGCAGCTATTATTGAGCTGGTCTTTTTCCAGATCTTTCTGTGTCTACCCTGAAGCCTTCAGGACCTTGGGTTTTGATACTCAAACTACTCAGGCTCTTGCAGCCCCAAAACCTTTTCTTTCATAAATATAAGTTCCACAAAGAGCTTCAAAAGCCTATTTTGTAGCACAAAAGTAAATGATTCTCTTTTCTTTCTGTTCATTTTAATAAGGGGAGGGCTGTGGGGGTAAAAAGTAATTACCAATAATGAAAAACACATTGGTTTATATTGCAAAATACTATTCTGCTATATCACACATATAGGAAACATGGTATTGCTTTGTTTTCTATAAATCACCTTAAATTCTGTTTTGGGTCTCCATTCCCACTGGGCAGATGATCCCAATCATTACTAGCCTAGCTCCTCTCTCATTGTTATATCAGAATCCAAGAGTCTTATAGAAAAAGGGGAAAGGAAGGGTCCTGTGTATTAAGGAATTTAAATGGGACTGTCTTTGTTATCCATGGTCAGCCACTTGGACCACACCCAACAGTGCATGCTAAGGGGATGACTCAGGGTGGGGCAAGCCACACTAGATAGTCTTTTGGTGGAGGCTAGACATACCAGAAAGGTTAACTATGTGATGGGGGTGGGAGGTGGAGATTGAATTCAACCACAACTCAAGCCTACACAATGAAGCCCCAATAAAAACTCTGGATATAAAAGCTGAAGTGAGCTTCCTCGGTTGACAGTTTGCACAGAATATTGTTGACAATCCTTTGTGGATATTGTTACACATTGATGTCATGAGAGTAATGTATCCTGAGAACAATGGGAGCTTCACATTTGGAATCCTTGGGAATCCTTCCACACTCTGCCCTATGCATCTTTTCCTGATTTTAATATAATAGTCCCAAAGTGGAAATGATGTTCCTCAAAAATAGAATAGATAAGTAAATTGTGGTTGCTATGGTTTGAATGTCCCCTCCAAAACACAGATTGAAATTTAATTGCTATTATAACACAGGTGGGACTTTTAAGAGGTGATTAGGCCATGAGGGCTCTGCCTTTGTAAACCATAAAGTATCGGAGACAAGTTTCAATCAATTTGGAAGTTTATTTTGCCAAGGTTAAGGGCATAACCATGACACAGCCTCAGGAGGTCTGAGAACATGTGCCCAAGATGGTGGGGTTACAGCTTGACTTTATACATTTTAGGGGGATAGGAGTTACAGGCAGACATCAATCAATGCATGTATAGCTTACATTGGTTTGGTATGAAAAGGTGAGATAACTTGAAGGGGAAGTGCAGTGGGTGGGGGTGAGGGGGTTCTAGGTCATAAGTGGATTCCAAGATTTTCTGATTAGCAAATGGTTGAGTTCACCTAAAGGCCTGGAATCAATAAAAAGGAATGTCAGGGTTGTGGTAAGGGGTTATGGAGATCAAGGTTCTTATTATGCAGATGAAGCCTCCAGGTAGCAGGCTTCAGAGAGAGAACGTGGTAAATGTTTCCTATCAGACTTAAAGAGGTGCCAGACTCTTTTTTAATCTCTCCTGGGTCAGGAAAAGACCTGGAAAGGGAAGGGGACTCTCTACAGAATGTAGATTTTCCCCACAACAGACAGCTTTGCAGAACCATTTTTAAATACATCAAAGAAATATATTTCAGGGTAAAATACTTTGATTTATTTCAGATCCTCTATCTGTCATGTATGTATCTTATCGCTACAGTCTGTTTGGTCAGTCTCAAGATCTCTGTTTTAATGGTAGCACTGGTCAGTTGTGCCTCAATTCCAAAGGGAGGAGGGTATAATATGCCTGACCCTCACTTTCCATCATGGCCTGAATTAGATCTTCACATTTACTTTGGAATGTTCTTGGCTGAGGGGGTGGGGGGTGGTCATTTGTAGAGCTTAGAATTTTATTTTGGGTTTATACTTTCATGAATGGATTACTGCTGTTATCATGGAAGTGGGTTAGTTATCATGAGACTGAATTTGTTACAAAAGCAAGTTTGGCCTGATTTCCTTTCTCTCACATGCTTGCTTGCCCTTCTGCCATGATATGACACAGCAAGAAGGCCCTCACCAGAAGCAGCCCCTTAATCTTGGACTTCCAGCCTCCAGAACTGTGAGCCAAATAGACTTGTTTTCTTTATAAATTTTCTAGTCTGTGACATTCTATTAGAGTAGCAGAAAAGGATTAAGAGTGTGATATGGTCATATAATGGGATATATATAACAATAAGAATTGACCAAACTAGATAACATACAACAACATGGATGAATCTCACAAACATAATGTTGAATGAAAGAAACTGGAAATGAGATTGTAAATTGTATGTTTCCATCGAAATAAATTTTAAAACCAGGTAAAACTAATCTAAAATGTTTTAAGTAAGGATAATGGTTATTCAAGGGGGTGGTGACTAAAAGAAAAGAGGGTTTCAGGGATCCTGAAAATATTCTCTTTCTTGATCTGGATATTACATGTGTGTTTACTTGGTGAAAATTTGTAGAACTGCACACTTATGATTTGTGCATTTTAAATTTGTATGTTATATTTCAATAAGAAATTTACACAAACATGGTATTCCTCTCCCCATTTACCTTTAAGGGCACCTCTCCTCAATGAGCTCAGGGTTTAGAAAAAAATTCAGATGGGAAGGATCTCGTACATGACTTCTGCTTAGGGCAACCAACTTGTCCTGGCTTGCCTGGGACTTTCCTGGTTTCAGTACTGAAAGTCTCATGTGCTAGGAACTGTTCCCCTCTCAAACCCCCCTACAAATCCTGAGCAAACTGGGATAGTTAGTTACCCTATTTCTGCCTACAAATAAAATACAAACTATCCTCTAAGAAGGTGCACAAAAAAAATTACTAACTTTCCGGAATGAAGGAGGAAAAAATAAGAAAAAAGAACATACATTATGATCTCAATACATTATCCTGCCACAATATTTATAGTTTACTCATTATCACAATCAACAAAAGTTATTTCTGTTTGGGAAATCAAAGACACACTATATCACCTTGAAAAGTCAGAATCTATATTAACCTAAAAGCTCAAGGCACACATGCACGCTCACGCACGCACAACCATCTGAACCTAGATCCAGAGGGAGATACTCAGTTGGAAAGTTTACTTTCTAAAAGGTCAAATTATTCTCCCTGAAGTTCCTGTAGACAAGTGATTTTAGGGATAGAGGCCCCTTGAGATCTAAAGGAAATGCTATGATAATACAAATAAACCTTCTTGCAACCCAGCTGTGACATTTGATACCAGAGGGAATATGACTGAAAATACACAGTGCCACTCTGACTTTTCTCAAATGAAAAGGGAATTGTCAGAGACAAGTATAACTTGCAAAAACAAAAACCAAAACATGAGAATTCCCATTTACAGTTCAAAGGATGAAGATGCTAAAGGGAGTGGCAATGGTGGGCTGTAGAATAACTACCAAAAAGAAATAAAATATTGAGCTCAACCTTGGCCAAACATTTCCAAAATGGAAAGCGAAAGAGAAGACGACGACCAGTTTAAATTAACTTCCCAGTCAATAAGTCTCTTAAAGTGTTGTTCCTTTAAAGTCTTCTATTACACAGTGATTAAATGTGCTCCTACTCTGATTAAAAACATTTTGTGGGGCTCATTTCTCCTATTCTAGTTCTATAGCACTTAATGTTCCCTCCAAAATTGCTTTGGGGAAAGCAATCTCATGTCAGGGAAATGAATTCCAAAGTGCTTCCCTATAAGGGCTGAGGGAAATTCACACCTTCAGTGCACAACTTGGAAAATAGCAGGCTTTAGATTGCTTTTGGAAGTTCAAAAAATAAATTCGAGAAATCTGATGTTGAGTGAAGTAATCTTTAGACAGTTCACACACACATTTAGTCCTTAGAACTATTATTACCAATATTCTTCAGCAGAATATACTTGTTATCCAAGTGAACTATTTTAACAGCATGTTTTGTAAGCATGAGCTTTTATAAAATATCTCCTTTTCAGAGATGGTGCTTTAACCTTTTGCCTTTCCAACTTTTGGACACACTATGTATTTAAACAATGAACATGCATAACTTAGATTTAGCCACAGACTAGAAGGGCCCCCTATGCAGCTTTCTGGATCTTTTCTGTCTTGCCTTCTTCCCTCCAGTCCTTTCCCCAATATACATATCTCCCTCCACTGGACAATCCTTCTGGACTCATGACCAATGATGTAAGTTGGGACAGCTTGCTTGGCCTTGGGTCCACTTGGGAACAGACCCTTCAAAGCCTCTTTCACACATGGCTCTGTTATTCTTTCCTCCAAATGGATCCTCTAGCAAAAGCCATAGCTTAACACAATTCCAGTGAATACCATTCACGTATATGGTAGAGGGATGCCACTCAGCTAGAGTTGTGTGATGTCCAGACTCTGTCTCACCCCTCAGTCCTTATTTTTCTTCACCTGAAATAAGTACTGGTCACTTGTTCACATTCCCCCTAAAGCTGTGGTCTCCATGTCTTGTTTACTGTTTACCCTGTGAATAAATAAGATTTTTGATGACACTTTCCAACATATATGCATACCTTTATTGATAAAATATATACATCTGCATATACATACACAGATACAATATATACATACTCACACATTTAAAAAACTTTTAAAAGTTTGTAATACAAACTAAATATGAAAAGAACTTCTGATAATTTTCGAGATCATCAGATTGGATGAAAAAGCAAGACCCAAATATGCTGCTTACAAGAAATCCACTTTGAATTTAAAGATGTAAATAAGGTTAAAAATAAAAGCATGGGAAAATATATACCACACTAACACTAGTAAAAATAAAGCTGGAGTGGCTATACTAACATGAAAGTAGATTTCAGAGCTAAGAATATAAGGGATACAGATGGTCATTCCATAATGATAAAGGGGTCAATTCATGAGGAGTACATAATAATGCTAAGTATTTATAAACTTAATAACAGAGCTTCAAAATACATGAAACAAAAACTGATAGAACTGAAAGGTGGAATAGATAATTCCACATTTACAGTTGGAGATTGAAACAGCGCTCTCAACAATCAATCCAGAGTAAACAGAAAAAACAAGTAAACAGAAAATCAGCAAGTATGTAGGAAACTTGAATAATACTATGAACTAAAGTGACCTAATTAACATTTATAAAACATTCTGTGTACCAAGAGCAGAATACACATTCTTTTCAATTACACATGGAATATTTAGCAAGATAGACCATATTCTGGGCCACAAAGCAAGTCCTAATGAATTTAAAAGGATCCAAATTTTGTGATGTGTTCTATAACCACAATGAAATTAAATTAGAAAACAATAACAGAAAGATCTCTGGAAAATCCTCAAATAACAACTTTAAATAACTTACAGATCAAAGGAGAAATTAGAAAGAATTTTTAATTATATAAAAACAAAACTATAACAAATTAAAATGTGTGTGATGTACCTAAAGCAGTGCCTAGAAGAAAAGTTACAGCACTGAACACCTATTTGAGAAAAAAGCAAAGATCTCAAATCAATGATCTCAGCTTGCGTGATAAACTAGGAAGTTAAATGGTAACTTAAATGGTATATAAGCCATTGGGATTCCTCTCCCTCTGAATTCCCTTTTTGGAGGTTTTTTGCTCAGAATCTTTTATTTTTTATTGTTATTTATTTATTTAGAGATGGAGTCATGCTCTGTCACCCAGGCCGGAGTGCAGTAGCATGATCTTGGCTCACTGATACCTCCACCTCCCAGGTTCAAGTGTTCCTCGTGCCTCAGCCTCACCTGGTTAATTTTTGTATTTTTAGTAGAGACGGGGTTTTACCATGTTGGCCAGGCTGGTCTCGAACTCCTGACCTCAAGTAATACACCTGCCTTGGCCTCCCAAAGTGCAGGGATTACAGGGGTAAGCCACCACGCCCAGCCTTACTCATGACCTCTTTCTGTGACTGGTGATGACAAACGGGCCATATTCCTTCTTTTTTTTTTTTTTTTTTTGAGATGGAGTCTCGCTCTGTCACCCAGACTGGAGTGCAGTGGCCAGATCTCAGCTCACTTCAAGCTCCGCCTCCTGGGTTTACGCCATTCTCCTGTCTCAGCCTCCCCAGTAGCTGGGACTACAGGCGTCTGCCACCTCACCCAGCTAGTTTTTTGTATTTTTTTAGTAGAGACGGGGTTTCACCGTGTTAGCCAGGATGGTCTCGATCTCCTGACCTCGTGATCCGCCCGTCTCGGCCTCCCAAAGTGCTGGGATTACAGGCTTGAGCCACCGCGCCCGGCCAACCATATTCCTTCTTTTCCTCACTCATTCGGCTAAGAAAAAGACCTCTACTCCTACTTATACCCCTTAGACACTTGAGCAGAAATTAAGTTTGGGCTCAGGAGAAAGAACACATAGGAAAGGCCCCTTAGGCTAGTTTCCAGTCTAGGCAAAAACAGTGCTCAATGCCATACCAATCCAGTCTATGTTACCTGGGCTGAGATGTCCACTTGGAGTTTTGGAGGGCCATCACTAAATACACACATCATGCTGTCTCCTCTTTAGACTTGAAAAGACCTAATTCTCTTTTGACTACTTTAGTTAAATATTTCCAGTGTATTTTAGAATTATTAAAAGGAAATTCATTGATTTCAATGTATTAATTCAATAAATATTTATTGAGTGTGCACCAAGTACTGTTCTGGGCGCCAGGTATGTAGCAGTGAACAAATAGGCAAAATTTCTTATATTTCTATTGGTATAAAAAACTATAGCAATATGCATTTCTCAAAGTCTATTGGCTTTGTCCCAGAACTTCTTAGAATAGCCATTATTCCCATTTTTAAATAAAATTGATATTTAATTTGTATTTTGACAGTGCAAACTAATGAAGGTATTTTTTGTGCTAGAAATGAGGGAATCTGGAGTGCAGTTATCAGATGAAATGAACATCAAGAAAATGACATAATAAATAATATGAACATGCTGAGAAGAGAAGGAAAAATCTCTGTGACAATCATTAATTTTTTATTCTCTTTAAAGGTTTATTTTATAACGTAAGAAGGAAAGAAATATCATGAGATATTTAGAATATGTTATAAGCTCCAAATCAACATTGAATATTTCTAAAAGGAAACAAAAGAATTTCAGAAGTAACTTCAGCAATCCGACAACCATATTGAAAAAATTATAATAGTGCATGGCTTTTCTCACCTTTATAGCTTTTAAAATCAGCAGGTAACTGTTTTGTTAGACTTTCAAAATGAACTTCTTTTTTATTTAGTTTTTGACATGACCCAGAAAGTCAGGATTTGCTGGTTATGAGATAATCTTTAGGCATCTATACCAGTCATATCAAAACTAGCAAAAATTTAGCCACAATTTTTTGTTTTGGTGAGGAGGAGGCTGTCTGGGTTTCCTTTTTACAGTGAGTCCTTTCATGCTGTATTGTATGGCAATCTGAGGGTGCCAGCTTTCTATTTCATTGGCCCCATGCCTTCTGCAAGTTGCTGACTCACTTTATGGAATGGAATTAAGAACCTGTCCAAATCAATAGGCATTTGTGTGAGCATGCAAGTTCTTCCCCAATATCCATTTTCTCTTTCTTCCATGGAAATAGAAATTTTAGCTAGGAACAGTATTAACAAAGGTCAGCAAGATCTTAGAAGATAACTCATGAGCATAGCAAGCAATGGCATTGGGGTAAATGATAAGAAAGATTCCAAATGTTGGGGGAGTATATGCTGTATCTGAGTACTTCTAACAACATCCTATAGAGTGATGGACCCTGGTGAGAGTTAGACAGAAAGCAACAAAAAATGGAAGGGAACATAGCTCTGTCAAGAGTATGTTCTTTGCCCGTGGCCTGCAATTTCAGAGTCCTACGCGATTGAAAAAGCCATCTGCTTTCTGCAACTTCACAGTAAAGCAGCTTAAAGAGGCTGCAGATAAAGGAAGACTTGGCAGGAAATAATATTGTGGCTCCTCACACATCTTCCTCTTGACCAGTAAATCAGAACCAGAGCAGAGGTAGAGATCATGTTAAGTATGTCAACTTCTCATACAAACCTATTAAGAAGAACCTAAGGAAACAACTATTAAGTTCCATGAGAGGAAGATGAATCAGCACAGAGAACAGTGACAGCGAAAGAATTTACCTAGAAGAGGTCTTAGACTATGGTTACTTCTTCTTTTTTTTTTTTTTTTTTTTGAGACGGAGTCTCGTTCTGTAGCCCAGGCTGGAGGTGCAGTGGCATGATCTTGGCTCACTGCAAGCTCCACCTCCCAGGTTCATGCCATTCTTCTGCCTCAGCTTCCCGAGTAGCTGGGACTACAGGCACTCGCCACCATGCCCAGCTAATTTTTTGTGTGTGTTTTTAGTAGAGATGGGGTTTCACCATGTTAGCCAGGATGGTCTTGATCTCCTGACCTCGTGATCCGCCCGCTTCAGCCTCCCAAAGTGCTGGGATTACAGGCGTGAGCCACCGCGCCCGGCCAACTATGGTTACTTCTATATGTAATTGGCAAGTAGCAAATAGACCAGAATCCTATTGAGTAGTAGAGGGAATCCAAAAGCCACAGAAACCAAAAGGCTGGTTTGCAAATGCCTATCATGATTAGAGCCTTCATGTAGTGTTAGGAACCCCCAAACTTCTCAGTAGGAAACAGGCTGTGAAAGCTGAGCAATCCCCAAGAACCACCCACTGCAAATGTGGCCATAGTAATCAATGAAAATGAACCTTCCAGAGAGCAGAGACAAGGTCCATAAAGGACAATGGACAAGGAATTTTCTTAAGAGAGCAGAGCTAAGGGCTGTCAGATGAGCTAACTAAGAAATTCAATCCAATGTTAGGACAAGGAGCTTTTGCATTTCCAAGCCAGTAGGACTTAATAATTACCATGAACTAATAATGACTGCTGAGTGGTTCCCCTTTTCCCTTTCCAACATCAGCGTTTCCGTTCTTATTACTTTGTTCCTAGTCCACCATTATGTTGTGAATGGGGCACATAACTTGTCTTGCTTTTTATAAATCACAGGATCACAAGGAGACACATCTGAGTCTGATATAGAGGATCACACATCAGCACATCATTCAGAGATCCTGCACTTTGAGATGTATGTGGTAACAGGCTTGTATTTTGGAGTTTTCTTCATTGGTAACTGGTGAGTTTGTTCTATGTGTGGCTGGAAAGTCCAAGATCAAGGAGCTGCCATTTGGTGCCTGGTGAGGGCCTTTTTGCTACGTCCTCACACGGCAGAAGAGCAGAAGGGCAAAAAGGACAAACGTTCCCCACTCACATGGCAGAAGAGATAGATAAGCAAAAGCTAGCTAGTTCACTACAGCCCTTTCATAAAGTTGATAATCCCATTCATGAGGGCTCTGTCCTCATGACTTAATCATCTCCTAAAAACTCCATTTCTTAATACTACCACATTGGGGTTTAAGTCCCAACATGAATTTTGAAGGGGACACAAATATCCAAACTATAGCAATGGTACAGGCAGAAGATTGGAGAGACTGGAGAGCAAGAGGGAAGAGTTTGCAGTATTTCTCTCCCGCTTTTTCTGATTCTTAAAGCATCTCTTCCATGGATTTAGCTTTTGCCAAACCAAACCTCCCTTGATGGTCCAAGCTACTACTGGACAATTCTGACCAGGCAGACATAGCCATGGTTCAGGTTCCCTTTAAATTGCCCTGGATTCTGGGATCTGGTAAAACCACCTCCTCCAAATAAATGTTTCCCATCCCTAGGGATGGCAGCATCTTTCTGCTGTTGCCAATCTCAGGGTAGTTTCATCACTGACTTCTCAGCTTCTTCATTATTTGTGAAATCAATTTCCTCTTTAATTTTTCCTTTTTTGACAGTATTAGAGTAGTTTCTGTGCTTATTGCTGTACCCTGTCTTAATATACAGACAATATAACCCTCTTAGAAACAAGAGCAATAATGATAGTCATATATGTTGACTCAATTTTTTAATCTGAAAAAAGTGGCTTTGGAAAATAATATAAAAGAAATAAAATATTTGCATAAAGATGTCCATTTTAGCATGACATATAATAGCAGAAAATTGGAAACCACTTAAATGTCCAATATTTTTAAATGGCTTAAAAAATTTAAAAAATTAAATGCTACGGTAACAGATGATTCCCAAATTTCAGTGATTTATCACAGATTTATTTCTCACTCACATTACCTACCCTTTGCAGGTTAGCTATAGCTCTGCTTCATCCTAGGACCCAGTTGGAAGGACCAGTCCCCATGTTGGTCTCATGGCAGTGGACAAAAAGTACGGACAGAATAATAGCTCTTAAAGCTTATGTTCAGATGTGGAATATTTCATTTCTGGACAAATTCCACTGGCCAAAGAAAGTCACATGACCAAGCCTGCTATCAATGGGACAGATACTACTCCTTCAGAGAGGCCCCTCCCCCGGAAGAGGTTCTATAGAGATGGACCCAGAGGAGAAGGGAAGGAAATTTGTTGAAGAATAATAAAACTTACCACATTAATGAAGACTATGAAGAAACATGGAAAATGTTTGATATGAAGAAAAGTAAAGTAAGAATCTACAAAAAGAGTTTACATATACCATCATGGTGAATTCTGGTAACTCTTCACCAAAATCCATTCTAACCTGCTTCCTAGGCATATAAAGTTAGATGTAGTCATATGATTAAGTCCTAGTCAATGAGATATGAGTAGAAGGGATGTTTAATACTCCCTGGCCAGGTGCCTCCTTTACACATTTTTTGTCATCTACTAGCTGATATCTGTTTGTGGCAATCCAATCTCAACCTTGTAGGTAACAAGTCTATAGAAGTTATAGAGGCACAAAGCAAGAGGACCCTGGGTCCCTAGATCACCATGTGGAGGAGAACACCCGTCAACCTACAACACCTGACCTAGACTGTTATGTTAGGGAGAAATAATTGTGTTCTTTAAGTCACTAAATGTTGAGGATTTCTTTTGGGTTCTATTAGCCTACTCTAACTGATACAAGTATTACTGCATTTGTAAAAGTAAATGATCCTGTCACTTCCTTCAATTTAGATGTCATTGTCTCCATGAAGCCTTTCATGGGTCCCTCAATCCAAATTAGGTATCTCTACTAGGTGCTCCTCATATCTACCCTTATTACACTTTATTGTACTTGTTTGTGTATCCATCCCTTTAAATGGAAAGCTATAACCACAGATCTTTGTTCACTGCTATGATCCTGGCTTCTAGCATAAGACATAACATCACAGAGCCTCCTTATATATTTGTTGAATGAATGAATGAGTAAAAAGGAAAGTAATTGTTTCATAATAATAGAATTATAGACAATTAAATGTAATATTTTAAATAATTATCCACTGACTTTTGACTATAAGTTAATATGCTTTATTTATAATTTTCTAATCAAATATGCCAAATTAAGTATTATCAATGATTATTCCTCAGCATGTCTTTTGGACATTACACACATGAATCATAATATGAACTAGTGGGGTTTTTTCGTTTTTTGGAATTTCATTTTGAGACAGGGTCTTGCTCTGTTACCCAGGCTGGAGTGTAGTGGCATGACCATGACTCACTATGGCCTCAACCTCCCAACGTCAAGCAATCCTTCCATCTCAGTCACCCAAATAGCTGGGACCACAGGTAAGTGTCGCCATGGCTTCATTTGCTACATTCCATTATGCTTATTTGTTTATGTGACATTCTTTCTAATAGGCTGCAAATACCTTGAAGCCATGGACTTTGTCTTATTCATCTCGGTATCCTCAGAACATGGCTCAATAAATATATGTTGAACGATGAATTAATCCCTAAGGCTGTGAATACATGACACTTACTGTTTCTGGTGTTCCTGGCAGAGAGCTCATTGCATTTGGGAAGGGAAGGGCTGAATTCCCATCTTGGCTGGACCAGTTACCTATTACCTTGGGCAATTCTCTTAACCTCAGTTTTCATCTGTCAAATGTCTCTTTGTACTATTACATGTTTACTATGAAAAGGAAACTCTGTGGTTCAGGAAAACCTCAAAACCATCAGGAAAAAAAGCTGCTAAAACAAGCTATTTTTTATGTGTATTGAAGGGTAGTCTATAGTCTTCCCAAAAGCCAAGAACACTCTCAGCTACAATATTTTGTAAGCAGTATTGATTCATAAATCACTTACTTTGGGTGGGGAGGGTTTTAAATCTTGCCCCTGTCCACTCACTGTGTCACCTTAGGTTCTCCAGGTGTGTTTCCTTTTGTAGAATTACAATTAATTTAACACATGCTTATTGAGCACTTATGTCTTGAGTATTTATTACATGTTGAGCCCTAAGCAATAGGCAAAAATTGGATTCATTTTATTGAAACAATATAAATATTTTTGGTCACTTTGCTTTCTGTATTAGTCCATTTCCAGGCTGCTAATAAAGAGATACCCAAGACTGAGCAATTTACAAAAGAAAGAGGTTTATTGGACTTACTGATCCACATCACTATGGAGGCCTCACAATCATGGTGGAAGGTAAAAGGCACATCTCACATGGTGGCGGCAAGAGAGAGAATGAGAGCCAAGCGAAACGGTTTCCTCTTATCAAACCATCAGATCTCGGAAGACTTATTCACTACCAGGAATACAGTATGGGGGAAACCGCCCCCATGATTCAATGATCTCCCACTGGGTCCCTCCCACAACACGTGGGAATTATAGTAGTACAATTCAAGATGAGATTTGGGTGGGGACATCGAGCCAAACCTTATCACCTTCCCTATACTCAGTCATGATCTTGAGTATTCAAACCATTCATTTCTTAAACTCATTCATTCATGATATATTCATTTAGAATCTTTTCTTTGCAAGTGACAGAAAACATATCTCAAACAGGCTTATGCAAAAGGAAAAGAGATCATGTAACTAATAGTATAGAAGATAGGACTGGTTTTAAGTACTGCATGATGCAGGAGTACAAATGATATCCCCCAAACCTAGTTCTTCTGTCTCTCTCTTTATCCCTCAGTTCATTACCTTTGGGTTGGTACTGTTCTTTAGACAGAGTCCCCACTATAGTCATGATATAGAACTAATTAATAATTTTATATTCCCTCTTTCAGTGTCTTGGTATAAGAGGGCTCAATTCAGTTGTTTCTTGTGCTTATGATAGGGAAAATTAGAGTAGGTTGCTCTTAATTCTTCTAGCAAGCTCAGAAGGCATTCTGACACTTGTTATTTAAGGTGCTGGCCAGTACAGGGGCAAGTACTAAATGAAGGTTAGGTGGGAAGCAGAGTAGGGGGTAGAATATACAGGAAAAAATTAGATTATGAGAAATCCCTTTTCCATTGAGAATCACTAAATCACAAAGTAAAAATCAAGGGGTCTACACAGAACATTAACATAGTTTAAATAGGGTATTTTAGTACAAAGAGCAAATTTGTCTAAATGTGATCCTGAGAACTCATGTTGGGTTACAGGCAAAAAGCTAACTGGAACCAGGGATCTGCCCTTTTATCAAAGAGAAAAGCTGCACCCAATTTCAGCTTCTCATAGGACTTCTTCCCCTCATAGAAGAATTGTAATATCTAATTAACCCCAAGGTCCCAGACAATGCCTATAAACAGTTGGCACCACAACTTCAGATTGCCTGGCATCAAGCAGCCTGAGTAGTCCATCACTGACAAGGCTCCTCTTAGACTTGCACTATAAGAAGGGAAAGCAAAGGGGCAAGGGATTCTCTCAAGTGAACCCAGTGTTACCCTTCAGGCCCAGCAAGGGCTCCCTCTTACCAAGGCTCAATTAGCTATTACTGGCCTGATCTACCAGCAGCAGAGATCAACAGTGAGCCCAGGGTACAGCACCATTTCTCAAGGAGACCAGCCACTTTGGCAGATTGATTACTTTGGATCCTTTCCACATGGGGTGTGGGGCATGCAGTTCATTCTTGCCAGAGCTGATTCATACTCTGAATATGAGTTTGGCTTACCTATCCACAGTTTTCCCATGAGCACCACCATTCAGGAGTTTACAAATGGTCATCTAGTAACATGGTATTCCACAAAGTATTGCCTTAAACCAATGGACCCATTTTACTGCCAAGGAGTTGCACATGACAATGAGAACTGCTGGTATCATATACCTCATCATGTAAAAGCAGACAGCCTCATGAAATGGTCCATGAAAGGCCCAACTAACTTTTTAGCTTTTAGACCATACCTTGTGGAGTTGGGAGTGACACCGAATGTCGTTGGTCCCATGAATAGCCTCTATTCTTTTTACCATGAGTGACCCCATGTGAGACCAGAAGAAAAACTGCCCAGCTGAGCCCACCCCGATTTGTTGACCCACAGCATAATGAGCAAATAACATGATTATTATTTTAGACTATTTATGTTTTGAAGCGGTTTGCTGTAGGACAATGGAATATTGATACAACAGGTGAGGCCAAAAATATCGGACATGGTACATAAGATGTGTCTGATACATGTGAAAAGAATGCATACTAAGTACTATCACATTCCAAAGAGAGCTCCTAGGCACTTCTCTACAGGACTCACCAAGAGGTGACAAAACCAGTTCTATGACCTCACTCAAACACTTCCTCCAGCCTAAATAAGAGAAGACTACAAGGTAGAGGTTTATTAGTTATTACCTTCGAGGGGGTGTTGTAGATTTTCTCTCCCACTGAAAAGGGGGAAGCCAATGAGAAAAATGAGAGTGAGGTGGCCTCTGAGAGCTGATTAAGAATGTCTTCAAGACATATCACCCTCCAGATGTTTGGTCACTGAACTGAAGCTATCTGTAGGTCCAACCCAGAGAGAAAGTTTTAGGGAGAGCCTGCTATGTATCCCTGGAGTTTGGAGGCCCATGTCAGTGTAGACACTGACACTGCCTCTTGTCAGAATTCTAAAGGCAGAAAACTTGCTGGAGCTGCAATGACAAGGCAGCATGTCTGTTGTTCAGTATGGCAAGGACATGTGAACTTCTCATGGATCAGGTGAGTGTCTCAGAAGGCAAAATAGCTTGAGCCATTTGCTTGTGCCTGTCAAAGGGCTTGCCAGTTGTTGAAGTAATACTGGCAGTAAGAAACTATGGGTATTCCACAAGAGACAGGGGCTGAGGAGAAGTTTAAAAGGATTGAGTCCATATTTAAGAAATGTGTAGTGAAGGGGGTCCTGAACAATCATACTCACCCTATGAGAGCCAGCATTCGGATGCCAGTCACATAGAAGGCATTGACAACCAAGAGAGGACTTACAGCAGCACTGAAAAGTAAGAGAGATAAAAGGCTGAGAAGAGAGAGGCTAGATGGAAGAAAGAGCTTCATTTGTGTCCTGACAGGTACTCCTGAATCTTCCCAGTGGGACCCTAAGAAGAAGTCACAGAAGAAATCAACAGAGAGCCAATTTTCAGCATTTGCCATGTCCAGAAAGGACAAAGCCATGTTATGAAAGGATCAGTAAAGCAACACCTTGTCACCTCCATTTCTATCACCCCCGGAGGAGATACAGCTATGGTTAGCAAGATGGGGTAGGAGAAGTAGAAGCCTAAGGGACAGAAAGAGAAGGGTTACACCTGCTTCCTTGACTCGAAGCCCCTCATCGGTGGCAGGATCCAACTGGGAGAAAGGACAAGATATAACTTCAAATAAGGTCCGAGTTTTGATTATTTTATGGGTCTTCTGGTTGTCCCCTCAATGTTTTTTCCAAAGTCATGGAATGTTTACCTAGTTACAGGACTGCTTAGAATAAGACCACGTTTCACAGTCTCCCTTGCAGGTAGATGCAGTAACGTGATTAAGTTCTGACCAATGGGTTGTGAACATAAGTTGATGCTAACAACTTCTGGGTCATGCCCTTAAAGGAAATGGGTAGGCTTTCTCCCCCTTGGTGACTGAAATGTGATGTGGTGCTGAGCCATTCTGGACCATGTAGACTAGGACAACAGTCTAGGAATGGTGGAGCAAGAAGACATAGGGAGACTAGACTATGGCTCAGTTTGTAGAACAGAGCTGCCGTGTTAGCCCACTTTTGCCATGTAATAAGCAAAAATCTCAGTGCCATGCTACAATAAGCATTTATTTCTCACTCATGGTTTTGTGAGTTGGCTGGGGCTGCTCTCCTTGTTCCGAAACCTGAACTTGTTTTCTACAAATGTTTCAGCACATTGGGCCCCACTGTGTGGGGTGTGTGATAGGAGTGAATGAACCCCTTTCTGACCACATCCAGCTTCCAAAATGAGTGGCTCTTGACACTGCAGCTGCTCTACTTCAGGATGTGGGTCAAATTCAGCTCCAGTCCAGCTGTTACATTCTCATCCCCAGGCTAGAGGGAGATTGGAAGCTCCCAGAGGGACAGGAGAACTTCCTTCCCATAGCAGCAGTTGGATCGTTTGCAGTTTGCCCACACTTGCAGAGGCAACGCCTTGAGCCCTGCCCAGAGACATAACACCAGCGGATGCTGCTCCTTTCTCAGAGGTCTGAGTTTTACCTCCACAAGACAACTCCTCTAAACGTATAAATTGTAATAATCCCAACCTCTTCCCTTCCTCCTTCTAGCTCTAGGCATAGTAGCTGCTTCCTGCAGTTGCTACCTCTGTGGTACATTAACAGTTCTCTCTGACCTTATCAGTTGCCTAATAATCAATTCTTGATATTAAATTCTATTGGTTGAAATAATTGGGGTGGTTTGTTTCCTGCTATCACCCCAAGTGATTCACTGGACTAAATCCTATACCTGTTAGACACCTCTCAAGAATTTTCTCTTTGGCTGGGCGCGGTGGCTCACCACCTGTAATCCCAGCACTTTGGGTGGCTGAGGCGGGCGGATCACCTGAGGTCAGGAGTTCAAGACCAGTCTGGTCAACATGGTGAAACCCTGTCTCTACTAAAACTAATCAGCTGGACTACAGGTACACACCTGTAGTCCCAGCTACTCAGGAGGCTGAGGCACGAAAATCGCTTGAACCCGGGAGGCGGAGGTTGGAGTGAGCCGAGATCACACTGCTGCACTCCAGCCTAGGCAACAGAGGAAGACTCGGTCTCAAAAAAAAAAAAAAAAAAAAAAAAGGGATTTCCTCTTTGATGTATTTTATGATATCCTCCCCCCATATCTGTCACTCCTCTCTGTACTCATTTCTATCACAGAACTTACTGTGCTAAAGTGTCATCATTGTTTTTTCTCATTCATCTCCATCCCAGGCCAATAGCTCCCTGAGGTTACAGCATTTCCTCAGTAGCTGGCACATAGGAAACTGAACAACACACGTGTGAATGAATGAGCAAGAAAAAATAAAATAGGAAGAAGAGTTATTCGTATCAGATGGCTCATGTAGCACCAAAAATGAAAGAGAAAGTTAGATGGTGATGGTGGGAAACAGGACTGTGGCTGCCAGCTGTGAGGCCATCTGCAAGCACACAGCAAGAAGCTCTTGATCAATAATGTGAACGCATAACAGGATGAAGAAGGTGCAGCTGAGGCTTTGCAAAGACTACTCGGTGACAGAACCCATAAGGACAAGCAAAGGGTTGGAAGATTCCCGAGGACGCAAAAGTGTGTTGGCCATTCGGGCTCCTGAGGGATGACCAAGCCTTAAGGGACGCCTGTCACTTGGTGCCTGGTCCTGCCAAGCCCTTTACTGGGTTTCTTGACTGGGTTTCATTACCCCGCCCCGCGCCACTAGTGGAAACAGGTAAAACCTGGAGAACCAGGTCCTACTTTAGGGGCCGTTCCGGGCATGCGTCATTACCCGCGCACGCAGGCGCAGTAACTTCCTCGGTAACTGGTACTGCCCATTTCCGATATGGGAAGTGTTTGCTCAGGCTTCCCTAATTTATCACCTTTCCTTAGGGCCCCCGCCCTCCTGTTCCTGTGGGGGAAGCCTCGCGAGATCGCCCTTGGCCGTACCCGGCGGCGCCATCTTTGTACCTGGCGAGTGACGGCGCCCGACGGAAACCCTGAAGCCAGAGCTTGCTTGCCAAGCTCTCGCTCAGACCGGATCTAGGAAATACGAGGCGGGCCTCGGTGGGAGGGACGCACTGAGGGAGGAGGGAGGAAAGGGGGCGGCGGCGGCGGCGGCTCACACCGGATCCCGGCCCCGCACGGCGCGCACCCTGGGGGTTCGGGCGGGGAAGCGGCGCCGGCCCGGACCCCCCGCGGGAGCAGGCAACGGGCGTGAGGGCGAGGCGGCGGCGGCGGCGACCAGAGAGCAGCAGCCGCCTGGTGAGTGTCCGCGGGGAGGCCCGGCACCTGCCGGAGCTGGGACGTCGGAGGCGCCCCCAGGATCGTCCCAGTGACCCTGTGCCTGAGACGGTGGGCGTGTGCGCAACTGCTGGTGTCCCGGGGACTCAGCTCGGCCCGGGACTGCGGCTGACAGCGGGAACTGCGGGGCTGCGGGAGGTTTGCGCAGGGCCTGGCGCGTCCGCGCCCGCCCCAGACGCCCTGAGAGGCCGAGGGGAGAGGGAGTGGCTGGGGTGGGGTGTCGACTTGATTGGCCTTGGTCCCCCCAACGGAGGGGAAGATGCCCTTCCTCGCCGGACCCTAGGCATTGCGGAGAGTGAGCCTCTGTGGACCGGCTTTAAGCCCCCAGGAAGGTGTTTGAGGATGAGGACTAGCAGCACCAGCGTAGGGGCCGTTGAGGGTGTTGAGAGATGTGAAGGTTAGTAGCAGTGTAGTAATAATTGTTGGAGAGGAGGTTTACAGATGACTGTTGGTAGGTGTTGAGTAAGGAGAAAATATTACTTTCCTTTAAAGATCACACAAGCAGTCCTCTGAGGTCCAACATCAGATTAGTTATTCCCAGTTGGAGTTCTGTAGCTTACTACCGTGTGCCAGCTCATAAAGTGCGTAAAAGCAGGATTTGAAGGGTGAGGGACAGGTGAGGCATAAAGTAAGCTGCATTTAAAAAATCTGAAGTTTGTTAATGTGTTAAAATTAGCACTGTTAATGTGTTCAAATGTAAAGCCTTCTGTTTCTACTGAAATGTAACTTACTTGAATTATTTAAGAAAACTTGCCACCTTTGGTCCAGACCGGGCTTGTCAGTTCGGTGTGTTTCTTCAGTGACGTTTGTCAATCAGGCAGTCATTTTGGCATACAGTATATTTACTTCTGGTTTCTAAAAGAACAAGAATGAATGGAAAAAGGGAGCGGTTTGGCAAACTGAGCTTTCTTTGCGCACTTTTTCATTTTGAAAGGATAAGAGAATTTACTTTTTTCTTTGCTTTAGCAATGATTTGCAGTAGTATACAAGAACACGTGGAAGAAGAAAGAAAGGGTTTTTTGAGATGAGAGTTTAATTTTGCACAGTGTTAAATTATAAAGGGCCTCATCACCCATGGTAAATTTTGTGATGGTGTGTTTTTATGAACACCGGAAGAATGCAGGCACATACATATACATGCTTTTTAGTCAGTGTGTGATATGAATCTTTACAGCCTTAGGGACAGCCCCCGCCCCCATTTGCTTACAACTGACTTAATCAAGGGAAAGTTAGACTTCAGTGAAGGTAAATATTAAATATGTGATTTTCATTTTCACATCTGAAAGAACATAATTTGCATTCAATCACCCTGAATTTTCTTCCATATGTTCATTTGATGGAATCTTCTCCTCAATTATAGATACCACATTGTGTACAGTTTGTTGGAGCAAACAGAGCTAACGTCGATTATATTCAGGCACTGGAGATCCTCACAGCCACCCCGTGCTAAAAAGATAATGTTATCCCGATTGCACAGAACAATACTAACCTCGAATATTCTTTGGTGACTTCCCTGAGGATATTATATAGCCCTTAAATTGCAGAGCTAGAACACGAACCCATGTAGGTCTGATTCTAGAGCGTGTGTTCTTTCACCATACTGTGCGTAAGTTTTTGTGCTGACTGATACAAACTTTATGAAAATGGAAATGTGTGTTACAAAGAAACCTTTCAGTTCTGTTGGTAATCTTGAAAGCTTTCAGTGTCCTTGGCTCCAGATAATCTCAAGGTTTTTTTTTTTTTTTCTTTTCAGATGTGTCCATTTTCTAGCCAGAGGTAATATTTGAGTTAGAAGTCTGCTAATCTGTAAAGATTCCTAATAGCTGGTAGTGACCTATCTGAAATTCAGATATTTTCAGCAACTTTGCCTCTTGCGTCAGCATGCCCAAGATACTTCAAAGAACAAATATTTTGTTTATTCTGGTCCTGAATAGTATTTCACATTGCATTATTAAAATGGCAACTATCTATAGGGATTTGAATTTGCTTTATCAGAGCTTGGAGGTACACATACACACCCCTGCCTTCTCCAGCAAGTGGAGTACTTGACAGCTGATCCTGTTTTTCTTCTCTCTAATAATTTGATACAAAGGTTTTGGACCCTATTCATGATTTGCAGAAAAGACGGCAGCTCTTCTGGGATCCACCATAATCTGCTATGGGGCAAGGGAATGAAAGACTTTAACAGGTTCCCAGGCAGTATCTGAGGTGTTGGTGAAACAGTGTGAACATCTTGCCAGTGGTCACTTTTATCTCCCACTGTCTCTGCTGTTGCATTTCTTATGTGCTGCAGAGCCTGCCATCCTGGCCCTTATCTCTGCTCAAGAGAAGGGCTCCACATCTGAGTAGAGTTGAAGTGGAAGAACAGCCACAGAAATCATAAAAAAAGAGAAAAAGATACTAAATATCTGGTACTCATCCTCCACCAAGTCATTTGGTCAGGTTTAGCTGCCTAGTTAATTATCTCTGGCTGAAAGTTCTAGAAAAGTTATGAAATTTGGGATTTGCTGCTTCATCTTTTAAGAAGTACATTGCTTGGGGGCCTTCAGTTAAGTAGTCCTGTCTTCATGGAAACAGAAAAAGAAGTCTTGTGTTCCTCAGTACACATCAGCATGTGTGTGTATTATGTGGCTTTAGAGACTGTTTTAAATAATCCCTTGGCATCTTGATGGGCAATCTTTGATCTGAGTAAGTTTTTAAATATAGTTATACTCCCAAGAAAGAGTTAAATAAAATATACTTCCTTACTTGTGAAAGTAATTACTCATGGTATTTGGGCTGTTTATTAGGGCGAAAAAAATCAACAAATGATAATGTAACTGAATGCTTACCAAGTAAACAAAGCCTTTCTGAAATGATTTATATTGCCACTGTATAAAGATAAAACACTGGGAAATTGCCTCATATCTACTTATAAGTTTATTTTCATACCTTCTATATAGTAAACCTCAAATTATTACTATGGCCACAAATATTTATTTCTCTAAAAGTGAAATGGACCTGACGAAATACTTGGAACTATCAAACTGAATTAATCCTAAATAAGAACATTTATTATAGTTTAATTCATGGACAGTTCTATTTGTCCAACTCTAACATCCTACTTCCCTCCCTGCTTCAAATTTCTCTACTTTCCGTCCTCTCTTTCTGATGCTGTTTCTGCCATTTACCTGGCACCCTTAGTTTTCCGTTGACATTGAAGTCTTTGATAGGGTGGATACTAACAAGGAAGGCACCAAAACTCCTCCAAGTCCCTTCTCCACATTCCCGTGCTCTAGGAGGTCAAGAGGGATGTGGATAAGACCTCTTAACCCACCCTGTTCTTCCTTGAAAAGGAGAACGAGAATAGCCAGAGTGAGGGAGGCACTGTCAAGACCCTCCAGTGGTTTCTCCTCCTCTTCCCTCTCCTTAAGCATCAAGGAGGAAAGTTGGTAAAAGCCCACGTGCTGCAGGAACAGGCACTGTACACTCATCCTCTTCAGCAGCCCACCATCTTCGCACTGTTTCCTCACTCCTTTCAGCTGCCATCTCCCCCTCCATCCTTCTTTCCCAGTTGGTCTTGCCTTCCTCATCCCTGGATCTCCTCCCACCCCAGCTCTGCTTTTTGCCCTCCTTCATAGTGGAAGCCGAAGTCTGTGATCCTAGAGAACCTCAGACTTCAGTTATGGGAGGGAAGATTTCCTTTTTCTACCTCCAGGGCTAAATGGGTCAGGAGTAGTTGCTGTTATCCTAAGTTGGAATGCTAAATTGATTTTCCTGTAGAAACATTGCCCACACAGGTTCTGTGTTTTGTTATACTTCTGTAACCTTTTGGACATTTAGGCTTTTGTGAGCCGGCTTGGAAACCTAGTATATTGATCTCTGTCTCCTGGAAAGGCAAAGTCTGAGTTTCAAATAGATGATTTTAAAAATCAGCTTGTGCTCCAGAAATTGTTGAGGGTTGCCTGCTTTTTGTTAATTATTTACTGAAATGGTAGGTATTAATAGTACACCTTTAGCTGTCCGGAATTAGATTTATGTGGATCAGATGGCTCTTCTGGGAGATAAACTGATAGGCTTTTTAGACTGTCGATGAAGAATTTCTAAATTTAGTCACATGTTTTGAAATAAAATTTAAGTTAGTCCATCTCAGCCTAATATTGTCATTAAAGCAGGCAGATCTTGAAGTTTTGTTGAAAGAGCATAGTTTTGGTTTTTCATAAAAGGAATATCTCGTTCCCACCATGAATTACTGCTGATTTGAAACTTTTCAGAGGTATTGGATCTCTTGCAGTTATTTTACCCTCATTTATTTAGTGAGTAAATAACATGGGACAGTGTGTTTGTTTTACTTCAAGATTTTAAAATAAAGAGTGTGTTGAGGTTACATACTGTACTACTGTTTGTGATGTTCAGACAATTAAGTGAGGGATTTGAAGGTGATAAAAACAAAACTAAGTACATTTTAAATTTGTTTTCCATAAATGTGTTCAGTCTTATCTTGGTTGAAGGAAATACTCCTAATAAAAGGCAAGATGGGTTTTTTTTTTAGTTTCCAAACCACTCTTTCGTTTGAAAAATGACTTTCAGTAAGCATGCTCTGTTCATTTTAAGAGTTTACCAAGTTATTTAATTACACACAGAGTGCAGAGGTTAAAAATATGATCTCTAGCGGTAAAATGCTCAAATGTTCAGATCTGACACTAGCTCTGTGTTCGTGGGCAAATTACTTAATCTTTGACCTGTTCCCCCATTTTTGAAGTGAGGATAATGTGGTATCTACCTCATATAAGGATTAAATGAGCCAGAGGATGTATCATATTTAAAACATGCCTAGCAATGGTGAATATTCAAAAAGAGTTAGTTCTTATTATTACATTGTCATCATCATTACTACTATTACTGTTATTACTTTAGCTACTTTCTAAGATGATATGCCTTCTGCGGTGTGGGCATGAAAGATATATTTGTTTACCTGGTAGCAATTTTTTAATGCAGAGTTTATTTGAGAGGTTCAGGGAGAGAGCAGTATGTTAACTGCTGGATACATCCACAATTGGCCATAGTGCAGGAAATTCATAGAATATTAAGCTTATTTTTTTCAGTAACACCATTCCTTTTGTTAGGTATAAAGAATTATGCCTTTTTGATGTTTGAGCAAAACTAGATTATTTGAGTAATTGCAATGTCTTTATTAAAATTCAGTTATCTTGCTATCTACAGGCTAGAGTCTGTGCAGGGGGAGCCTCAATTTCTAAATGATCCATTGGTAAGACTTTTTTTAAGCAGCACCATTTTCCCACAGAAAAATGTCACATAATAGTGTTCAGATTCCCAAGCCAGCCCAACATATCTGAATTTGAATACTGATAGTATTATAAAAACTAACTTCTATGTATAACAGTGTCTCAGCAGGAACATGCACTGAATACATGAAGTACTGAAAGATTATGACCACAATCTTGCATATATGGCAGTAGGGCTATCTTCCTTTGCAGTTCTAGTAAGGACCGTCAAGCCTTGGGAAGAGAACTCTTTCCTCTGGTAGAGGCCGAGGGTAAGTAGTGGAGACTGGTCTCTAGAAGGCAGTAGCTTTTTTCTGGCTTGGCTCCTCAAAAGGCTGTATAATATAGTGGTTAAGCGCATGGACTGTCCACTCAGAGTGCTTATCTTCAAATCTCTGTTCCATTACTTACAGAACTTCCCATCTGTAAAATGTAGATAAAAGTAGTACCTCCCTTATGGGGTTCTTAAGAGGATTAAATGTGTTAATATGTGTGTAGCGCTTAAAATAGCACCTGACCCATAAGTGAGTGCATAAGAAATGTTATGTATTTTTTAATTATTAAGCTCTACTGGTCTAGGATCTCTAGAATACCTTTCTCTGCTTGGCTGTCCACTGCCCACATCTTTTGCACTAAACAGGATTCTTCTCTTTCCTTTCCACTTTGGAATGGTTTCAGACTTTTCATTCCTGCCTGAAGTATTTTTTAAGGAGTTTTGGGGGATTTATTTTATTTTTTAATGTTGGAGAAATAGCATTTAAAGAGTCCCTTCTGAGAACCCACTCCGTTTCCCCATTTAGGCCTTGTGTTGATGGAGACCATTATTTTAAGAAATATATTGACTGCGGGCATTTAATTGAGTCAGAATTGAGTTACAAATTTCTCAACTTTTAGTAGTTTTTGCTAAGTCATTTCTTTTTAAATAAGCTTTTTATTTTGCAATAATTTTAGACTTACAATGAAGTTGCAAAGATTATACAGAATTCCCATATACCCAAGTATATATAACCCTGGTACATTTGTCTCAACTAAGACATTAACATTGGTACATTATTGTTAGCAAAACTGTAGATTTTACTTGATTTTACCAGAATCTCACTAATGTCCTTTTTCTGTTCCAGAATACCATGTTGCACTTAGTTGTTAAGTCATTTTTAATTATTTGTATTTATATCATGGAGACCGCCAGTTCTTTAGTGAATAGATTTCTGTGGCTATAAAACCATTCTCTGTTTTAGTTTGAAGTTTTCTGCACATACTCGACGGCTAGGTGTTTCCTCTAGGGATGGCAAGTCCAGGGATTTACCTTGGCACTGAACTTTATAGGCTGAAATAAAAGGAGAGAGTCCTATTATAGTGGAAAGAACACTATGGTGATGGAGTTTAGGCTAAAGCATTTTTATAATTTAAAACTGTGTTTTCATGGGACTAAATGAGTTTGTTTATGCACTATTCACTTTTGATGGATTTGATTTCAAAATGACGAGTCATTCTTCCTATTAAAAGTGTTAAGCATACTTCTTGGATATAGAAGCTAATTGAAATGAATTGGAGAATTTAATTTTTTAGTACTCATCACAGTTGTGATTGACTTAATAAATTAATATTAAGTTAGTATAATTAAATTTCAGTAATTTAGAACATTTGTTTATATGTGCTTTTAGAAAATCTTTGGTTTCAATTTGTGGTAGCAATAGAGTCTTTTTGTTTTTTTCAGGGATACCATATGTAATAGGTGCCATTGTTACTCTCACTTTTCGCACATGCCTTCAGTTTGATGTCAAAGTCATCATTTAGTGTAAACAGCAAGTTATCTGTTGGGCTGCACATCATGAACTTTACTTTTAGAAAGTCTTATCTTTTATGCCACAGAAATAGCATTTAGCTATTAGTCATGGATGGCAAAAAAATTAATTTTGAGTTGTTTGGATAAAAATGTTTCAGTTGACTATAGTGTGTATTGAGGGACACTGCCAGTAAACAAACTCTCTTGGTAGGTGGAAATCCCCTAGAAGTTACAGAAAATTGGGAGGAGGTTAACTTAATTAAATAACTTGAATTGTTTAGACGTATTCAGAGCGTCTTATGACCTTGAACAAATCACCCAACTTCAAAGGACCTTGGTTTCTTCATTTGTAAAATTTGGGAGTTTGACTAGATATGTAAATCTAGTTGTTAGTTAACTTCTAAGATGTAAAAACCCTCTTGTTTAACAAAAACCTGCAAGATCAAGTTGCTTATCTGAAATCTTTATGAATCAACACGAGTCACTAAGTCTAGATATAAGTCAATTTATCAGTTGGGTTCAAATAGTTTCAAACCAATATTACTGTAAGTTTGAGTGTCACTAGTTGGTTTGACACCTCTTATATATTTTTGGTAATTAGTATATTGCTTTTTAAAATTTTGTTATCTGATTTTTGTGCTTTACCCTGAAGCAATGAACTTCAAACTTTTTTGTTCTCATATTCCTAAACAATTGTGAAAAATGTATTCCTTCACACCTAAAACAAACCCAAATAACCTTTTACTGAAGTTTAATATGCAGAAAGTACACAGAAAGTATGGTAGTGAACAACTCAGTGAATTTTCACCAACTGAGCACACTTGTGTACTAGCACCCAGATCAAGAAATTCTTACCACCTTACCCCCCTCCAGCCCCACCCCCGCATATTTTCCTAACTTTTAACACCACAGGTTAGTTTTGCCTACTTTTATACTTTATCTAAATGGACTCTTTTGTCTCTGACTTCCTTTATGCAACATTGTGAATTTGAGATGTATTTATATTGTATGTAGTTGTAGTCTGTTCATTCTCATTACTGTATACCATTCCACTGTATGAATAGATCATTATATATCATTGTTGATGGATATGTAGGTAGATCTCAGTTTGTGGAGAATGTCTTTGTGACCTTGGAGTAGGCAAAGATTTCTTCAACAGGACTTTTCAAGAGTAATTATTTCTTTTACAGTTTAGATTGGATAAGGAATGGGAGAACTGGTTTATTGAAATATGAGCAGTTAAATTTTTTTTTTTAATGTTAATGTATAGTTAAAAATACTCTCTAAATCTCAGGTAGAATGTTAATATTTTTAACTAAATCTTCCAGGTAACAGGTTTGTGCTTTCATGACTATTTTGAGAGGAATTTTTGACTTGCCGATTTGTAGGAGTTTTTTACTATATGCTGGAAATGAGCCCTTGCTGGTTGTAAATATCTTCTCCCACTGTGTGGCATGCTTTTTCTATTTCATGGTATTCTCATAAGATTACCTTCAAGGTATTCTCTCATCTTCTAGAAGCTTTATTGTTTTGGCTTTCACATATAGATCTAGCATATACCTGAAATTGATTTTGGTATATTGTGTGAGGTAGGGGATAATACTGTTTTTTCTTATATGGATAGCTAATTGTCCCAGCACACTATTTCCCTGCTATTGTCAGGAATCAAATGTCCATATATCTGTGGTTCTGTTTCTGTGCTCTCTGTTCTGTTCCTTTGGTCTGTTTGTCTCTACTTGTACTGATGCCACATTGTCTTGTTTATTATAGTTTTATCATAAAACTTGATATCTAGTAGAACAAGTTCTTCCACATTGTCCTTCGAAAGCATCTTCGCTATTCTTGACCCTTCGCACATTTCTTTGATTTTAGTGTCATCTTGTCATTTTCCACACACACCCACAAAACCTGTTGCTACTCTGATTGGAGCTGCATGGAATCTAGAGAGCAATTTGGGAAGAACTGACATCTTTATCATTTTCTGATTCATGAACATGATACACTACTCCATTTATTTATTTATTTATTTATTTATTTTTTTTTTTATTATTATACTTTAAGTTCTAGGGTACATGTGCATAACGTGCAGGTTACATATGTATACATGTGCCATGTTGGTGTGCTGCACCCATCAACTCGTCAGCACCCATCAATTCATCATTTATATCAGGTATAACTCCCCAATGCAATCCCTCCCCCCTCCCCCCTCCATTTATTTAAATAGGTCTTTAATTTCTTCCAGTAATGGGTGTGATTTTCTCCAGAAGATTGTTCACAACTTTTGAGAGTTTTATTTGTAGATATTTGATATTTTTTGATATTGTAAATGTTTATAGCCATTATTTTGTTTGTTTATATCTTTATAGTGACCTTGTATCTAACAGTTTTGCTAAACTTTTAGTTATATATCTTTAGAGTATGTATTCAATCTTTTACTATGTATTCAGTCTTATCTGCAAATAAAGTCTTGTTTCTTCCTTTCGAAATGTTATACTTTTGTTTCTTATCTTACTGTACTGGCTAGTATTTCGATTATAATGTTGAAGAGAAGTAGTAATAGTGGCGCTATTGTCTTGTTAACTTTCTTGAAAGGAAAACTTTGAACATTTCTCCATTAAATATGATGTTTAGTTTAATTTTTTTCTAGCTATCATCAGATTAAGGAAGTTTCATTCTGTCCTTAGTTTGTTAGGAGCTTACATCATGAATAGATACTGGATTTTATCAAATGTTTTTCCTACTGTTAATATAACCATAGGATATTCCTCAAGTCACATTATATTGATTGATTTCTTAATGCTAAATAAACTGCATTCCAGAAATAAACTCAGCATGGTCAACATCACATTTTCCTCTAATTTTACTTTGGAATTTTAGATCTTTGTTCGTGAGTAGGGTTGGCCTGAAATTTTGTTTTTCTTGTGCTGTCCTTGTCAGGCTTTAGTAGCCTTGTAAAATGAGCTAAGGAAGATACCTGCTTTTTGATTCTCTGGAAGAGTTTAGGTTAAATTTGGTTTTATTTTTTCTTTAAATGAATGATAGAATTTAGCAGTGAAGCCATCTAGGCCTAGAATTTTCTTTGTGGGAAAGCTTTTAATTACAGACGCAGTTTTAAAAATACTAATAGTATTCTTCAAGTGTTTCTATTTTGTTAATCTCTGCCTTTATATTCATTATATTTTATATACCTTTTTAGGAATTATTTTGCTCTTTTTCTAACTTCTTGAGATGGGTAGGTAGGTGTTTATACCCTTGTTTCCTTCCTGACATACATATTTAAAGCTATACATTTCATTTTCAAGTATTGCTTTACCTGCCTCCCATCATTTTTGAGATATAATATTTTAATTATTTGACAGTATTTTTAAATTCTCACTGTAATTTCTTTTTTGATCCATGGGTTTTTTAAAAGTATATTTCTTAATTTCCAGTAATATGAGAATTTTCTGTGTATTTTTTGTATTTTGTTTCTGGCTTTAACACATTTTCCTTAGATAATTTTCTTTGAGTGATTTCAATCTTTTAAAATGCCCTGGGACTTACTTTATGGTTCAGCATGAGGTCAGTTTTTGCAAATATGTAAGCACTTGAAAAGTATATATTCTGCAGTTATTGGATATAGTATTCTCTATATGCCCATTGATCAAGTTTGGTAATCATATTGTATCTCTGTCCCTACTAACTTTTTTGGTCTGCTTATTCTTTTAACTACTGAGAGAGATATCCTTTCTTTCTTTTTTTTTTTTTTGAGTTGGAGTCTTGCCCTGTTGCCCAGGCTGGAGTGTGCAGTGGTGCAATCTCAGCTCACTGCAGCCTCTGCCTCCTGGATTCAAGCAATTCTCCTGCCTCAGCCTCCCACATAGCTGGGACTACAGGCACACACCACTACTCCTGGCTAGTTTTTGTAATTTTTGTATTTTTAGTAGAGACGGGGTTTCACCATGTTGACCAGACTGGTCTCGAACTCCTGACCTCAAGTGATTCACCTGCCTTGGCCTCCCAAAGTGCTGGGATTACAGGCGTGAGCCACCACGCCCAGCCAAGAGATATCTTAAAATTTACCCCTGAGATACTAATGCATGTCTAATTCTCTGAGAAGTTTTGTCAACTTTTGCTTTATAAATAATTTGAGTCCATGTTATCAAGTGCATACAAATTTAGTTCTTTATATTGTTCTGGTGAATTAAGCATTTTATCACTATGAAGGGACTCTTTTTTTTTTTTGAGACGGAGTCTTGCTCTGTCACCCAGGCTGGAGTACAGTGGCCGGATCTCAGCTCACTGCAACCTCCTCCTCTCGGGTTCATGCCATTCTCCTGCCTCAGCCTCCCGAGTAGCTGGGACTACAGGTGCCCGCCACCTCGCCCAGCTAGTTTTTTGTATTTTTTAGTAGAGACAGGGTTTCACCGTGTTAGCCAGGATGGTCTCGATCTCTTGACCTCATGATCCGCCCGTCTCGGCCTCCCAAAGTGCTGGGATTACAGGCTTGAGCCACCGTGCCTGGCCACTATGAAGGGACTCTTTAACTCTAGTGATCCTTTTTCTTTGATTCTGTTTTGTCTGAAATGAATACAGCAACACCATCTTTAATATAGCAATACCATCTTTATTTTAGCTAATGTTTGCATGATATATGTTTATCCTTTTACTTTTAACCTTTCTATATTCTCATGTTTTAGATGGGTCTCTTGAAAGCAACATATATTTGTAGATTTATTTTTTAACCCAATCTGATAATCGTTCTTTTTTGAAACATTTGATTCATTTATACTTAATATAATTATTGACATTTTGGGGTTAAGTACAGCATCGTATTTTTATTCTACTAACTCTGTATTTCTTTTTCCCCCTGTATTTTTCTTTTATTTGACTGATTATTTTTATATCATTTTTCCTTTATTACTTCAGATATCACTTATTCATTTGTATTTTTTGTGATTACCCTAGCATTTATAGCATGTATTCTTCACTTATCAAAGTCTAGTGTTAACTGATACTTCTACCTTCCTTCTAGTTGAAGCAAGAATATTAAAGCACCTTAGTTCCATTTACCTACCTTGTGACATACATATTGTTGTCCTGTAATTTAATTTTCTGTATGTATTTTAAACCTTACAAGACATTATTATTTTATACAGTCAATATTCCTTTAGATTTCACATGCTTATTTGAACTTCATGGGTCTTCATTCCTTTCTCTATCTGTGACCTTCCATCCTGAGGCAGTTCTCTTTTGCTTCATTGGTAGTGAGGGTTTGCTGGAGATGAACTCTGTTTTTATTTGTCTGAGCCTGTATTTTAATTTTTTTCTTGAAGGATATTTTCTCCTATACTAGGTTGGCAGTTGTTTTCTTCATGCTCCTTGGAGATACACAGTCTTTTAGCTGCCATTTTTGTTGTTGAAAATTAAGCGGTCAATCTAACTGTTGCTTCTTTGAAAGTAATCTCCCCACCCCTGCCCCCACTGCCCCTCCATCAGTATGCTTTAAAACTTTCCTTTGTCTGGTGGGAATTCATTAAGATTGTTACACATGTAGTTTGACAGGTTTCATCATTTTTGGAACATTTATTCAAATATTGCCTTTGCCCCATTCTGTCTCTTTTCCTTCTGAGATTCTGATTAACTCTTGGATATTAGACCTTTCTCACTGTATCTTCCAGGTTTATTACCCTATCTTCATTCTGAGCCTTTTATTTTCCCCGACCTATCTTTTGGTTCACTGTCTCAACGGTGTCTATTGGCTGTTAGACCTGTTTGTTGAATTCTTAATTTCGGTTTTTGCATTTCTCAGTAATAAAATTATTCTTTGCTTCTTTTAAAAATCTGCTGTGTAGCCCGGGCAACATGGCAAAACCCCATGTCTACAAAAAAAAAAAGACAAAAATGAGCTGGGCATGCTGGTGCATGCCTGTAGTCTCAGCTACTCAGGAGACTGAGGTGGGAAGATCACCTGAGCCCCGGAGGTCAAGGCTGCAGTGAACTGTGATCACGCCACCACATTCCAGCCTGGGTGACAGAGTGAGACCCAGTCTCAAAAACACCCAAATTCTGCTGTGTCACATTTTATGATTTCTGGGTCATTGCTGAGGTTTTTAAGTTTGGCTTTCATCTCCTTGAACATAGCAAGCACAATTTAAAATCCATGTCTGATAATTCCAATACTGGGAGTCCTTCTGAATCTGTTGTGGTCATCTTATCTTGTTTCCTCGTGTACCTGATTGTCTTTAATTGCATGCTGGGCATTGTATTTGAAAAATTATTTGAAAAATCATTTGAGACCAAGGATGATAATTTTTCAGAAAGGAGTATATGTGTGTGTGTACATCTGCTTAAGGGAATCCAGAAAATCCAGAGTTGCTTAATCAAATCTCAGCTTTGGAGACCTTCCTAGGCCAACCAGATGACTCAAGGCCACACTGCATTCAGTGTATGAACTGATTTATTGTGGTTCACCCTTATTTCTAAGGTGTAGCCCTTCAGGGTCCCAGCCCGAAAGTGGGTGAAGAGGATTTTCCCTTTTGTCCTTCTGTTTTAGCTCTTTGACACTTTTAAGAAAGCCATTTCTTATATTTTAACCAACCCTATTACTTGCCTTCAGATAGGGAGGGGTTTTGTTGGCTCTTTATGGGCAGGATTTTCTTAGAAGTGGCAGAGACTATCATTTTCTCTAAGACTTCAGACTCAGCCCTAGTTCTGTTTAAGCTTTGTTTTATATAGCTGTACTCACTTGTATAATTATATACATTTTTAAATTGAAAGGTCACATTGTATGTGCGTAAATATAAGTAAATTGTTTACTAAACACTCAACAATATTTTAAGTCTCTTCAACCTTGGTCAGTTGCTAGACCTTGACGACAATGGACAGGTTTATTTAAATTTCAGCTATGTCTGGAATGACTCAAAATATGAAATCCCTCTTAATTGCTATTGAAATTAGCATGCATAATACCAACAAAAGTTTTTTTCCTGTCATGGAAGAGAATACTTTTCTAGTTACACTTTTGCAATCACAACTTCTGTCTTAGCATGCCTATATGTAGGTATAATATATATCTGCCTTGTGAAATAGGAAAAAAAAAAAGGCAATTCTGCTGAGATTCTTAGATTTCTGCCATATAAGAACCCTCAAACAACCTAATCAGTGAACATTGTGTTTTACAAACTTTTTTCCTTCTATGTAAATCAATAACCCACAGCAGCCTTGTGAGGTAAATATGTGATAGTTAGGTGTGATGTTAAGCAAAGGATTAGGAAACAGTGCCCAAGAGGTTAAGTAACTTGTCTGTAGTCCCACACCTGGTGAATGGCATATGTTCTTTGTCTATTACTATTACAACATGGTGTTTCAGCTATAATGGCCAGGTAACTCTTGCCTGCAGATGTTCACTGACTTCCCAGTTTTATCATGTTATGCTTTCTTCTTTCCGTAAGTCATATAATATCCTGACCCCATGACTCACGTCCTGAAGATTGAGACAATTAGGAGATTACTCCTTCATATCTCATCCTCACCGCCTCCCACCCCATTTCTAGAACATGGTACCACCAGCTCTGAAATTTGCCAACCTCTCTGCCCTGTAAGAAAGCTTGCTATGTCACTAGTCCTTTCTCATCCCTACACATACAGTCCCTTTATCTCTTTTTAGACATGCCTCAATTTTTCCAGTTCTAAAAGAGATGCGTCTTTGCTTTCCAGTTCATTTGCCGTCTTTCTTGGCACTCAAGGCTTCCTTTGTTGCTTCTCTAGTCACTCTTGATGAAATCCTAGCCAGTCTTGTTTGCCTTATCCTTCTGAATCTTAAGAAGGGCAAAAAGCTTATCTGCCTTGTACTTCTTTCCCAGCAATAGAGTCAGTGCTCCTATACTTCTAGTGGTGATTCTGCTTCTGAATCCCCCTCATATCTCATTTTCAAATCATTGTTTTCAGCATCCAGCAACATCCTTGCTACTCACTTACAATGATAACCTTGAACAATTATCTTATGTTAAGCCTGTGAATGTCAAATACCGTTGTTCATTTGTAGGTACTTGACATTTGAACGTTTTATTTGAACATTTCTAAATGTACACAAATGAAAAGTCTAATGAAACTCTGATGCTACAGTTATGTACGTTTTACCATACTAGTTTCATCTCCTTACTCCTCTTTTTTCCAAGAATTTAAGGCATAGCCAAGACATAATTTCACTCCTCAATAATTTAACATCTCTAAAACAACACATTTTCTTACATAGCTACAATGTTATTATCTTATACAGCACACGTAATAAGAATTCTTAATAGCATATACAATACAGTTGACCCATGAACAAAGCCAAAATTAGGAGTGCTGACTGCCTGCAGAGCCAAAAATCCACCTGCACTTTTGTTGTTGTTGTTATTTTGAGACAGGGTCTCACTTTGTCCCCCAGGCTGGAGTGCAGTGGCATGATCATGGCTCACTGCAGCCTCAATCCCCTGGGCTCAAGTGATCCTTCCACCTCAGCCTCCTGAATAGCTGGGACCATGAGCATGCACCACCACACCTGACTATTTTTTTATATTGTTTTGTGGAGATACGGTCTCCTCATGTTGCCCAGGCCAGTCTTGAACTCCTGGGATCAAGGGATCCTCCCGCCTTGCCTTCCCAAAGTGCTAGGATTACCAGCGTGAGCTTCTTTTGACTCCCCCAAAACTTAACTACTACTAGCCTACTGTTGAACAGAAGCCTTATCAGTAATATAAACAATTAACACATGTTTTGTATGTTACATAGATTACTGTATTCTTACAATAAAGTAAGCTAGAGAAAAGAAAATGTTAAAAATCATAGAAAAATATATTTCCTACTCATTAAGTGGAAGTAGATCATCATAAAGGTCTTCATCGTTGTCATTTTCATGTTGAAGAGGCTGAGGAGGTGGGAGAAAAGGAGGGGTTGGTCTTGCTGTCTCAGGCATGGCAGAGGCAGAAAAAGGGGAGGAGGTGGAAGGAGAGGCAAGCACACTTGATGTAACTTTTTTTTATTGAAAAAAATCCACATATAAGTAGACCCACATACTTCAAACCTGTGCCGTTCAATGGCCACCTGTACTTAGCCCATCCTTAAATTTCCCTAATTGTCTAAAAAAAATTCTTTTTTTATAGTTGGTTTCTTTGCAACAGGATCTACTCGTTGTATTTGGTTATGCCCCTTAAGTCTCTTAATTCTCTTATAATTTATAACAATCCTGTCTGCTTTTTTTCATCCTCAGACTATCCCATTCTGGTGAGGTATTGTTTAACTTGTTTCTTTATCCTCTTATTTCATATGGACTGGAAATTAGATCTATGTACTTAATTAGGTTCAGAATATATTTTCTTGGAGGGCTGGGCAAGAGTGTTTGTGGTCACTTCATATTACATTACATCTGGAGGCATATATTGTCTGGTCATTTCACCTTAAGTGTTGTGAAGGTTCATCAGAGGGTTCAAGTGGTGACAGCTTGATCCCTTTGTGAAGCCCAACCTTTTACCTAATGCTTTTACCATCCATTGATTAACAGTGCATGAATTTAGTTATGTAATTAAAGGTTGCAAAATTGTGGTTGTTCAATTTGGTCACTTCTGTTATTAGCTGAAATATTTATATATGGACAAACTGTTTTCTCATTCACAAGAGCTATTTGATTAACCTGAAATATGTAGTCATTTATTGAGTTGTTAAATGTATAGCTCTATTATTTTACTAAGGCTCATGATAACTTGATAACTTGAAGAAGTTAAAGCTATTCCTGAGTGTTAGATTAGTGATTTTTGTGGGTTTGGTCATGGGGAAGGCCTTCCAATCCTGAGTGAACAGTTATAATCCTATTGAGAAGAGGTAAGGTAACAGGGAAAAACAAACAAACAACAAAACAGAAGAAAAGATTGTATACTCTGGTCATTGTTGTGGGCTTGCAGTGCGAGTGTGGTGCTTACTTGGGGTGTGGGAATTTTAAAAAGTTCCTTTACTTTACCAGAGACTAAATCAGACTCACCACGGAGTCCTTTAAATTTTAAAGACCTATGGCCCTAAAAGGGCCTCAGCACAGTTTTGCAATCAAATTCATTTAATTTTAATGACTAGTACATCTTGGGAAGCTGCAGGGACTCCTGATGGTTTTCCAGGGATGCAGCTAAAGCTCTTCTTGCTAGCTTTCTCTGAAGCTAAAATCTCAGGAAAGCTTTGTTCATCCCCTCTGCTGTTGTAAAGCTCTGCCTTAGGCACTCGAGGTGATGAGAGAGGAGCAGGGTGGCTCAGTCAGTCAGGAAAACTATCTCTTAGTATCAATTAAACATAAATTTCATTCACTGAAATTTCATGTAGTAAAATGGCTGCCTGCTTTTTCATGACCTTTTATTCATACACTATATCACTTGCTCACACTGTTGTATTTAAAGCTTTCACAGTTTGAATCTTACCTCATTAGCCTTTTATTTTTTAGGATACTGTCTTCAGCCTTTTCTTCAAGTTTCTAACCGTGAATTGTGTTGTGTCAAACTGGATGAATTATCTTAGTTGAATTTTCACCAGTTGAAAATTGGAGGTAAGGAGTATATTTCTTTTTTGAAATTGAATCTATATTACTGTTAACATGTTTACACCCTCCCCTCCATTTGTATTCCGTGTCCTTTGTGTATTTAAGAGCAGGGATGACAAAAGATGTCCAAGTGATTTCATGTGCTTAGATTTAGGCCCTAAGTCAAGACCCTAAGAGCAGCAGCTGCTACTGCTACTACTAGTGCTAATACTACTACTACTACTGCTAGTGGGAGTTACAAATTCTTTGGACAATTCATTTGCTATTAGAAACCTCACCAGAAAATAGAAGGGTAATTTAGCAGTTTATTTTGAATAAAAGGGGCTAATCCTACTCAGGTGCCAGATCCCCAGCATTAGAGCTGGTGGAGATTGAAAAATCTGCCCCAAGAAATAACTAGATGTGTGTGGGATATACAAATCTTCCAACTTCCTAGTTTTTGTAATCTTTCTTATTCTCAAATCCATGTTGAATAACTGAATTAAGCAGATGGTAAATACAGTATTATGAACAAATAAGGGTATACTTTTGTTAGTGGTATTGTAACCATAATTCTTGCTTTGAACCATTGGTAGATCTGTATCAGGAAAGACTACATAACAATATCAGTTGTGATTTCTAGACAGTTTATCTTTCTACCTTATGAAAATGTTCCCACTTTTTTAGACATCTGTTTCCTAGTATAATAACACACATGGGTATGTGCTATGAATTAAATACTTAGGCAAGATGTTGTGACACCTGTTTAATAATCTTGGCTTTTAACAAGTTTTAAAATCCCTCCAGCCTTTAGTTATCTTCTTGTGTGAAGTGTTTGTATTTGGGTTGAGTTCAGGGTTTCTCGGATTTGGCACTATTGGCATCTTGGGCTGGATAATTTTCTGTTGTCAGGGGCTGTCCTGTGCAGTGTAGGATGTTTAGCAGCATCTCTGGACTCTGCCTGTCAGATGTCAATAGCACCTTTCCTCTGTATGACAACCAAAAATATCTTCAGACGTTGCCAAATGTCCCTTGCAGAGCAAAGTCACCCCTGGTTGGGAACTACTGGGTTAGATGATGTGGAGTTTCTTCCAGCTTTATAATTCTATAGTTTTTATTTTAAACAAAAAAACCTATTTTTTGTAATCAAGCTTAAATGTCATCTCTTCCCTGAAGCTTTCCTCAGCTCTCCTTCTCTTTGTTCTACCTTCATTGTTTCTTTTTCTGACTACTAATTATGGAACTCACCCCACTCTATTATAACTGCCAGTGTGTTTCTCTCACTACGAGGACATGGGTCTTCAGTATCGCCAAGCTTAGATTGTATTAAATGAATGGGCAATGCATTAGAAATTGTTTAGTTAATGATTATAAATGGCATTTCTGTTAATCTTTCAAACTCTTCCACTAGGAAATTCCCATAGTTGTGATCTTGGATTTCAGGGTTAATGAGACTGATTATTCATTTTTAAAAAAATCTTTTAAATATATTATAAGGCAGGAGCCTCCTATATGTATGTGAGGATGCTACATGAACACATCTAGGCTGCACTTGAGAGAAATCACACAGAAATTCGTAACGTGAAGAGTTAAGTCATTTCAACTTTCATATCTAGAGGGTTTCTCCAGTACCTCCACTTTGCTTCTTAATCAGAAAGCTTCCATCTATTCAGAAAAAGGTAACAAGGAAAGTAGTAATATTTTTCCTTATATAACCTAAAATATATCACCATATTTGAAGTTACTGTTTCTCAAACCCGCAGTAAGAAATACATTTTAATCGTGATCTAATACATATGTACATACCTGAAACAAGTTTTTTGAATTAGTATTTGCCATTACTGTGTGTGAAACACTTCGATATTTTCTGTTCTTTTTCTTTTCCCCTGATAGTCATCACCTAGTACATTTGTTATACAATTCATTAATAGGTCAAAACCCACCATTTAAAAAACACTGTTCTAAGTAATCTCTTTAATAAAATGTGCAGATGATCTGCCTCTGGCATATGTCACCAATAGGTTGTTCTGTCTTTCTTTTAAAATGACGTCATTTAGGAATTGATGCAACCAAGACCTTAAAACACCTTAACCAGAGCATATTAGATTTCCAGTTATTTTCAAGGCCTATTTTTCTCATTTATATTGAATATTTAGTGTGTACAAGGCACTGGAGCCAAAAGAGCATGTTTGGTTCTTGTTCTCAAGATTTATAGTGAAAAATCCTAGAGGAGACTAAAAAGTTAACATACTAAATGTTGAAAGTGATAATCCACACACGGTGACTTTTATAGGCATTTACGAAAGGGAGAAAACTATAGGCATGTAAGAAGGGGTTAACATAAATGTGGGATGGCAAAAAACAAACAAAAGGCCGGGCGCAGTGGCTTACGCCTGTAATCCCAGCACTTTGGGAGGCCAAGGTGGGCAGATCACCTGAGGTCAGTAGTTTAAGACCAGCCTGGCCAAAATGGTGAAACCCCATCTCTACAAAAATACAAAAATTAGCCAGGCATAATGGAGGGTGCCTGTAATCCCAGCCACTCAGGAGGCTGAGGCAGGAGAATTGCTTGAACCTGGGAGGCGGAGGTTGCAGTGAGCCGAGATCGCACCACTGCACCCTAGCCTGGGGGAAAGGGGGGACCCTGTCCCAAAAGGGAAAAAAAAAAAAAAAAAAAAAAATGTGGGGTGGATTTTGCGTTGTTGTATCAGAAAGTAGAAAAAAATATTACACATGGTAGAAGCAGCATTCATGCCAGTGCACAGTGCTTCTTGCTCATACTTGAAGTTCATTTTTTTTTTTTTTGGATAATCAAAGTAACTGAGAAATTAAAAAATAAGAAAGTTTGGTAAACTGCTAAATTAAATATATGATATAAACAGGGTATGTTATTTTAGCTCTACTGTGGTTGTAAAATGAAGTTTACTCAGGAGATCAATTAGAAACTTGTGTGTATGATAGCTCTGATAAAAGCCAATATATGCCTTAAAATGATAATATTAACATTGAATTACTAGGTTTACTGAGAATGCAGATAATCTCTAAATGGGGAGAGTGCTCATCTGTCAAAATAAGTGAATAAGGTTACTATTTCTCTCTCTCTCTCTCTCTCTATATATATATATATATATATATATATGTAGTTTTTCACAGACCAGAAACAGGATTTATAATAGAGGTAGCATTTTTCAAAAAGTTATACACACTGTATGCTATGCAATTAAAAATCATACAGGCTGGGCATGGTGGCTCACACCTGTAATCCCAGCACCTAGGATTACAGGCCCAGGTGGGCGGATTGCTTGAGCCCAGGAGTTTGAGACCAGCTTGGGCAATATGGTGAAACCCTGTCTCTATGAAAAATAAAAAAATTAGCCAGGTGTGGTGGTGCACACCTATAGTCCCAGCTACTTGGGCAGCTGAGATGGGAGGATCACTTGAGCTTGGGAGGTCAAGGCTGCAGTGAGCCGTGAGTATGCCACTATACCCTAGCCTGTCTCAAAAAAACAAAAACAAAAACAAAAAAATTATATGCATGCTTCATAGGCCTGGGCTTAATCCTCTTTTCTAAATAGAATGGAGGCTCAGGATGCTGAGTCAGAACCAGGTGTTGACTTAAGAAAATAAGTAGTGGACTTGTTTTTCTTTTTGAATTTCTGCTGTCTTCTGTGGGATAATGTAGAATTTACTTGCTGTAGAAGATATTTAAAGAAAAGAAGATTCAGCTTGTAAGGATACTTGGGAAAGAGCCAACCTGCCCTGAAAGTGTGGTCTAGCATCCTGTCTGCTGTTACTTTGAGGCACCAGAAGTCTACTAGTTTTTGTTACTTTCCATATTGAGTTGGGAAGTTAGCAAAAAGATAACCATCTTTTCGTTTTCTCAGATTTCTAGACTACTGAAAAGAAGTTGCTTTCAGAGCTGGAGATGTGAATAAAATTTCTGTGCCAGGGTTGATAAACCATCTTGAGGTATATTTTTTTTCTATTTTTAAATAACTATATTTTTTAGAACAGTTTTAGTTTTACAGAAAAATTGAGAAGATGGTACAGGGAGTCCCTATATACCCTGCACTCCGTTTCCCCTATTATTAACAGCTTACATTAGCATGGTACATTTGTTACAATTAGTGAACCAATATTGAAACATTATTATTAACTGAAGTCTGTACTACTTTATTCAGGTTTCCTTAACTTTTACTGAACATGTTTTTTTCTCTTTCAGGATTCCATCCAGGAAACCCCATCACAGTTGGTTGTTATGTCTCCTTAGACTCCTCTTGGCTGTGACAGTTTCTCAGACTTTTGTTTTTGAGGAGTACTGATGAGGTATTTTGTAGACTATCACTCAATTGGGATGTGTCAGATGGTTTTCTCGTGGGTAGAATGGGGTTATGGGTTTTGAGGAGGAAGACCACAAAGATAAAGTGCCACTCTCACATTCTCATCACACCATGCAAACAATCCATACTATCAACATGACTTATCACTGTTGATGTTGACCTTGATCACCTGGCTGAGAACGTGATTGTTAGGTTTCTTCACTGTAATCTTTTTTTTTTTTTTTTTTAAACACCTCTTTCCTGTATTGTGCTCTTTGGAAAGCAGTCACTGTGTGCAGTCCACACTGAAGAGGTGGGAAGTTATGCTCCACCTCCTTGAGGTGAATTATCTGTGTAAATTGCTTGGGATTTCTGCGTGGGAGGCTCCCCCCAACCCTCATTTATTTATCATTCATTCATTTATTCAGTCATTTCTTTATATCAGCATGGGCTCATGGCTATTTATTTTATACATTGGGTTATAATACAATACTATATTTTGGTGTTCAAAATTTTCCAGCTTTGACCATTGGGAGCTCCTTCAGTTGGCTCCTGTGTCATTTTGACATGCCCTCATCATCATGGGATTTTGATTTTTTAGTACTTCCTTACTTTCTGGTACTACAAGATGCTCCAGGCTCATCCTATATATTCCCTGCCCCAGTTTTAGAATCATCCATTTCTCCACAGGGCCTTGGTTCCCTTTATTAAAGAGAGAATGCAATTAGAAATCAAGATCTAGATGCTGGGTGTGCTCATTACTCCTGGGGTATTGTTGCCTCTGTGTCCTCTCAGCTGAAATTTCTGCGTATGTAGTCTCTATATATTTATGCATATTTATAAATATTCTTGTGTATAAGTTTAATGTGGCAGCTAACAGACATTCTTTGTGGGGGGTGTTAAGTTTAAATTAAATATGAATATATTGTTTCTGGAGGCCATATTTAAATTGAAAATGTTTTTGAGGATTATTTTAATATACATATTTCAGTCTCATAGTATATCTCTTGAGACTATAACAGAATATGAGATAGATGCAGTGAATATGTGACTATTTCAAAATGGTTTCTATTGTAATAAAAATCCTATAGGATGACTGTTTCATAAATTATTTAGGAGGCTTAATTTAGGGGAAATAATAACTGTCGTATTCCTCTCTCCCTTGTTATTTGGTAGCACCTTTACATATATGCATTAAAAATCTTGAAAAATGGAACTCTTGTCTCTGCCAGTAAAATATCATTTGTTATGCCTCAATATCAGCCACTTTTTATTACTGTTTAACTTGAATAATTCACACTCTAGTATAAAAACTCTTCTGTTTTAAAAGCAAGGTTTGGTTTAAACTGTTGTTAAGAGTTATGACATCATCATAGTCTTACCAGGTAGCCAGTAGTATGGAAGAATAATGGTTAAGAGCATAACCTTAAATTTGTATCTTAGTTTTGCTACTGGCTGACTGTGTAACCACAGGCAATTTATTTGCCCTCTCTGAACTTCAAGTTTACTTATTTGTAAAATGTGGATGATAATATTACCTCTCTCATGGAAGTATTTTGGGGATTAAATGAGGTAAAGCACTTAGTACAGTACTTGGTACACAGATACGGCTCAATAAATATGATCTAAAATCAAAACCTCCAAAGCAGCAAAAAAATGGGTGAAAGCTTGAAAGCTTTATACTCATATATGTACTGTGTTTTGTTCAACAATTATTACTGGGCCAGACCAACCAGAAAAATTAATGATTCTTTTATTTTGCAATCATAAAATTCCTCTCAAGACAAGACTAACTTTTTTTCAAACCTTCGGAAATGCTCACTCACCTCATTACCTTAATATGCTAGCAGTGGCTGTCAGCCCAAGAAAGTATTGCCTCTCTAGAGGCCACTTGGGGGTGCTACTGAGATTTTATGGGAGGGGCCAGGATGCTAAATACCTTTCATTGCCTGGAATAGTCTTGCATGACAAGGAATTCTTGTGCCCCAAATTATTGTATCAATAGTATGCCGTTGAGACACACTAGAGTACACTGATACTTACTATTGTATCTTTAAACCTTTCTGCAGAACACATTTTGGGTGTCACAAACCCAGGAGATACCTAGATGAGTGACGCAAGGCCAGGCTGCAGTGCTTGGGACCAGCTAGGGAGTATAGGAACTAGGCAAACTGTCCTTTCTAAAAGGGGAGTGGTACCTTAGCTTCAGCCAGTTGTTGCCTGCAGTTGCTAGATCATGTGATTTTTCAGAGAAAAGCTAGATATGTAAATTTTTATGTGAAATCTCCCAGCTTTTTTTTTTTTTTTTTGAGATGGAGTCTCACTCTGTTGCCCAGGCTGGAGTGCAGTGGCCAGATATCGGCTCACTGCAAGCTCCGCCTCCCGGGTTTACGCCATTCTCCTGCCTCAGCCTCCTGAGTAGCTGGGACTACAGGCGCCCGCCACCTCGCCCGGCTAGTTTTTTTTTTTTGTATTTTTTAGTAGAGACGGGGTGTCATCGTGTTAGCCAGGATGGTCTTGATCTCCTGACTTTGTGATCTGCCCGTCTCGGCCTCCCAAAGTGCTGGGATTACAAGCTTGAGCCATCGCGCCGGGCCAGTCTCCCAGTTTTAAATGTAGCTCAACTTAAAACAAAACAACACTGCGGCGGCCAAACCAGGCAAATCTGTGGGGTGAATTCATTGCACAGACCATTGGTTTTACTACCTCTGATACAACTGTTTTAGGAAGTGACCTAAAATTCTGACAGAAGTAAAACACTTTGGGCCATAATGGCACCACCCTGTTTATTTGCTGAGCTCAGAAAAAAACTGTGGAAACAAAGCACTGGATGTCGACATCATTTTCTAGAGTGTGGGGAATTGTGGCATTAGAGCAGAGCTCTGGGGGAGCTTCCTCTCTGATTGGGAGGAGCAATTCTGTTGGGAGACATCCTAGCAACTGCTTTTTCAGGAACAGAAACCACTGTGCCTTGTGTTACCAGCAGTCTTCAATTAGGGAGGTAGCTGCACCACTGAAGGAAGCCTCTGATTCCACTGCTAAGCATAGCATCTGGGCCCCATAGTGTGTCTTGCCTTTAAGAAAAGAATCCTCACAAAGCTGACATGCATTAAAGGCTTAAAACTCTGCAGAATCTCTTGGTTCATGTGGCCCCTGAACTGTGTGATGATCATAGGGTTTATGTCTTTAGTATTTCTTCTTTCTTGATCTAGGGTTACCGCCTACACAGCTCCACAATCCACAGCTGTGGCCATCTGGACTTTAGTGGGGGTGTTTCAAGGGTATCCCAGGAGTTTGGTCATGCCTGAGCCTAGCTTGTACAGTTTAGATACTGCTTGAGTCCTCTGTCTGGTTTTAAAGTGACAAATCATCATTCAGCGCTTATTGTATTAAGCCCATTATAATGTTAAGAAACAAACTCAATGTGTATTTTGCTTAGTAGTTGTTGCCTACATTGATATATATGGACAAGAATAGATTACATGCTTTGATCTGCATGGTAGCCACATCTGTAATATGATACTATATGACAGTGTTTTCATTTTGTTTTCTATTGGATTAAATATAAAAGTACAGCGTAATACTTTACTGTAAAACTTTGTGTTTTTAAAGGAAACTGACTATATGAGGCCATTCTTACATCGCTGTAAAGAAACACCCAAGGCAGGGTCATTTCTAAAGAAAAGAGGTTTAATTGGTTCGGAATTCTACAGGCTGCATAAGCATGGCACCAATATCTGCCCAGCTTCTGGTGAGAGCCTCAGGAAGCTTAACAATCATGGCAGATGGTGAAGCAAGAGCAGGCATGTAATATGGCAAGAGCGGGAGCAAGGCAGGTGGGGGAGAGGTCCTAGAGTTTTAAACAATCAGATCTTGAGTGAATGGAACAAGGACTCACCTAGGATGGTGCTACATTCACAAGGGATCTGCCCCTATCATCCAGTCACCTCCCATCAGGCCCCACCTCCAACATTGGGAATCACATTTCAACATGAGATTTGGAGGGGACAAACGTCTAAACTGTATCACTGAATTTATTGGCTGGAATATTTTCTATTTGTAAACAGAAAGCCTCCCAGTGAGCAAAATGGAAATTACTTTTTTAAAGTATTTTAACATGATATAGTTATCAAAAAATTAAGTTTGAGTGTTATATATTACAGTGAAATACTAAATGATTATTCATGTCATTTAGTGCTTATGTGAGTGAATGTTTGTACAGGGCAGAGTGCTAACCACTATTAAGATTACATACATAATCCCTTAAGGAGGATATGTGTTTACCAGTTTAGATTCCTATTTGTTGTGAAAAGTCAGTGTATTAATCATCTTTTCAGATGGTAGCCATTTTTATAAGCTGTTGGCTTCCATTTGAAAGATGCTTTCACGTGTTTCTTCAAAGGCAAGTATTTATAACCATTTTTTCAAAAGGCATTTTCTTCTTGTGTGTTTAAACAGCTAACTTATTTGTACAAGAATTTTTTCCTTCCCTCTCAGTCGTCCACCTCACCACACAGCTTTAGCTCCCTATTTGAATGATAAACTTAATGAGGGTGTGCTCCTTAGCCAGTCAAAGAAAGGCACTCATAATTAGAAATGTCTCTGATACCTACTAGTGACACAGTGGAAACAACACAGACTTTGGAGAAGGCAGGCATGGATTTGAGTCATGATTCTGCTGTATGTTCATTCTTTGAGTTCATTAGCTACCAATAAATGGTAGCTAATAATAGTGATAAAAATAATGGTAACCTTGGATTCAGTAGCATCTGAGGTTTCTGAAGGCTCTGACAAAGCTAGGTGAGAGCTAACCGCTCTCAAGATCTCTGAAGTATATAGAGCCTATGCTTTTGACACCTGAAGCCTGTCTGTCCTTGTTTTGATCCTTCTTGCCTTTTCTTCTATCTCACAAAAAAGACAATGGTATTGCCCTTGTATTTTAAAGGCTTGTAATTAAGGTTGGGAAATGAATAAAACCGTTTTTGGGAGCCACTGGGAAAGCTGGAGTTAGGCCTTTGGCTGCTTCAGCAGCTTTTTATTGAAGGTTTGATTAAATAGCCATGAAGTGTTCTGAATGTAGTTTAGTGCCTCAAATATTGGGATCACTTCCTGTTAGGAAAACTGTTATTTCTGTAAATACAAGCAGATTTGATGAGTTAAGGTCATCCCTAGCATTAAATTCAGTGAATTCCTTTTTTCTCCCCATTTCTCCTAATAAATATTTATTGAACACCTAGCGTGTGCTAGGCCGTGTGCCTACTTGATTGTATACCCTAAAAGGAGATGCTGAATTAAGGAATCTAAGAGTTCTAGGTTGTTGCCTATTATTTAAATGAAGATCCTAAAGTCTTAGAGCTGCACTGTCCAGTAAAGTAGCCACTAACTACAGGTGGCTACTGAGCACTGGAAATGGGACCAGTGTGAATTAAGATGTGCTGTAAGTATAAAATATACACTGGATTTCAAAGATATCATTTGAAATATATATATAAAATAACAATGATGTTATGTAGATTACATTTAAAACAATATTTTTGACATAGGTTAAATGTTACAATTATTTTCACCTGTTTTAAGTTGGCCACTAGAACATTTCAAATTATACATATGACTCACATATTTTTACTGGACAACGCTGCCTTAGAGCCTCAGTGACTTGGTAAGATTATACATCTAGCTAGGGCTCCTTTGGCCAGTGGCAATTAGAAACTGCTTTGCTGTGAAAATGGAAGATAGGTAATTCAAACCCCATTCAGAAAAAAGTTAAATTAACACTAAGGACTTTGAAACATTTTAAATCCTGGATTGTTAATCTGGTAGACTCTCTTAGTATTTCAGATTTGGGATTTTCAACAGGGACAAACTGGAAAAATATACCCATTGATTTAGTAGCCTAAACCAATTTTTTTCCCTAAGCGTTCACAAGTTACCCTATATAGGTGACTCCACTCCCTCGATATTTGCTGGGTGGGGGATGGCAGGAGATGGGGGGACAAGATTCATCTAAAAGGCTTGTCTATATATTTTTGAGTATGAATATTGTTTTATCCAAATCTATCTTATTAGGTAGATTGATTTAGTATAGTGAAATTGATTCATCATTTAACGATACTTGAGTAGATATGAGGTTGGGCTCTGGAAATACAGTGGTGAACAAGGCACAGACCTTGAGTAGAGCTACAGGCTTTTGTTTGGTTAGCTGGTTTTTGTTTTCATTTTTACTTTTTATTTGGAAATAATTTTAAACTGACAGGAATTATGAGAATAAAAATAGGAGAAAGAACACTGTATACCCTTTACCCAAATTCACCTATTAACATTTTCCTGTTTGCTTTATAGTTGTCTGTGCACACACGTATGTGCGCATGTACACATTTGTATGTACACGTACATTTTTTTTCTGAACTATTTGGGAGTAAGTTGCATGCCCTTTACCACTGAAGGCTTCATTGTCTAATACCTAAAAATAGGAATATTCTCTTATGTAACCACAGCACAGTTATCAATTCAGTAAACGGGAAATTCAATACATTTATTGACACAGAATACTTCTGATTTACCGTCAACATTTCACTTCGGTCAACAGATCCACTCATTTATTTTATAACAGTTTTCCCTTTTAGTATAGAATCCAATCTAGGATCAGGTAAAAGATTTAGTTGTCATGGCTCTTTTTTAACCTGGGACATTTTTCAAACCTTTGTCTTAAAATGACATTTCCTTCCCCCAACCTTTTTTATAGAAAAACCCAAAATGAGAAATGTTCTATTTCCTCATGATTAGTTTCAGGTTATGCATTCCTCACTGTAATACTATAAAATGATGTGTTCTTCTCATGGTGTCACATCTGGAGGCCTATGCAGTCCATCTGGCCCTCATTGGTGATGTTCATTTTGATCACCCAGTCAAGATGTTGTTCAATTTGTCCACTGTATAATTAAATTTTTCCCCTTTGCAACTAATAAGCTTTGGGTACACAATTATAAAACTGTGTGTACTTCCTACTCTTCATGCAGATTTTCCCCTAGATTTAGCATCCATTGATGATACTTGCTTGAAGCAGTCTCTATACTATGATGACTGCAAAATGATTTTTCTAGCTCCAGCACTCCTGCATGTTTACCAATTGGATTTTACTGTAAGCAGGTATTTTTGTATGTATGTATTTAGCTGTCTTCATTGATACGGATGCATGGCTCCCTCTTTTCTACAGGTTTATAACTCATTACTGTCTTCTATTATTTTGGTATTCAAATTGTTGCAAATGTGGCCAGTGAGTGCACCTCTTCAAGTTGACTTCCAGGTCCTTATATGTTCCCATCACTTCTTGAGTACATCCTCACTGTCTGTAATAATGAGCTATATTCCAGGTGGGGCTTCAGGTTTCTTTGTTTTTTTTTTAAATAGGTGAGAGCTTTAGGTGCATAGATGGTTTCAGTATAGTGTGTTTAGTGTTCCTGTGAGGGTAAGCAAAGCCTGCTTTGGCAGCATCATGGAGGGGAGAGGCAAGGCAGCAGGACTAAGATGGGGAGTGTCAGTGGAAGCCTCCTCAGAGGAGATGCCACCACTACTGAGTTGTACAGGATCAATAGGAATAAAGTAAAATATGTAACTAGACTTAACCATACTTTTTTTTTTTTTTTTTAAATAGAAAATGACTGTGGTGCTAGAAGATCATTACTTTTGGAAAGCCAGTTAACATCCATTTCCTAAGAGAAACTTGGCCACCATTTGCTCTGGCATGGCGCAAAGCAGCCCACAGCTTGATATTCAGGTTCTCCATGATCTTCGACAACGTTTCCCTGAAATTCCAGAGGGCGTGGTGTCTCAGTGCATGTTACAGGTAAGTTACCACCAGTGATAGTGATATTAAGTTTTAGTTTTTCCTATTAGAGCTGGTGATGTGTGATGTAATTAGAACCCAGTTATGTCTTCTTTGTGTGTATGTGTGTGTGTGTGTGTGTGGTCGGGGGGAACATTTAGAGCAGGATTTCCCCTCAACCTTGGCACTGTTGACAGTCTATCCTGGATAATTCTCTGTTGTGGGAGTCTGCCTTGTGCATTGTAGAATTACTAAACATTCTAGGCATCCGAGGCCTCTACCCAGCAAATACCAGTAGCTTCCCCGCAATTGTGACAACTGAAAATGTCTTTAGACATTGCCAGATGTCTCATGGGAGGCAAAATCTCCCACCATTGAGAACCACAGATTGGAGAGGAGAGTAAAAGCAGGTAGCAACAAGAAAAACAGATTCTCCTTATGTTTCACTTTTTGAAGATTTTGGGTTGTACTATCAGTCCCTAAGTCCTTAGAGTTGAATTTTGAATCTCAAATTTATCGTTTTAACTTCTTAGACTATACACTTTTGAGTCTTTTTTTTTAAAGTCTGTAGATAATCTACTCCTTGTTTTTCTAATGCTAAATCCTTACTGATACCTAATTTTAAATGTAAGCCCACTTTCACTCACATTACCTTTGTCTTGCTGTGTGTCTTACATTGAATTACATCTCATCTCTAAGATAGAATGTGTCTTTCGCACTCAGGGGACAACAGAGAAGTAGGCCTACCACTTCCCCTGTCCCACTGTCCCCTTGTTGTGTTTTATATCATCCTTCACAGGATCGTAGTGTTTTGGGTTATGGCACTTACCTATTTGCTTAACTTTGGGCAGCACCACTTCTACCATGCTCACTGGTCTTCCTCACACACAGTCAGTACTCATGTTCAAACTCTACCTTATGGCAGTGTGAGCAGCTCGGGATATAACCTAAACCTATATACAGGTGTGGTTAATTACAAATAGAGCCTCACAGAACAATGATGGTAACAGAGGTGCTTCCTTTGTTTGCAAGCCCTTTACTAGTCTAGAGCTTTGGGCTTATGGTTTTTGTGTTACAGCTTGCCTTTGCCTTTTCTCACACACATTCCCAGCCTGAATCTCAGCTCTTTAGCCCCATTTTGGTTTCTGGTAGAGCAAAGATACTTCCCACCAGAGTGAAACCAAGTAAGGATGAAGCTTTTAGTTTAAACCACTTCCTAGCAATCACCTTCCTCACCTATCTTAGGGCCCCACCTAGCCGTGACCTTGTTTTATTTCATTTAGCCCTTTATTACCTGCATTTTTCATGACCATTTAACTAAACTGAAGGAATAGAACTTTACATTCAGCTCAGTGAACATTTGTTGATAATTACGCTGTCCTAAGTCTTCTACTTTTTTCTTCCTTTGGGATTAATAAAATATATTGTATGGAGATTTACCACCTACTGGCTCTGGAAAACTGTTTTTCACATTAAAATGTATGAGGCTCAGTAGTTTGCATTTAATGCGCAAGCCTTAGAGCCTCACTCAGGGGTATCATCCTCAATTTAGGATCACTTTTTAGGAATATGATGCTTTTTTGCCTCATTCCTTTCAAAAGTGTTCATTATATGTCTTAAAAATTCTTACCTCTGAAATGATTTTGATTTCTTCTTCATGTTTACTGTTTGATACATTTTTTATCCTTATTATAATCTATTCTGGTAGTTTTCTTTTTAAAATACTCCTGTAAAAATAATACTTTAATATCTTGGTTTTGTGGTTTTTAAATTTTCTTCATAGGAAAATTTACTCAACTTGTCACTATAGACATGCTGACAATTCCAACTTTATATCATTTTGAATTTGGATCCTTTTTGTGACAATACTAAGTAGGCTATCTAACTCAGCGTAGAGAACATGGAATTTCAGGGTTATTAATAATAAAAATATCAGATGGTAAAGTATCCATGACTACCTTATGTTTAAAAGAAAACTCTCCAGTTTTTGTTTTCCCCTAATCCATAGGTGTATTTAAAAAAAAAAAAAGAATACTTTATTTCACCTTCCATATTTTTTTTCCTTCAGATGTCTGTCAGTGACACATTCTAGTTGGCAATCGGTTTGAATCCTTTGGCTCCAAATTTGCTTTTAATATCTTCCCTTCCTTGCTCAATACAATTTTCAAGCAAGGTAAAAATAATTCAGATCTTTGAGTTGTAATGATTTTCTTCTTCAATTAATACATCCTTCTGTGACTCAAAGTACTTTTAAAAGTATTTGAATTTTAAATTTTCTATATTGATGATAATTACTATTTGTTACTATCATCTGGGTAGGATGTTAATGTTTTACAGGCATGATCTCATTTTTTAAAGTATTTGAATTTTAGTATCAAAAACTTTATATTAAGAAAAGGTTAAAAATGATCTATAGAGTTTTAATAAAGCCAATTCATTAAATTTCTAAGAATTCATTTTGCAAAGATTTGCTTGACTTTTTTTTAAACTTCCCTAAAGCTCTAGTTTAATAATGTCCTTTTGGCCAAACATCCTTTCCCTTGAAATTACCAAGTGGAAAGAGCACTGGGACTCAGGAGAGTAAGAATCTAGAATTGACTTTCCAGTTAACTAGTTAAGTGCCTGTCGTCAAGCCATGTAACTTCCCAGGCATCTGTAACTTCCCAGGCATCTCTTTCCTCATCTGTAAATGTGAATTGCATTGGAGCAGATGAACTCTAATAGGAGTTCTCCCAACTCTAAAATTACAACATCATGGGTCCTGTTTTAGGTTTAACTTCATTTGGTTCTCAGCAGAAGTGAATTATTTCCTTTCGTTTTTATATAAAATGCTTTTCCTAAAATATATAGTAATATCGATGCATGTGCATATCTCTGTGTATATTTATGAACTACAGAGAAAGTCACAATAATTGGGAAACTTTTATGGATTACTTCAAAAGTAGTGGATAATATGTGTCTTACACTAGTAAAATAGTTTGGAATTCTGTATTTCAATAGAAAACCGCTTTTTGATATATTAAAATTTTACAAAGAGGGAACCTTTTATTAGTCTGATTACTGTCAGTTGGAACTTCTAAAGTGTCAGTTTGCTATTACCTTCTTTGTGAGTGTGTAGAACTAAACAATTCAAATCTTTCAGTGATTTTGAAAGTATACCAAGACACCCTTCAGCGGGTAAAAACTTTTGAGACTGTGAGAGTATGAATGAATTTAATTAAGGCAGTCGACACCAGGTTTTTAATTAAATTACCCTAACTCGGGCAAAGTCATGGAGCCATAGTTCAAGTTACGGATTTTTTTAAATACTTACTTGTTTTGCTTAAATCTTATATAATGGTTCAGACAGTTGAAGTTATTCAAGGATAAATTTAGGTAAAAGAAAAATGAGGGCTGCTTTAGAATTTTTATTGTTTTAACTCTTGAGGAATTTTATTGTAATTCTTTTTCTCCTTTTGTGGTTTTAGTGCCTTTTAAAAACTAAAGCATGGTTATTTTTATGTTTTTTATCGATTTAAATATTAATCATGGATATTACTTATACTTATATTGCAGCAATTGTGGTGAATCCGAGATAAGCCCAACATTTTAATTTGTTGAGATGCAACAAGTATAAAATGAGTCCTGGATTTGGAGTCAGAAAACTTGGGGTTGAGTCACAGTGTTCATTAGTAGGTACTTTACATTTCTGTAGCAGTAGCAGTAGTGGTAGTACTAGTAATGTGAGCTAAATGTTTGTAAAATAATATGGATCGTTTGGGATCTCCTTTTCAGGATAGATGACCATGAAGCTTTTTGTGGTTAAGATACTGCTTTCTATTTATTCTGTGACAGTAGTATTTGCATAACTCTCTGGCAAAGCCTGACTTCCACTATTAGAATTTGTTAATGTTGCCAATGTTACTTTTACCATTTTTCTCCCCTAGAATAACAACAATCTTGAAGCCTGTTGCCGAGCCCTTTCCCAGGAGAGTAGCAAATACTTATATATGGAATACCATAGTCCAGATGACAATAGGATGAATAGAAATCGCCTTTTACATATTAACCTGGGTGTCCATTCTCCTAGTAGCTATCACCCAGGAGATGGAGCCCAACTTAATGGTGGTCGAACACTGGTACATAGCTCAAGTGATGGACATATTGATCCACAGCATGCAGCAGGTAAACAGCTGATATGTTTAGTTCAAGAACCACACTCAGCTCCAGCTGTTGTTGCTGCTACTCCCAACTACAATCCATTTTTTATGAATGAACAGAACAGAAGTGCAGCTACTCCTCCTTCACAGCCACCTCAACAGCCATCTTCCATGCAAACAGGAATGAATCCGTCTGCTATGCAAGGGCCTTCACCACCACCGCCACCTCCTTCATACATGCACATACCTCGGTATAGTACAAATCCAATTACTGTTACAGTATCCCAGAACCTCCCTTCTGGACAGACTGTACCAAGAGCTTTACAAATTCTTCCACAAATTCCAAGCAATCTCTATGGATCTCCTGGTTCTATTTATATTAGACAGACATCTCAGAGTTCATCAGGAAGACAAACTCCTCAGAGTACGCCGTGGCAGTCCTCACCACAGGGCCCAGTGCCTCACTATAGCCAGCGTCCTTTACCTGTTTATCCACACCAACAGAACTATCAACCTTCTCAGTATTCTCCCAAACAGCAGCAGATCCCTCAGTCTGCTTACCATTCACCACCTCCTTCTCAATGTCCTTCCCCCTTCAGCTCTCCACAGCATCAAGTGCAACCTTCCCAGTTGGGCCACATCTTTATGCCACCTAGTCCTTCAACTACTCCACCCCATCCATATCAACAAGGACCTCCTAGCTATCAGAAACAGGGAAGCCATTCAGTAGCCTATCTTCCATATACAGCATCTAGTTTATCCAAAGGTTCCATGAAGAAGATAGAAATTACAGTTGAACCTTCTCAAAGACCTGGGACAGCAATTAATAGGAGTCCTTCACCCATCAGTAATCAACCATCTCCACGGAATCAACACTCACTATACACAGCCACCACGCCACCTTCAAGTTCTCCTTCAAGAGGGATATCTAGTCAACCAAAACCTCCGTTTAGTGTTAATCCTGTGTATATTACATACACACAGCCAACTGGACCTTCGTGTACTCCATCACCATCTCCTCGAGTGATACCAAACCCAACTACAGTTTTTAAAATTACCGTAGGCCGAGCAACGACTGAAAATCTTTTAAATTTAGTGGACCAAGAAGAGCGCTCTGCAGCACCAGAACCTATTCAGCCCATTTCAGTGATACCAGGCTCTGGGGGAGAAAAGGGAAGCCATAAATATCAGAGGAGTTCTAGTTCTGGATCAGATGACTATGCCTACACACAAGGTAAACTTTAACCCTTTTATGAAATTTCATTTCTGTGGTGAGGCAGCAATCTCCCATTCAAATATATTAGCTGTTTAGTTTTAATTAAATGTTTAGTATTAAATGTTGGGCAGTAGCATTGCTATTAAGAATAAAGTTAGTGGTTGGGTGTGGTGGCTCACGCCTATAATCCCAGCACTTTGGGAGGCTGAGGCGGGTGGATCACCTGAGGTCAGAAGTTTGAGATCAGCCTGGCCAACATGGAGAAACCCCACCTCTGCTAAAGTGTGGTAGCGCACATCTGTAATCCCAGCTACTCGGGAGGCTAAGGCAGGAGAATCGCTTGAAGCCAGGAGGCAGAGGTTGCAGTGAGCTGAGATCACGCCACTGCACTCCAGCCTGGGCAACAGAGGGAGACTGTGTCTGAAACAAACAAAAAGAATGAAGTTAGTGCTTCAGGGTCATCTATAGACTTTGTTTTAAAACATGAAATTGTAGGCCTAATAAGGCTTAGTTTAGAAAGAATATTCATAGAGCAAAAAAATACAAGTGAAATGGAAATTGTCAAAAGTACAAACTACAGAGTAGGAAAAAAGATTCATGGAGAATGGAGTAAAGTTCATCAAATGAAAGAATTTGAATCTTTTCTAAAGAGGATGGCCCAGAGGGCATAATGATATTTACATATAAATAATATGTAAGAAGTGGAATTATTGGATTAGTTAATAGTAGACCTAAATTAGATATAGAGTTTTTAAAAAGTCTATTCAGATTGTTTCAAGATACCTGAGAATTTAGTTTTCTTCCAGTATATAAGAAGGGAAGTAATGATTAAGTATGTCTGGTAGTCAGCCTGTTCAAAACACACACAAGTACAAAGAGAATCTTAGGACAACAGAACAAGAGGGATGTTCAGGTGATGTCACTTTGGTAGCATTCAGAGAGCTAAATTGAAGCAGATATGGAGGCAGCATAGCATTAGAAAGAAATGAGAGTAAATGCCAACCCCCAAGTTGAATGAGTCTTTTATACATTAGTAATACATATCGAAATTTTCCAGTCACTTGTTCAGTGTTGTTCTCTGCAATGACGTTATCTATAATGCTGTAGCCTTGCTGTTACATCAACGAGCAAGGATGGAGAGGTTAGCAAAGCAATTGAAACTTGAGAAAGAGGAGCTAGAGCGGTTGAAGTCCGAAGTTAACGGTATGGAGCATGACCTGATGCAGAGACGGCTCAGAAGAGTCAGCTGCACCACTGCGATCCCTACGGTAAGTGATCTGTTAGATGTGTTAATAGGTGGGTCGGGATATTGGCTATCAGGTCATTTATTTTTCTTTAGGTTTTATTCCTGGCAGAGTTCTGGGTTTTTTTGTTGTTGTTGCTGTTTTTTAAAACAACAGATGAAGGACTTTTGCCTTTAGTAGTTCGTGTCAAAATAATTCATGTATGCAAATTCCATAGGCTCATCAGTATTTTCAAACACTGATGATAATAATCAAGGTATAGCATCTCATTTATTTGTAAATTGCTTTCTGTCAAAATAGAAAAGTGCACACTGACCAAAAATTTGATGAATTATTCTTTGTGTATTCATTTATTATTCTAAGCGTATGATATATATATATATTTTTAAACATTTAAAATTATTTTTGTAAGTACATTAATTCAGATGATTTAGAATAGATCAATATGAGTTTTGGGGAAGTGTTGACTGTAGAGTATTTTAAGGCAGAGCAGTTTTGTTAAGTATAAATAATTGTAGAAACTGAGGTAACAGTATTGATTGATAGCAGTCTTAAAGGGAACTGCTGTAATGAAAAGATTCAGATAATATATTTTTTAACATGTTGGTTAATGTATATGAGTTCTAACGATCCCAAGCAACTGATAATTTTGAAACGTTTAAAATCTTGTGACTTCACAAGCTATGATCCAACCTATCATTTTACCTTTCAACATTTAGCAGTTTTGTGCATATAGTTTATGAAATGTGGTACTATGCTAGATGCTTAGTACATACCTACCAGTGGGAAAAATAGATACATCAACAGATAATTATAATAGTGTGGTAAGTGCTCTGTATGTTCATGGGTAATGAGAGAATTCATACATCAACTCGTTTCTGTGCAGATTCAATGCACTTCTCTGCTCTTACATTATCCTCCTGCTGGAATGCCCTTCTAAAAAGCTCTGCACGTGTAAATCTTGTCTGTTCTGTTCTTCAAGGCTCAACTTAACCTCTACTTTTTCCATGAAGCCTTTCCTCATTTTCCTACCCTCTCTAAACTTAGGGCAATCTCTGAGTTTACAGGTTTAGAGAAGTGGGCATATGTCAGGCCTCTTGCAGTCAGCATGTCTGCAGCCACTCCCTCATAGAGAAGTTTCTACTTGAGGTTCTTGGCTTCAAAGGGGATCTGTGAATTCTCTGAAATTATATGCAGAGTTTCGTAAGTGTGTCTAATATGGGAAGTGGGTCTATAGCTTTCATCAGATTTTCATAAGATTATTACATTGAAGGAAAAAAAGAGTGAGGAACCACTACCCTAAACAATAGGCAGAGAGAAAAGGGGAAGGCATTTTAGAAGAGAAAAGAACAATAATAAGGTAATGAAGGCTTGAAGTCAAGATGGAGAGTGACTTTTAGGAGACAGTGACTACAATCCCCTGGCATAAGCATGAGATTTCTGAAGAGTTAACAGAGGGTAAGTGGGGCTTTGACCTTGAATGCTAGGTCGAGGTGCTTGAACTTTATTCTGCTGGTAACAGGGAACAAGTGGGAGTTTTTGAGAAAGAGAGTCTTGAGAAATAGGCATATTCACTAATTTAATGACTTTTTTGTAATATCATCTATAGTCCTCAGTATAGTCAATATTAGAAGTGAGGAGGAAGATTTTAACTACTTGAAGCAATGGAAAAATAACAGAGCCATCTTTAATGGAAAGGTGATGTTACTACAAATCAAATTTCTGCCTCATTTTCTCCATTTGAAATCTTAATTGAATCCTCTGATTGTGGAAGATATTGAAGGACATAACCCATATGGGAATCCACCTATGGTGGTTGGGTACTTTGGAAACCTTTAGGTACCTATAGAGCATAAACAAATTTTCTTAGCATAGTAATTTTCTTTTTTTTTTTTTTTGAGACGGAGTCTTGCTCTGTTGCCCAGGCTGGAGTGCAGTGGCCGGATCTCAGCTCCCTGCAAGCCCCGCCTCCTGGGTTTACACCATTCTCCTGCCTCAGCCTCCCGAGTAGCTGGGACTACAGGCACCCGCCACATCGCCCGGCTAGTTTTTTTTTTTTTTTTTTTTTTGTATTTTTTTAGTAGAGACGGGGTTTCACTGTGTTAGCCAGGATGGTCTCGATCTCCTGACCTCGTGATCCACCCGTCTCGGCCTCCCAAAGTGCTGGGATTACAAGCTTGAGCCACCGCACCTGGCCAATTTTCTTTAATCATATACATTTTATTTAGCAACTACTTGCTGTGTGATAATCCCTGCTAAATAAAATATTGTTTTTTTTTTTGTTTTGTTTTTCATTGGAAGTGGAGAACTGTCTAATGTAGCATAGGTTAGTACTTAAAAAAAAAAAAAAAAAGCCCCAGATTTTATATCAGAGCTCTTATTGATGTATCTTTTTTTCTTTTTTTGTTTTTTTGAGACAGAGTCTCACCCTGTCACCCAGGCTGGAGTGCAATGGTACAATCTCAGCTCACTGCAACCTCCACCTCCCAGGTTCAAGTGATTCTCCTGCTTCAGCCTCCCGAGTAGCTGGGATTACAGGTGTGCGCCACGACGCCTGGCTAATTTTTTGTATCTTTAGTAGAGACGGGGCTTCACCATGTTGGCCAGGCTAGTCTTGAACTCCTGACCTTGTGATCTGCCCGCCTCGGCCTCCCAAAGTGCTGGGATTACAGGCGTGAGCCACTGCACCTGGTCCCCAATCTATCTTCTTGAGAAAGGAAAAAGAGAAGTTGGTGAAACTGCTGCCCTGGGCTGTAATTTAGTTTTAAGTTTTATTATAATTTCAAAGATACATAAAATAGTATAATGAACCCCCATGTAGCCATCCCCCAGACTGAGAAATTGGTAGTTCATGTGGGTGCTAACATCTGAGAGATAAGACATTTAAGTGTGTTTCCCATGTGTTTCCGTTGCCAAGCCTAGAGTAAAATGGAGGACAATTGTAGTACATGGCAGAGGGAGAGTTGTACATGGTGGTTGAGACAGTGAGTAGGCTTTCAAGTCAGGTGCCAGTTTGAATCCTACTTCTATTTGTGTCATTCATGTATCCTTGGATAAGTAACTTTCTCTATGCTTGTTATCTATAAAATGTGTGGTATAGTACCCATCTTACGGGATTTGTATTAGGATTATATGAGGTAATATATGTGAAGTAGTTTACACAATGCCCAACGAATAGTAAGTGTTCTTATAAAATATAAGTGTTGGTTGCAGAATACTAGAAAAATTTGCTTGAGGTTTAGACACACAAATCTAAAGCATTTTGTACTTTGACTTCCTTTGAACTTGAGGAACATATATAAGATTATTATTATGTAGGAAATTAATCAAGAAACAAATCATTTAGTCAGAATGCCCATTTTGCTCATCAAAGCTCATTTGAGGAACCATGACATAGTAGAAAGAGAGCCCACATAGGCTTGGGAGTCAGAATTGCTCAGGTGCTCACTGGCTATATCTGACTTCTCTGCATCTGATTTTCCCTATCTGTAAAAGAGAATTATAGCAAGTACATTATAATAATTGTCAAGATACAGAGACAGTGTATGTAATAAGCCTAGCATGAAGTAGGTAATCAGTAGATAGCTAGCCTTATCATTGTCCCACTTGTGTATAGGAATACCCAGTAGAGAACTGATGTTTTTGCTACTAAAGCACACATTGCTACCTTCAAGTTTTCAAACAAATTGCTTATCAGGCATTGTATACAAAATTGATTAGAAAGCTGCTTGCCTAATGATACTGCAGTGCACATTTGTGACCAGCTATGGGGTGGGGGGAGTTGTAGAAACTTAGAATAGCAGTGAAATAATCTTTTTCTAAGGAGAGCAGAAGTACAACATGTAAGATGCATGATGGTGTCATTTCCCTTAATCTGTTATTTGCAAAGCATTGTATTAAATGCTGACGAAGATGTCATCTCTTAGGTCTGCATGTGAAATGAGATAGGTATATCTGTGAGTCTATATGTATTTGTGTGTGAGAGAAAATATAAGTACTTTCAGAGTATAGAGATAGAAATGTTAGCTTTTTGCCTATAAAGTTTATAGATGAAACAGTTTCAAGGAGAAGGGGGAAATTTAAGTTTTACCTTGAAAGATAAGATTTTAATATGCAGAAAGCTGCCAGTTGCCCCCTCCCTCAAGTTATTTCCCCCCATTCTTCCTGTTCTCATTAGGTTTTTGGACTGTCCTACAGCTTTGAGTCCCAGAGGCATAACTGAGGCCAAGCCACAAAAGAACATCAGTGGTCTCTGACGCTGGTCTATGCCAGCTTTGGAAAAAAAGCCTACCGTTTTTTATTTTGAAATGTTAGCTACAAACATCCTGTTATCTTACAGACAACTTTGAATTATACATACCCAATTTTGAAATTCCTTCTCTACAAAAACTACTTTTGACAAATGGCGGTAATTTCTCAGAAACTGCTTTCCCCCCCCTCAGTTTAATCAGAAGCTATATGAAAAAGGACATAATCTTACTGATAAACCCTTAGTAAGATCGAGTGGTTCTACTATCTTTGGAAATGAGCCTGTTGATGAGAATATTTTTGTTGTTTCTGAGACAGAGTCTCGCTCTGTTGCTCAGGCTGGAGTGCAGTGGTACAATCTGGGCTCACTGCAACCTGCACCTCCCAGGTGCAATCAATTCTCCTGCCTCAGTCTCCCAAGTAGCTGGGACTACAGGCATGCGCCACCACGCCCAGCTAATTTTTGTATTTTTGGTAGACACGGTTTCGCCATGTTGGCCAGGCTGATCTCAAACTCCTGACCTCAAGTGATCCACCTGCCTCGGCCTCCCAAAGTGCTGGGATTATAGGAGTGAGCCACTGCGCCCGGCCTGATGAGAGTATGTTTTTTGTTATGAGCAAATGTGTGGTGGCCGCTTCACTGTTTAGGGCCACTGTGGCTGAAACGTCTCTCTTGTCCCCAACTCCCTAAAACCTATGGAAAAGATCATCCTTTTCAGGTGCTTGACTTTCCCGATAGGTTCTTCCTAGGAAGACAGCATCACTGTGTGGAGCCCTTAACTAAATACATTATCTTTAATTTAAATGTTCAAGTATATATTTTAAACTATTTGAATATTGCTTGATAGGCAAAGCACAAAGCATTGTACACATTAGTGTCACGTAGTTTTAGCCCATAGGAATTAGAAAAGGCAGTCCATAATAAATATTTCTGAATGACTTTTTTTGTTCCTTTAGCATTCTGTGGAATTGTAGCTATTATATTCTGCCTTTTATCACTTATTTTAAACTTTGATACCTGCTTATTTAATGGGCATTCTCAGTTATTCTGATAATACCTCCTAACATCATATGAATTAAGATATTCTTTCTGCTCATTTTTCTTTCACTGGCATATTAACATATTTAGCGTTCAGCAAAGTACATGTTTTTAACAATAGGATTTTGTTCTGTCTTCCTAGAGTAGCAGATATTTTTCACTTTCTATGTTATAGTTAAAATCACCCTAGTAATTAATAACTGGGCTGTGCTGAAAGCTTCAGTATTTCAGCCTCTAGATTCTAAACTTTTGACTTTACATATATGTACACATGTGTATATAGACACATGCATGTGTATATATGTACACATACACGTGTGTATATATGTACACATATACACATGTATGTATAAAATAAATTAAGAATGGCATGGGAAGTAAAGGCTTCCAAAAAGCTTTATTGAATGGAAGATTAGGACTCTCTTCACAAATCAGTGCCTCATATGTGCCCCTGAAACGCCTAAGGAGTGGGCTGGCCTGAAGAGGTGGAGGCAGAAGAAAACAAAGTCGGGGAAAAAATGGAATTCAGTTGTTTCTGAAGTTTTCATGCACTAGAGTAACTGCCTCCTTCAATCTAGAAAAAAAGATGACAATATTTATATATGAATTTATATAGGAGTCTTTTATATAAATCCTGGCTCTACCAATTACTAGCTTTATAACTTTAAGAGAAGTATATAACCTCTCTGTGCCTCGGTTTCCTCATCTACAAATTGGGCACAGTATTAGTACCTACCTTAAAAGATTGTTAAGAAGAAGGAATGAGAGAATTCTGGCAAACACCATACTGTTGTAATTTTTACCAGGCTGGACAAGACTAAGATCATGGACATGACTTGTTTAAAAGGTTGATTCTTACATTTTCCCTTACCATGAAAACATAGAAACAAATTATTCTCAGTGCTCTGTGATTAAAATGGTAGTATCTTGTATGGTAGAACACAGTCCACTGTTGCAGCTCGCCACTTTATATGCAGATTTTGTTGATATGTGGCCATTTTGATGTCCCCATTTTACCTGACTATTCCTTTAAAAACATACACATAGGACTTCTTAAACATGCCCTCTTATGGACTAAGGCCATATCCTTGGTAATACCCAATCATTACAATTAACATGAAACGCAGTTCTTAAATGCTGGGCTTGATAATGACTTTCCCACAATTGCTATTTTGGGTCCTTTCTTACTAGCCTGAGGAAATGACAAGATTGAGAAGCATGAACAGACAACTCCAGATAAATGTTGACTGTACACTGAAAGAAGTTGACCTCCTTCAATCTAGAGGTATAGACTTGATTATTTGGTAAACCATAAGTAATAGTGTGGTATTTTAAGCTGCTTAAATAGCAATAACTTTGGTTTTGTAGATTTAAGAGACAGTTGTTATCCATGATAAGATTACAATCCTGGTAAAGAGATCGCCCTGTCCCATGGTCATGGATCAGATTTGGGGATGAAAAAATAGTTTTACTTTGGCAGTTTCATCAAGTTCTTATCATTTAGACTGTTCTATGTTGTTACTTTGCATTTATCCTTTGTCATTTACTGTGAATATTTTATAAATTGATGGGTTTTAATTCTAAAACTTAGTAGAGTTCATATTATGTGATAGACATCTGAAGTATCTGTAAAAAGGGATCCCAAATCAGAGTATCAGATTTCTCAGTTTTAAAATAAACTCTGTATGTTATTTTTCATGTTATGTTATGTGAAAACATTCAACTATAATCATAGTTTTAGTTTTTTGGATTTTTTTACAGAAGTATACTACAGCAGAAGCTCTCTTAAACTTTCATTTACCCAACTCACCAGATTAGAGATGGTCTTCATTTTCTGTGGAAAATATACTGACTGATGTCCACAGCTGCTGCATACTTTTGACTAGTAGGCTGCATTCTGGTAGGCCTATGAATATTGCTCCCATCGGTTGAATTGTCTGCTTACCAAGAGTTGATTCTGTCCCCAAACCTGTTTATACCAGTTATTGTATTTCTGCATTTTAATGTTTCATAAACTGACATGAAGGAGAAAGTTGCTCTTTCTATGAAAGCCAAAGGCATCAGATCACTCAAAAAATAGGGATTGTGAATTAGATATTGGTGAAAACAACTGAAAAAGGTTAAGGGAGAAAATCATATAAGTCTAAAAGGATTCTGTACTCAAATTGCATTATAAGTGTTCTTAATATCTTTCTTGCTCCATTCTAAAGCAATAAAAATTATAGATTGCTAAAATTATAGTTCAGCAAACTAGGGCCTGTTGCCTGTTTCTGTGAATAAAAGTTTTAGTGGAGCGATAGCCATGCCCATTTGTTTACAAATTGTCTATGGTTGCCTTTGTGTTTCAACAGCACAGTTGACTGCTTGCAACAGAGACTATATCACAGGTCCACAAAGTCTAAAATATTATCTGGCCCTTCACAGAAAAGGTTTGCCAACCTCTGCTGTAGGTCATCATGGGTGTGGTTTATGTAAGAAATACAATATGGAACCCCAGCCAACAGACACATAAAAATAAGGTCTTCGTCTAACTTTAAAATATAGCTATATACAAGTGTTTTGTTACGTTAAAGTTGACATGTAATTTTTCTTAACAATTCTGTGTATTAATCACCTTTCCTGCCCCCCCCATCCCCCCCACTTACTTTTCTTGATTATGGCAGCTAAGAGTTTCTACAGTGTTTTAAGAGTATATAATAAAATATCTCATTGCCATTTTTAGGCAAGATTAAACAAACAGTAGGCTGGGCACAATGGCTCATGCATGTATTCCCAGCAGTTTGGGAGGCCAAGGCAAGAGGATCACTTGAGCCTAAGAGTTAAGACACCAGCCTGGGCAACATAGGGATACCCCATCCCTACAAATAATTTTTTAAAAATTAGCTAGGTGTGGTGGTGTGTGCCTGTGATCCCAGCTACATGGGAGGCTAAGGCAGGAGGATCACCTGAGCCCAGGAGGTCAAGGCTGCAGTGAGCCATGATTGCACCACTGCACTGCAGCCTAGGCACCAGAAAGAGACTTGGTCTAAAAAACAGAGAGAGATTAAAGATTAGTGGCAGGTGAACCCAAAAGACATGGCATTATCTGAACAACAGACAGAAGCAAATTTGAATGTGAAAATTGAGCAATCTAGTCAGGTACCCTTAAAATTATTTGCAGAAGCCTAGTCACTCTATAGCCCACTAACTTGAAGCAATCAAAGAATGACTATGCATGATGTAGGGGTTACATAAACTATTGCTACTATATTTTACAAGATTGTATCAATTTTTTCTACTTGTGTGGTCTTTGAAGCAAAACAGTGAAACATTTGGTTAGGATACTTATAGTAAGCCTTTTGTGATCTAGAAATTAGAACATGAGCTGTAACAAGTAATTGAAGAAATACATATGCAGCTTCTGAAAGCATAAAAAGATCCAATTAATACATCAGATAGCACTGTGGCTTTTATGAGCTATCACAGCAATTATTTTCAGAAAATTATCTTAAAACAGCATATTCAAGTGGATAAAACATTTGTGAAAGGGCCTGCAAGGGAAACCACTATTAAGGTTTTATAAGCAAAGAGCTGTGTTTTTTGTCTGCATTGGACAATGAGCTCTTTGGGATACTTAGGCATTTCTAAATCTCTTTTCATAACGAATCTAAATGTATCCATTTTATACTAAATTCTACTCTTCTACACTGCAGAAAAGTTTTTATACTGAGTTCCCAATCTAAACTTTTAAGCTAGGGAAGGAATCTAAACCTTTTTTGGTGGTGAGGGGGTAAGCAGAGAAATAAGCATTTAGAATAGATGCAAATCAGTGCATGATTTTATGAAAACCAGCTTTTTTTGTGATTTTTGGTAAGGAAAACTTGTTGGGGAAAAAAAAGTAGATCTGGAAATCAAGAGATAATCATATATTTAAACTATCAGTGTCAGTACCATACAGCATCTTCTATAAATAAGTATGGCTACAGTTAACTGTAATTGTTTAGAACAAGCAGAGCACAATGATAGGTTCATAGAAGTGAAGGCAGCACCCAAAACTGGCACTAGATCAAAACCAACCTTGGAGGAGACACGGCAGGAGATGTGGCTGAAATAGACACTAGACCAGGGAATGAACATTTGAAGACAGGTGAAAATTTTGTGGCAAGACAAAATTCTCAGGTATTGTTCTATCTATTCTGAAACTGGCACCTTTTATCATTGATAAATCTTTAGGAAACATTTACCATTTAAGATTCTCCTTTTCTTGAAAATAAAAATACATAAACTGTTGATGTTATTTCACATGTATTGAGGTTGTTCAGTAGTCTCAAAATATAACTTGATTAATCCTTGTAAATGTTTATATTTGGCTTCTTCCATAGTTCAATTTATAATGAATTTTTAAGGTAAATTATGAAAAATATGAAAGTAAGCTTTCATTATTTAAGTGTTCTTTCTCACGGTTTGTTCATTAAAAATCAAAACAAGCAGAAAGAGAAAACAGTTCAACCATCCTTTCATTTCTCTTCATTTATCTCCCCAAAGGCCCACATGCCTAATCCTGCCTAAGGAGACTACCCTTACAATTAGAAAAATATTCCTTTAGGTGTAATACATTGTAGACATACATCTATGTAGTGGTTTTCTTGGGTCTTTTCTCATAGCAATGAAAATACAATTTCATTGGGAGGATAGAATTATGTAATGAGCTCTGAAATCCTGGAAAACATTTTTTCCCTTATGTGTTTTATTTACATATTTTCTTTTAAAAAATCAAATAACAGGAAAAAAGAGTTCTTAAATGCCTGATGAATTTACTTTCTTTATAGGAAACTTTGATCCAAAAGCCATGAATAATTTTTATGACAACATAGAGCCTGGCCCAATTGTACCACCCAAGCCATCTAAAAAAGGTGAGTATGAAAAATGTCACAAATATGATAGAAATAAATATCAAAATAATTTGGGATTTCACATTTATATCTGAAGAAATTTCCACTAGAGGTTAACTTATTCAGCATAAAGTTACCATATTTTTATTCTTTTTCGACAGGGTCTCATTCTGCTGCCCAGCTAGAGTGCAGTGGTGCGATCCTGGCTTATTACAGCCTTGACCTTCTGGGTTCAAGCAATCCTTCTGCCTCAGCCTCCCAAGTAGCTGGGACTGTAGGCACACACCACCATGCCGGGCTATTTTTTTTTATTTTTTGTAGAGATGAGATCTCACCATGTTGCTTACTGGTCTCAACAAATTTACCATATTGGTGTTAATGTGGCAATAATGAAATGTCCCCAAACTTTAGTTTTTAAAAAGTACTGAAATTAGTAACTCTTAGAATGACTGTCAGAGGTAATTTGATGGAATATATAATTTTTACAAACAGAAGTTGAAACACTATATTACATAGTTAACATTATAAATTTACTTAGCATTGTAAAAACTATAACCCTAAAAGATGATTCTCATAAAATAATGAGGATTTTAAAGGTCTAATGTGAGAACAGAAAGTTAGATTTGCAGTAGACTTATTTTTCAGACAACAAAAGAATCCCTGTGTACTCAAAAGGGGAGCATAGCAGTTAGTAGCGACTAGGTGTTTTCCCATCAAGAACAAAAGAAATCCTACATAACCAAGGTCTGAAGGAATCATTTTCGGGTAATTGTTAACATAGAAATGATTTAAAATTAAAGATATCAAATGTGTTCTTCTTATTTTTATGTACCAAATGTTTAATTGGCATTTCCATATCTTAAAAATTTAATTTTAATTGAACTTAACACGTTTAGTCATTTAAGCCAGATGCAGTGGCTCATGCCTGCAATCCCAGCACTTTGGGAGGCCGAGACGGATGGATCACATGAGGCCAGGAGTTTGAGACTAGCCTGGCCAACATGGCAGAACCCCGTCTCTACTAAAAATACAAAAATTAGCCAGGCCTTATAGCACGCGCCTGTAATCCCAGCTACTCAGGTGACTGAGGCATGAGAATCCCTTGAACCCGGGAGGCGGAGGTTGCAGTGAGCCAAGACCGTGCCACTGCACTCCAGCCTAGGCAACAGAGACCCTGTCATTTATTCATTCATTCATAAATAAGTAGTCATTGAATGTAGATTAACTTTCTGCCTCATTCTTAATATTTTAATTCTTTTTGCCTTAAGCAACTCAAGGTAGATTGATCATGAAGACACAAAGAATAGTGGAGAATGCCTAATACTACCTTACCTAATTATTTAAATTTTGGTTGAATAGTTTTCTACGTGTATTAAGCTCATTACAGAGTGTTTTTTATTTTTCATTTATAAGTTGCAACACAGTATCTGTTCTTCTTTTTATTGTTTAATATTACCATGGATGTTTCATCTGATCTACATTTAAAAACAGCCTATTGATTTCTTTTGAGATGGAGACTCACTCCGTCACCTAGGCTGGAATGCAGTAGCGCGATCTCAGCTCACTGCAACCTCCACCTCCCGGGTTAAAGCGATTCTCCTGTCTCAGCCTCCCAAGTAGCTGAGATTACCCACCACCATGCCCGGCTAATTTTTGTATTTTTAGTGGAGACGGCGTTTCGCCATGGTGGCGAGGCTGGTCTTGAACTCTTGACCTCAAGTGACTCAGCCTCCCAAAGTGCTGGGATTACAGGCGTGAGCCACCGCACCTGGCCAAAAAATGGTTTTATTGATTTCTAAAAATGATACAAAGAATCATCTTAGTGGATGACTGCCAAGTGCCAGATTTGGCACTTTGGCAGCATTATATGCAGTTTCTTGCTGAAAGTCACTGAGGTATATAGTTATCATTGATCAGTTTAAGTCTTTTGGGTTCATAAAATCAGAATCTTTAAACTTGATTTTGCTTGAATGTCTACTAAAGAAGTATCGCCAGACAAACTTTAGTTCATTGATTCAAGGAGCTGTCTTAGAGGAATTGCCCTATCTAAGGGAGTGCATTGGAAAGTTTTTACCCTGGAAACAGGGCCAAGTTGACTGATTAGAAATGGTGGAAAACATATGCACCATGAGCCATTCCTCAGCATAAACTCCCTATAGGTGTGGTGTATTAGTCTGTTTTCATGCTGCTGATAAAGACATACCCAAGACTCGGCAATTTACAAAAGAAAGAGATTTATTGACTTACAATTCCACATGGCTGGGGAGGCCTCACAATCATCGCAGAAGGCAAGGAGGAGCAGGTCACATCTTAAAGAGAGCTTGTGCAGGAAAACTCTCCCTTATAATAACCATCAGATCTCGTGAGACTTACTATCACAAGACCTGCCCCCATGATTCAGTCACCTCCCACAACACGTGGGAATTCAAGATGAGATTTGGGTGAGGACACAGCCAAATCATATCATGTGGTCTGAGGGACCCACCATAAATAACAGACACTGCCGTTACTCAGGAAGTGTCAAGGTTTTGAGCCAGGGACAAAGCCAGACCTCTCTTTGGGCAAGGCAGAATTCTTTCCTATGCAATAAAGCAGTGCTTAGAAGGAAATGTATAGCTTTAAATGCTCATGTAAGACAGGAATATCCAAAATCAATGATTCTAAAATTCTACCTTAAGAAACAAGACAAGAACAAAGTAAAAACAAAGTAGAAGAAAGGAAAGATAAGTCAATGAGATAGAAAACAGAAAAAGTTAACAAAGCAAGAGTTTGATCTTTGAAAAGATAAAATCAATAAACTTCAAGGTAGACTGATCTGTAAAAAAAAAAAAAAGAGAACACAAATTACGACAATCAAAAGTGAAAGATGGGTTATCCATTACAATGATAATGATAATAAGGGAAAGTGATGGACATCTTTATGCCAGTAAGCTTGACACCTTAGATAAAGTGGACAAATTTTCTGAACCATATAATCTACCCAAACTGAAAACAACACAAAACAGTAAATATTAGTAAGTATGTGTGAACTGAATCTACTATCAAAATTTTCCCCACAAAGAAAACTCCAGATCCAGATAGATTCACTGGTGGGTAAATCCTACCAAATATTTAAAAAAGTAAAAATACCAATCTTACACAAATGCTTTGAGAAAATACAGGAGGGAATGCATTCCATATTTCTTTTTTGTTTTTTCATTTCCTTTTCATGTTACTGAGAGGAAGTTGCAGAAATTTTCCGTATACCTCCTGCCCCGACAAATTCAAAGCCTGCCCCGTTATCAGCATCGTACACCAGAGTGGTGCGTTTGTTACCATTGATGAACTTATATTGAGACCTCATAATCACTCAGAGTCCATAGTTTACATTAGGGTTCGCTGTTGGTGTTGTACCCCATCTTTTTTTATGGCTCTAGCAGAACTCTGATTCTAAAACCTGGTAAAGACATTATGTATCTGCCCCTCACAAAAAGAAAACAAAATTTCAGATCAATATCCCTCATGAACATAGAAACAAAAAATCCGTAATTCTGTTTTCTATCTCATTGACTTATAGTCACAATATATAAAAAAAAGATAATACATCATGATCAAGTTGAGTTTAGCTTAGGAATGTAATCTTGGTATAAGCATTAAAAAACCAACCAGTGTAATTTACCATATTAAACAAAGGGAGAAAAAGCATGTGATCGTTTCACCAGATACAGGAAAAACATTTGACAAAATTCAACAGCCATTCCTGACAGACAAAAACTTTTAACAAATTAAGAATAGAAAAGAACTCTTTCAGTCTCATAAAGGGCGTCTTTCAAAAACCTTTAGCTACCATTATTACTTAAATAATGCAATTCTGAACTTACTAACATTGGGAACAAGGCAAGGATGTCTATTCTCACCATCTTTATTCAACGTTGAACCTGGAGTTCCAAGCCCATGCAGTAAGAGAAAAAAAAATAAATAAATAAATAAATATTGGAAAAGAAGAAATAAAACTATATATACTACAGATGACAATTATTTTTAAAATCCTAAGGATACTGAAAAACAACTATTAGAACTAATAAGTGAGTTTAACAAGGCCTCAGGATGCAAAGTCTATATATAAACATATTTTTACAATATCAGTAAACACTTAGAAAATAAAATTTAAAAGAGAATTTCATTTACAATGCCATCAAAAACCATGTAACAGGAATAAATTGATCCAGAGATGTATACATTGAAAACTATAAAACATTGTCAAAGGATATTTAAAATAAGACTTAAGTAAATGGAGTGATATACCATGTTCATAACTGACTGAATCAATATTTTTGAGATACTTGTTCTTACAAGGTTGATGTATAGATACAGTGTAAAACCAATTATAACCCCATTAGGTGGTAGTGCATTTTTAATTAACAAACTGATTATAAAATTCATATGGAAATACAGAAAGTCCTAGAACATCCAAAACAATCTTGAAAAAGAGCAGCCAGAAGTCTTAGACTGGCTCAGTGCAATGGCTCACACCTGTAAACCTAGCATTTTTGGGAGACCAAGGCAGGAGGATCACTTGAGCTCAGGAGTCCGAGACTAGCCTGGGCAACATAGTGAGACCTCATCTACAAAAAGATTTAAAAGTTAGCCAGACATGGTGTAATTAAAAGTGTATTAGTGTAGAGCTAATTTAAAAATAGCTCACTGCAGCCTCACCTATAGTCCCAGCTATTCTGGTGGCTGAGACAGTAGGATTGCTTGAGCCCAGGAGGTTGAGGCTGCAGTGAGCCGTGATTGCAGCACTATACTCCAGCCTGGGTGACAGAGCAAGACCCTGTCTCAAAAAAAAAAAAAAAAGTTTAAAATAACCCGCTTCAGGACTTACTATAATGCTACAGTAACCACAGAGTGATATTGGTATAGGAATAAAGAAATAGATCACTGGAACAGAATAGGGAGCCCAGGTTTACACCCCCCAGTCACACTGTCATTTGATATTTGACAAAAGCACCAAAGCAACCAATAGAGAAAGGAACATTTTTTCAACAGGCAGAGCTGGGAAGAACTGGATAGCCATGTGGAAGAAACACACAGTCTGATCTCTACCTCACATCATACACAAAAATTTGAGATAGATCATACACCTAAGTATAAAAGTTAAACTATAAAGCTTCCAAAACAGAATATCTTTGCAATATAGGTATAAAAGTTTTTAGACAGGTTGCAGGAAGCAATAAGAAAAGCATTGATAGATTAGTCTTCATTAAAGTTTTACACTTCTGCTTATCAAGTGACCCTATTAAGAAAATGAAAAGGCAAACCACAGACTGGGAGAAAATATTTGTAAAATATGTATCTGATGAAGGATGGTATCCAGAGTATATAAAGAATTTCTACAACACAGTAATAAAAAGACAACTCAATAAAAAAAGGTAAAACACTTGAACAGACACTTGACAAAGGAATAGATATGAAAGACCATGAAAAAAGAAATATCAAGAAATTTGGTAATGAAATGGATCTGCTGCCAGGATCCTGTATAGTCAGATTGTGGTTTTCTAGCAATGGTGATGTTCGTGTTAATATGTCATTCTGAGGCCAGCATTGTAGCTCATGCTTGTAGTCCCAGCACTTTGGGAGGCCCAGCAGGGAGGGAGGATCACTTGAGGTCAGGAGTTCGAGACCAGCCTGTCCAACAGGGTGAAACCCCGTGTCAACTAAAGATACCAAAATTAGCTGGGCATGGTGGCGTGCACCTGTAATCCCAGCTACTTGGGAGGCTGCGGCAGAAGAATCACTTGAACCTGGGAGGTGGAGGTTGCACTGAGCCGAGATCGCACCAGTGCACTCCAACCTGGGTGACAGAGCGAGATGCTGTCTCCAAAAAAAAAAAAAGTCATTTTGCCTTCTGTCTTTGGGACCAACACCATGTATTCGAGGTGGGAGGTTCCTGTTTGGTATACTCCTTGGCTGGGAATTGAACAAGGCTTGCATTAATATTCCATGATGTGGTCCCATTAATATCAAGCTTCATCTAGCTCTCTACAGGTACCTTTACACTAAAAAGACTTTGTTTGTTTGTTTTTGTTTTGAGACAGGGTCGCTCTGTCGCCCAGGCTGGAGTGCAGTGGCATGATCATAGCTCATTGCAGCCTCGACCTCCCAGGCTCAAGCCATCCTCCTGCCTCAGCCACCCGGGTAGCTGGGACTACAGACGCACACCACCACACCTGGCTAATTTTTGTATTTTTTGTGGAGACAGGGTTTCGCCATGTTGCCCAGGCTGGTCTCCAACTCCTGGGCTGAAGCGATCCTGCTGCCTCGGCCTCCCAAAGTGCTGCGATTACAGGCATAAGTCACTGTTCCTGGTCTGAAAGACTCTCTTCTATGGCTCATTTGACTCAAATACAATTTGCTAAAACTGATAGTCCCTTAGAGTTGGTTATAATGGGATTTCGGTTACAATTTCTTAAGTATGTATTGAATGCTCAGTGCGTATCTCGATTATGTATTATGTAGATAGATGCTTGATGTTACAAAGGGAAAACATGACTCCTACCCCAAGCAGTTTATACTCTACATATGTACACTTTTAATAAAAAGGAGACCAGGAAGCCATCTCCAACAGTCATCTTCGCTATAAATGAATTTCTATTTTAGAAATGTAGTAGTTGTAGTTCTATAATAATATATATTATTGGTGAAAGTATAAATGGTTCTGTTATATGCCAAATTGTCTTTAACCCGTTTTTTTATCTTTTTCTGTTAAAACTTAGAAACAGTAGAACTTGATTAAATTCTATAATTTTTTGGTGAGCCTTTTATCGTATTTATAAAAGCTATTTAGTTTTCTCCATAAAATCAAGTTTGTTTTCCATGAAGCACTTGCAGATTCTCATTTTGTATTTAAAACTAAATCGGCCTTTTCTAAAAGTACATATAGTTTAGCACAGATTGGCTTGCAATACCACTCAAATACAAAAAAAAAAAAAAAAAGATAAACCAGTAAAACACAAATTACTGGTAGAATAGGTTTATTGGTTTGAATAAATGTCTTGGAGTTATTACAGATATATACCAGAAATCCAAGTGGAATATAGTTTATCTGAATAGTAAGTGTGATAATTAGAGAAAGAATATGAGGGAGACAGAAGGAAAGAGAGAGAAAGAGACAGAGGAACAAGCCTTTTTGGATTGAACTTTGTAGTTAAGCAATACAATGTGTTCGTGCTCTTCAGCGGGCTTAGAAAGTCTCCCAACCCTTACTAGTAACTCATAACAGTGGCAGATTGGACTTTGTAGTTAAACAATACAGTGTGTATGTGTGCTCTCCAGTGGGCTTAGAAAGTGTCCCCAATCCTCATCAGTAAGCAAGCAAGCACACTGACCTTGGTGTCCCACGATCTGAGCACTGGTCCTGGTCATCTTGGCCACCTAACCTTGTTCAGACTCAATCTGAGCACCACAGAGGGACAATCCTGCCAAGTACTCCAAAGGTTGTAAGAGTTAGTGAGATAAGGTATGTGATTCTGTAGAAGTACTTTGCAAATCTAAGAAACAGAACTTTACCTTATTCTTTGGAGCCTAAGGAGACGTTAATTCTGCTTTTGTTTACTTGGACAATGGAGTGTTTAAGTACCTGAGCACCATGCTTTGGATTCTGGAGCAGTGATTTCCAAAGATGAGTTGTACTGTCAGCTCAGAATTGATTAGAAAATGCAAGATCTTTCTTTGGTTCCTAAGGGCAAATAATATAAAGGGTTGCTTACTAATAAACTATAAATTTATAGAAACAATATTCTAGCAAGATATTAGGATGCCTACAGTTCTTGTCTGTGTTGCAAAGTGCCTGCTGGGCTTCTGCACACATAGGTAACTGGAATTCAGGAAATGATTTGGGAGCACGTGGTTGTCAGTATATAATATTGAGTTGATTCTGATTTTTCAAGTACTGCTATATTTAAAAAATCCACCAGACACAGTTGCCTGTAATACCAACACTTTGGGAGGCTGAGGTGGGAGGATCACTTGAGGCCAGGAGTTTGAGACCAGCCTGGGCAACACAGTGAGACCCTGTCTCTACAAAAAATAAAATTAAAAATATTAGCTGGGCATGGTAGTGGCATGCACCTGTAGTCTTGGCTACTTGGGAGGCTGAGGCAGGAGGATCACTTGAGCCCAGGAGATCAAAGCTGCAGTGAGCCATGATTGTGCCACTGTACTCCAGCCTGGACAGCAGAACAAGACCCTGTCTCAGAAAAAAAAAATGCTGTCATTTTCATCACATTTCATCATTCTAATAGCCTTACTGTATGGATAGTACCCATAATTTTAAAATAATTTTTAAATAATTATTGCTTAATCAGATAATTGCTAAAGTATATTTTCCCAAATTTTGCTTTCACATTGACATATATTTGCTATCACTGAGTTTGTACCCTTAATCCATTAAAAAGTAGAAAACAGTGAAATAGGGCATTTGTTCTAAGTAATGGGACAAGATGTAATTGGAGAAGATGGAAAAAGTCATAAGAACCACTGCTGTGTATAGGTTGTAAAAGCAGTATTAAATATGGTACTTGCCCTTGCTAAAAAGGTAACATGAAGTAATAGGAAGGGTAAATGCACTCAGCTGCGTGGGTTGCATGAAAGATCTTGTGAGCCTGTTCACTCTTGGAGTTGAAAGACTGGATCACTTCTTTCTGGCGTTGTTTCTTCTTATGCAGACTCCTCAGACCCCTGCACAATTGAGAGAAAAGCCCGAAGAATTAGCGTGACCTCCAAAGTACAGGCAGACATCCATGACACCCATGCAGCAGCTGCAGATGGTTTGTACTTGTGTGTCCAGAGTTTGTGCAGAATGTCTAAAGACACATGTTAATCTACGTAGAATTATAAGTAAAACCGTACCTTTATTTTCTGCTTTAAAAAATTACCGAGTTTCTAAGGCTGTGCTGTCCAATAGAAATATAATGCAAGCCACATATATAATTTAAAATTTTCTAGTAGCAAAGATGAAATTTTAACATTTTATATAATTCAGTATATACAAACTATTATTTCAATATGAAATCAATATAAAATCAGTGAGATGTTTTACATCCTTTTTATGCTAAGTCTTTGAAATCTGGTGTATATTTTATACTTATAGCAACACTGACTTTTTAGAGCATGTCTATTAAAAACCAACAACAGTAAGATACGAATTTTTTTTAAGTATTAGGTTTTGGGGCATATTGTTCTTTTAAAAGGTAAAGACAAAAGAGGTCCTTTTCTGAAAATGGCATAGTAGGCCAGGTGTGGTGGCTCACGCCTGTAATCCCAGCACTTTGGGAGGCCGAGAAGGGTGGATCACGAGGTCAGGAGATCAAGACCATTGAGATGGTGAAACCCCGTCTCTACTAAAAATACAAAATTTAGCCAAGCGTGGTGGCGGGCGCCTGTAGTCCCAGCTACCTGGGAGACTGAGGCAGGAGACTGGCGTGAACCCGGAGGCGGAGCTTGCAGTGAGCCGAGATCGTGCCACTGCACTCCAGCCCGGGCGACAGAGCGAGACTCCTCCTCAGGAAAAAAAAAAAAAAAAAAAGAAAATGGCATAGTAAACATTTTTCCTCCAACCGAAGGCTTTATTCCTCCATATGAGACAAAAAAGAAAACTGTATTAAATCTACATGTTTTAGAGTCATGAGCCAAACAAAAGACACAAGGTGGGTGATAATGGCAGTTAAAAGGCAATAGTTGAAGCAAGAGAAACAAGCCCATCTCCTATTTATAGTCATAGGAAGCGACTGAAGAACCCAGTAATTTTCTGTTACATCGTAAGGCTAAGATCACCTTCCTGTTTGAGGCTGAGCATTATCATACCTTGGGGTAAGGTTCAGGGTCTAAAATTCAGTTCTCTTTACCTCTTGGGGAATGTTATGACATTTGTCATATAAGGCAAATTGATAAACTAGAAGTCAGCTTGTTAATTGCCAGTGGAAGATATGCCTAGCCCAAAGTAGTAACTGACAAAGCTTCCCTAGATCTGTTTCTTTTGTTACCTATTTAAAAAGGTGTTGCTTACCTTAGATCTTAATCTCATTTCCAGTTCATAGTGACCATTTCCAGTTACCCCAGATTCCAGGGTGAATTCCATCTGGAGATCTTTAGTCTCCTATTCATTGACCTCAGTCTCAACAGGGACCTAAAAGACAGAAATTACAGGTTAACTCTAGATGCAAAGAGCTTTTTTGAGCACAAAGCCAGAGGGAATAAGGACCTAAGAGGAATGTAAGTTTGGATTTCTTTATCAAATCCTGGGAACCAACATAAGGTTGCCAGGTATGGGCACTTTTAAAAACTGATGATATATGAAGGATTTTTAATGCCAAAAATGTAGGAAAGAATATGAGAATAAAAGTCTTTTATACTGAATGAATTTAGCTTTATGAAAAATGAACTGTAGAATCTTTCTCTTTTCACTGTTCTGGGGAAAACTTTGGTATGAACTGCCACTGCTATTTATGAACCATTAATATAAAATACATGCATATTGTAGAACTTAAGTTGTCATGGAAGAAGGCACACATTTAGTCAGATGTTTAATATAGTGTGGATAGTATTATACTATAGAGAGGAAAAGTCAAGGTGGGCTGAACGTCAGGGAAAACTTACAGAGGCGACAGAATTTAACATGCTATAAAACATCTCTCTTTTTTTTCTCATTTGGCTGGAATAAAGCATAACTCTCCACTATTTACAGGTAATGACCTAGGAAGGCAGTCTATTCTGGACATATATCCATCTTCTTATAGCCAAAAAAAAAAAAAAAAAAGTAATTAGAACAAAGTAAAAGATCAACTTTCTGTTCAACTATGCATTTCCAGTAGATATGTTTACTAATTGGCTTATATATTAAAGTAGGCAATTAACTCCCTTGATTTTTGTGGTATTTTTCTTTTCAGTTTGGGTTATACTTGGAAAAAGGTTAATCTATTTACCTTCCCTTCCCCCCCCTTAATCCTACCCTCCCTCAGAGCATCGAACTGGCTCCACACAAAGTCCTCGGACACAACCTCGAGATGAAGACTACGAAGGGGCTCCATGGAATTGTGATAGCTGCACCTTTCTTAACCACCCAGCACTAAATCGCTGTGAGCAGTGCGAGATGCCACGGTACACTTGAATTCAGAAAAGTCTGCGCCAGGTTGAAAGTGAAACTTTGAGCACCACCAGAAGAAAAGGAAACCTCGGGACTCTATTCATCCACCCAGCCTTTTCATTTTCGATTGCACAGCAGGGAGGAGGAATGGCTTTGTGGTCGTTGTGCTCACGAAAGGAAAAATGGGGAGGTCTTTTTTTCTCCTTTCTTAACTCACTACAGAGTGAGAGATAGGGAGGGATACTTGAAACTGGGAAAGGATTCACTCTGTGAAAGAATGTACACACAGAAGTCAGGAGCTCTTCTGTGGTGGAATCCCAATTGTTAAAGTTACTGCTGAGTGGCCCTTATTTTTCAAACTAGAACTTTGATTCATAGTATAAAATGTTACAGTTTATGCAAACTGTGAATTCCCAGAGCAGACTTACCTGGTCACTGCTCTCTAGAAAACCAAGGCTCCCCGTGCTGCTTCCCGTTGCTTCCTACTAAAGAGGACAACAGGAAAAAGCACCTAGAATATTTTTTTGGGGGGGCGGGGGGCAAATTAATTAAGCGTATTTGTAATTGCTGCTTTTTTCAGGGGTAATTTCCAACACATACATGCACACAAACAAAATGTTTTAAAATGTGATTTGTAGCAGTCAGGAACTAGGCATATCATGCCTTTGTTTAAAAGTACAATCAGAGGTGGTAAGATGCCTTTGGCTTGTACAGTGATTCATCAAGCTCTGTCAACACTGGTAACTAAGACCTACTTATGCCACATAAGAGATGCATGTTTTTATTAAGGCCACCAGTTTTCAAAGTAACAAGTCCTTACAAAGTATGATTTTATAAATGATATTCTCGTAACACTGCGCTTTGCCAGTAGCACAGAGAATGTATGCCAAATGCAAGTCCATTCCAAAATCCATTTGGCAATCTTGAACTCAGCTGTGGTTCTTAAACTTTTGCAGTCCATAGGGCCTTTTTTTTTTTTTTTCTCCTTCCAATTTTGTGATAAATTCATGATGTTTACAGCACAGATAAAACTTTGTGCCATAATCCTAATTTAGCTGAAATCAATATTAACTGTTCAATAAAAACTTACTTGCACATTTTAATAAACCAATGTGAGGGGAATTACAGTTGGCCAATGACAAAGTTGCACACTGCATTATTTGGGAAACGAGAGGGATTGTCAAAAATTATTAAGAGAAAGGTGAATATAGAGGACTTTGAAACAGAACTTTTAAAATTTAACATAACTGTATCTAGAGGTCAGTTGAGTTTCTACAGGCAGTTCAGGTCATTTTAAAGCACTCCTTATTTATGAAATAGAACTGCAGGGTGTGGATAAAGTGAAGAGATATAAAATCATGTGACTCACTAAGGCGCATCACTGGAAACTTAATAGCATGTTTCAGTCTCTGCCATTGCTGGAGTTCCTTCTTAGCTCAGAATTGGAGTTTTGGAATCTTCCCCTCATTTTGGTGAGTATAAACAGCAATAAAGTCAGTAGGTTCTCCCATCCTAAAGGATTTTACCTGAGGATATCATCTTAGGAATATCCATTGACTCTCCCATCAGGTATCTCCCCCAACCCCCATACACACACACACACACACCCCTTCTAATTTAGCAGTAACCTCTGGCAGACCTGGAAAAGCAAGCTGCTCTTAATAGCATAATGAAACCAAAGGCGTAATAACTCATCATAGTTTTCCATCAGAATCATCATTTCACACTGCCTACAGCTTTGAAAACATTTTTTCATATGTGAAAAATTCCCCCAAAATATATCCACTTGTCTCCCAAAGGAAGCGTGGTAATTACACTGATAAAACATCTCTCATACAACAACTGTGGCAAAACTGTGAAAATAACGGTGAGAAAGCAGATGGGCTCAAAAGCATGGTCCCCAAAAGAATGTTCTTTAAAGGTTTTTGTAACACTGGTCTCTGTCTCCAATAACAGTCTAGCCGTCCTACTGTTCTGTAATATGCCTTTGCCTTTGTATGGTTTCATATCTCTTTAGTGATGGTCAACCCCACTTGTTTTTAAGTTACAATTTAGGGGAAAATATATATATATACTGCTTGGTGTCCTAGCTAAAAGGTTTACCAGTATTCATAGTGATATGCTGAAGTGGAGGCAATTAACTTGGCAGTTGTCAGTTGAGAATGAAAGTAGCATGTCTGAAAACAGTCTGATGCTTTATAAAACCACGTAGATGACTTTAAAACTATTGCATGAAAATACATCAAGGTTAATTAGCTGTTATACAGTAGATGCATGGTTTCAATTCTTTGGTGATATATCTAGTCAATCATTGTTTTCACCTGCCAGGAAAAGAGAGCAAACAGTCTATTGGATAGGTGTAAAGGGTGGGGTATGCAGTATCAGATTGATTTTAAGGAAGTTTTGTACATGTTAATTTTTAATTGTGCATAAGTTTCATATGCCAGCATAGGCTGTATTCAGTTTTAAAACAGGCAAAATGACTTGACACTGATAAATCTGATATATTTAACTGTGTCCCATATGTATACTGCTTTTTGCCTATGACCAGTTTGAACAAGAATTCACCGAACTTTCAAGGTGCCTTTTCAAAAGGATCTTGTAATCAGTTGGTATGTACAGACAATTGGCATGAAAGTGGTAGGATATAAATCGGATGATGCCTGGCTGCTGAGGTGCCTGTGCTCTCTGGATCAGCTGGGGCACTTCTTGTTTCTTGTAAGAGGTTTGCTTCTTTAAAATGACTAGTTTGATGTATCTGGTAACATACAGACCTGACTATACGTTTTACATTATTTCGCTATTTTGTAAACTGGGATTTTAGAAAGCACGTTTGCCATTTTGTTAAAGTACATTGCCCCTTAAATTTTGGAGTAGTTTTTAAAAGTTTAAAATGGTAATAGAGGAGCCAGAAACTTTCTAAGCATTGTAAAATGTTTTGAATTAATATTGACTTTGTTTGGAAGAGAGTAGAGGCAGGGGGTTTTAAAGAAACAAAGAAATGCATTGTAAAAATGTAGTTTTAGAGCAGATTAATAATGATGGTGGGGAAAGTGTTGCTAATTTGTTTATTTCCCTGGAAGAAATGGGAAGTGTGATAAGCAGTTTAATTTTTAAGGAGCTGGTCTCAATTTTAGTACTTTTTAATTATGCAAATAAATCATTGTTTCCTTAAATTTTGTCATTGCTTTGTCACAGTTGTCTAGGGTTCTTATCTAACCTTCTGTGGCAATTCAATTTTATATAGCCTTTTAAGAGGTAATTGTAATGTATTTCTGACAGTATAAACAAAAAGAATATAAGGCATAGACGAATTGTCCTTTAAAAATATCAATGATGTATCCTGGAATGTGAAGATGTCTCTTTAGAGTTAAAAATCGAATTATTTTAATATTGTACCATTGTTAGACTTTGAATGAGTCCATGTTACCATGTGTGTCTGTATATCTGTAGAGAAAGAAAAATGACAACTGAAATGTTACTTTTTAAAATCGGAATAAATTGGGCACTGCCTGTGTTGCGCCACTACTGTATCTTTTCGAAAGAATTAACAGTATTTGCCTATTGTAAAAGTTAATTCTGATGACGCTTTCACACTCACCAGACTTTTTTTCCTGTATTATTTGCATCCCCAAATATTTAATACAAGTAGATTCTGCATGGCTTGGGCATTCAGAGATTAATAGAATGATGACTCAATTTTAATTCTAAAGCCATGAAAAGTTACTTTAAGACTGAACAATTCTGAATTATTTATGATACCAAATGTCCATGTTTCTTTCCCTACTGTAAAAGAATTGATCAGTTTCTTCATTAAAGCAGCAAAAACTTATTAAATCTTGTAAATACCATGTCTCTTTTAGATTTCTGTGTATGCTGTGAATGAAATCATTTTGAGATGAAATTGTACAAAGGCATTTTAAAAGGCTCTGCATGCATCGTACCTCCAAACAGTACATATTCGGAAAGTCAAAGATTCCTGCAAAATAAATAAACTAAAAGCAAACACTACATTCTGCATCTTTTCTGTGTAGTTAGAAATTTACAGTATCAAAGTAGTTCTAGTGTCAGCACTCATATGTCTGGACTGAAATATGCTGTCTCACAAACCTAATCATCACATTTGTCTTCCTTTGTTAGAACATGTAATGTTAGATTTGGGGTATTAAGTGCACATTACTCCATTTGGAAAAATTGGTAAAATTATACATAAGCAGGTTTTATATAAAAGTTGGAATATGTTAGGAACTTCTTTTCATTCCACTTTAGAATGTTATTTACAAAAGAATACATAGTTTTCTTTTTTAAAAAATCTTTGTCATTTCAGAGGCAAATAATGTTCTGATATTTTGTTAGGGTCTGTAGTAAACCTTTACAACTTTTACACAGAAATTGCCACAAATGAATTATAGTAGGTAACATTTTCAGTGATTAAGCACATTTAAATTCAAAATCATTTCCAGGCTGGGCACGATGGCTTATGCTTGTAATCCCAACACTTTGGGAGGTCGAGGTGGGAGGAAGGCTTAAGCCCAGAGTTCAAGACCAGTCTGGGCAACATAGTGAAACTATTGTCCGTTCAAAAAATATGCAAATTAGCTGGTCATGGTGGCGCAGGCCAGCTAATTTGCATATTTAGCAGCCTCCCGGAGTAGCTGGGATGCAGCTACTCGGGGAGGCTGAGGTGGGAGGATCGCTTGAGCCCAGGAGGTCAAGGTTGCAGTAAGCCCTGGTTGTGCCACTGCACTTCAGCCCGGGCAACAGAGCGAAACTGTCTCAAAAAGGCATTTCCACTACATTGTTTTAATACATGAAAAATTGCAAACATACGCAAGTAGAGATATAATGATCCCCCATTTATTACCCAGCTTCCAAAATTATCTATGTATAAGCGTTCTTATTTCATCTATGTTTTCATCCCACCTCCCTCTAGATTATACTGAAACAAATCCCAGACATCATGTCAATTCACTGGTAAATAAACTTTCAACATAAGCAAAGTACACTCATCACACCTTACAAAATAATTTAAACACTGAATATCCAGTGGTAAGTTTCTCTATTGTTTCAAGGATTTTTTAACAAGCTTATCCAAATTAGGGTCTAAATAGAGTACATGAAATTGATTATGTCTTTTAAGTCTATATGCATTCTCATAGTCTCTGTCAGAAGCCCAGTCATGTGTTAACTGGATTTTTTGAGACAAGATCTCACTGTGTCACCCAGGCTGGAGTGCAGTGGCACGATCACAGCTCACTGCAGCCTCCAACTCCTGGGCTCAAGTGATCCTCCTGCCTCAGCCTCCCCAGTAGCTGGGACCACAGGCTTGAGTGGTGTCACCATGCCCAGCTTTTTTTTTTTTTTTTTTTTTTTTAGGAGATGGGGCCTTGCTATGTTGTCCAGTCTCAGAATATTTTTATAGGGAAATTCCCTCATCTACTATTGAGGTATCCTCCACCACATCTTATAGTTCAATTATGCATAGAATGTCAAAGATAATTTTTAAGATAACTTTTTAAATAGTGTGTGCAGTATTCCCTTCCCCTTGCTTCCCGCACCCTGGGTTGTCCCTTTTAAACGACTGATTTTTAAATAGAAAAGTACTTCAAATCTGTTTGGTTACCACAACAGTGGTTCACTGTGGTGCTCATTTTCAGAGACATAGCTGATTTTTTTTTTTTTTTTTTTTTTTTTTGAGACAGGGTTGTACTCTCACCTAGGCTGGAATACAGTGAGTGGCACGATCTTGGCTCACTGCAGCCTCAAAACTCCAAAGCTCAAATGATCCTCCCACCTCAGCCTCCCAAGTAGCTGGGATTACATACGTGTGACACCATGCCCAGTTAACTTTTGTATTTTCAGTAGAAAGAGGGGTTTGCCATATTGCCCAGGCTGGTCTCGAACTCATGAGCTCACGTCATCTGCTCACCTCAGCCTCCCAAAGTGCTGGGATTATAGGTGTGAGTCACTGCACCTGGCCCATAATTAGTCTTTAATCCCACTATCACTATGATGATTTCAGGTATTGCCCAGCTCAGTTTTCCACACAGAGGACTGGAGGACTGTAGTGTAGGAGATGCACAGTGTATATCCCACTTGCATTCCTCCAAAGACTTCCTGACTTGACTTTGTCCTCTTGACCTTTTTTCTAGAACATTGACCAGGTAATGTTTTATGATGGAGATTTCAAAGATATTAATAGAATATGTGAGTGAGATTTTGTTTTGCAAGTTCCTTATTCTCAGAGCAGTCAAACCATCTCACTTGTCCTGCCTCATGAACGTTGGTGGGTGTGCTTTTGACCACCCTTTCATAACATGACAGTGATAATATATTGTGCAAGAAAAGTGGTGCCGCCTAGCTCTCTCGAGTTTTGCACTGTGGTGGGAACAAAATGCCAGTTACTACATTCTATATTACTTTGTTTTCTTTTGACTTACTTGTACATTTATTCCTGGGGACTGAGGCAGTTTTCAGGCAATTCCATTCCCTTGATCAAGAACTGCTAACATTTACAGCAATTTCTAAATCCTATCCCCCAATTCTGTTTTCTTTCAAATCATTTAGTCTGATTTGGGTGTGCAAGATTCCAAAAAAGATATATGGAAGGTATTTGGGGTTGGGAGAGGAGAAAATTGGGTTAGCATATGGAAATAGCTTGCATTCTCTATACACTTTGACAGTGAATCAAATGGTCACATGTGGCAGGAAGACTCTGATTTTAAGATTACTATTTGAGATTCTCTTCCCAAATTCCACTGGTGTAACTAACAAAAGCATTTTCAAGGACTAGAGAATAGGCTCTCAGGGTCAGAAATTACAGGAAGCAGATGCGGATGTATGGAGGGCAGTAGCAACCAATGTCAGCCAGCCCACAATTCCAGCCATCAGTGAAAGTCAACCTGCAAATCAAGTCTATGGGACTCCTCAAAAGAACCCATGAAGACCCCCAAACTCTGAGCAGTGGGCAAATGGGAAGGGATCTGTGTGCTGGACAGGAAGCATGTAGACTGCAGCATTTGCTTTCTGGCTCACTTGGCACCACAGTTCACTACACAAAGCATTTAATGGGAGTGGTTTGGCCACCTAGTTAAGGGGCATAAGGCACCAAGTAACTTCAAGCTGCCACAATGAACATAGAGGAAGAGCTTGCTTGGCGCAGCTGAGGATTCCAGGGAGCAGCAGTTTTCAACTCCGCAATGAATATTTAAAACAGCACCCATTGATGCCTGTTACTGAGTGGCTGAAAAGAAATGCTTAGCAAAGCACTGAACTTCCCCATCTTTCTAATACTTTTAGTAATTTCCAACCAAGAAAAATTAGACTACAGAAGTAGACAAATTTTTGCTTAAGATATTAAAAGAGTTAAACAATGTGACCCACATGGTATTTACAATTCTTTAAAAATCAAATGTACATGAAGATGTAGCATTCTGAAAAAAGAATCTCATTCTACAGAAGGGAAAGAGAAAACCTTAATTTCTAAATTGAATTCCAAACAAAATTTACAACCATGTTGTATCTCTCAAAAAGGAACAATCAGATCAAAAAAGGTTTCCTTCACAGGAAAACTAATTTTTGCTAAAACTCTAAAATACAAATACAGGTAGTGAAGTTCAGAAAACTGAGTCAATAGAGATTCTAGAATTCAGAGGGAAGAGATACTGAGATGAAGAGCTGACATATAGAAAAAATAAACGTGAAACTAGACTCAGGAGATGCAATAAGGAATACCAGAAAAAACAAACACAGCAGATAGGAGAGAAGCAATGAAGATACAAGAAACATGAGACAGGAGGATTGAAAAAATCTTACCTATGAAGGTCAAATAAAGGAACACAATTGTCTGATTTTCACATGCAAAATAGACAAATAGTGAATATTATCAGTTTGGTTAAATCTACTATAATAAAACTTTATACCTCCCAATAACCAACTGTTCTTTCAAATGTCCAAACATTTACCCCTCAAAAAATCGAGAAAACCTCGATTCCTAAAACAGAATTATACAGGCTACATTTTTCTGACTGTAAGGCATCAAATCTAAAAATAACTAAAATCAAGCCACCTGAAAATTAAAAGAAAAAGCTCTTCTAAATAATTCAAAAATGGAATAAAAAATAATTAATGTCAGATTTAGTTCAGGTGACTCCTCAACAAGAGCCTGTGGCAAAGACATTATCTCAAACTAAAAAGATTTTCAGCTCCCAAAGAACAGGAGAAAATCAAAGAGTGCCATATCCCAGTGATGTTTTATACTGTGCAAATGTTGAATTATTTCTAGATGTAAATGAATTGTCCACACTCATAATAGAAGCTGTTGCACAAAGGAATAATTCAGAACTGTAGTTGATGTCACTTGTGGGAAATACATTTCCAACACAAGATGTCTCTATGCAAACTCTAACAATGAAATGAAATCATGTCAAAATTTGCAGCCCAGCTATAGTCTGAGAGAACACTCGGTCTAATATGGCCAGTGTCAAGAATCCTTATGAACTGGAGAGCCCTGGGGAAAGAGTTGGATCAGAAGTATTCCAAGGCCAAGCTGATGTGTAACACGTGTGAGAAAGTGTTTTTAGAAGCCATCAGCTTAAGAATGCATGTGAGTATACATAAAGGAGTCAAACTCTGTATCTGCCACGTCTGTGGAAAGGTATGTATGCATTGTAACTAGCTGAAAACGCATGTAAGAACTCATACGGGTGAGGAGCCTTACAAATGTGAATTATGTGATAAAGGCTTAGCTCAAACATGCCCGGTAATCACCCATAGTCACATGTATCATGGTAAGAAAAAAAAAAAAAACCCTGTAAATGTGATATATGTGATTTACAATTTGCAACTGCTAGCAGTCTCAGTATCACACAAACACACTGATATGGTTTGGCTCTATATCCCCAACCAAATCTCATGTCAAACTGTAATCCAATCCCCATGTGTTGAAGGAGGGGCCTGGTGGGAGGTGATTAGATCATGAGGGCAGATTTCCCTCTTGCTGTTCTCATTTAGTGAGTTCTTAGAGATCTGATGTGTTTTAAAAGTGTGTAGCACTTCCCCATTTACTCTCTTCTCTCTCCTGCCACCAAGTAAATAAGGTGCTTGCTTTCCCTTTGCCTTCCGCCATGATTGTAAGTTGCCTGAGGCCTCCCAGCCATGCTTCCTGTTAAGCCTGTGGAACTGTGAGTCAATCAAACCCCTTTCCTTCATAAATTAACCAGTCTCAGGTAGTTCTTTATAGCAGTGTGAAAACAGACTAATACAGACACCTAGTGGAGAGAAGTCATACGTCTAAGAAAGAGGAGTGGACAGAGATTTGCCTAACCTAGCAGCAAACTGACCTGTCAGGTTTGCAAGCGTATTAAAGGAAGCCTTACGTGTGTCACACCCAGAAGATGGTATTTCCTGCCCCTAATTCTCTTATCACGCATACTTGAAACAAACAGGTGAAAACATATACAAAGTATTTGTGGGAAAACTTCTATTTCTTCAGAAGTCAAACACTTTGAATCCCATCAATAAGACAGACCATTTATGATGCAAAAATTCTCACAAAGATATTAAAAAATATAAAGAACAAAACAGAAGTTCATTCTGGAACAGACAAAGCTCTAGATTTCAGTATAGAGGATCATATCATGCTTGGAGTGAGTAAGATTCCATACAGAAAAATCCTGAATCAGAAACTATGGATTTGAAAGTTTCTGAAAAGGCTTTAACACTGACTCTTCCTCTTGGGACTAAGGACCTGTTATCAATAATCAGGCTCTTACGACAGATCCTACTCATGGTTAGCTGGGAGCCAGAGATGATTTTTTTTGCAATAACTTATACTGACTTTGTGAGGAGTATGAAATGACTAAAATATCTGATAGTAGACATAAATATCTCTTGTAAAAATTTCATTCACCAAAGTAAAAGCACCTCATACCACATCCTATTTCCCCTAATTTATTATTAAATTGATAAAAATTGTCTTATGTACGTGATGCTTGGAAATATGTATACATTGTGGAATGGCTAAACTGAGCTAATTAACATATGCATTACCTCACATCATTATTTTTATGGTGAGAACACTTTACATCCACTCTCCCAGCATTTTTCAAGAACACAATATATTGCTTTGTTTTGAGATGGGTGGGGGGGGGGGGTCTCACTATGCTGACCAGGCTGGTCTTGAACTCCTGGCCTCAAGTGACCCTTTCACCTCTGCCTCCTAAAGTGCTGGGATTACAGCCATGAGCCACTGCGCCTGGCCAGGAATACAATATATTGTTAACTACAGTCACCAGGTGGTGCAATACACCTCTTGAACTTATTTCTCCTAACTGAAATTTTGCATCCTTTGACCAACATCTCCCCAATCTTCCCACTCCCCGGCCTCTAAATAACCAACATTCTTCTCTTTACTTCTGTGAATTTGCCTTTTTAGCTTCTACATACGAGGGAGATGCAAATCAAAACCACAATGCAATACCACCTTACTCCTGCAAGAATGGCCATACTTCTAGAAATCAAATAATAGATGCAGGCATGGATGTGGTGAAAAGGGAACACTTTTACACTGCTGGTGGGAGTGTAAACTAGTATAACCATGATGGAAAACAATGTGTAGATTCCTTCAAGAACTAAAAGTAGATCTACCATTGACTCAGCAATCCCACTAGTGGGTATCTACCCAGAGGAAAAGAAGTCATTATGTGAAAAAGATACTTGCACACACGTTTATAGGAACACAATTTGCAATTCCAAAAATATGGAACCAGCCCAAATGCCCATCAATCAATGAGTGGATAAAGAAACTGTGGTGGATAAAGTAACTGTGGTGTATATATATATATACACACACACACACATACACATACACACCATAGAATACTACTCAGCCAAGAAAAGGAACAAAATAATGGTATTCACAGCAACCAGGATGGAATTGGAGACCATTATTCTAAATGAAGTAACTCAGGAATGGAAAACCAAACACCATATGTTCTCACTCATAATTGGGAGCCAAGCTAAGAGGATACAAAGGCATAAGAATGAAACAATGGACTTTGGGGACTCGGGGGAAAGGCTGTGAGGGGTGACTACACACTGGATACAGTGTACATTGCTCGTGTGATGGGTGCACCAAAATCTCAGAAATCACCACTAAAGAACTTATCTATGTAACTAAATACTACCTGTTCTCCCAAAATCTATTGAAATAAAAATTTAAAACACACACACACAGAGACAGAGAGAGAGAGAGATTGATTCTAGTGAAAAAGTCCCCCAACTTATGGAAGAAAAAAAAGAGAGAGAGAGAGAACTACCTGAGACCTTACATTCCTAGGATAAATCCCACTTGGTCATGGTGTACAATCTTTTAAATACACTCTTGGACTCAATTTGCTAGTATTTTGTTGAGGATTCTTGCATCTATATTCATAAGGATACTGGTCAGTAATTTCCTTGTGATGTCTTTGTCTGGCTTGGTATCAAGGTAATGCTAGCCTCATAGAATAAGACAGGAGGTGTTCCCTTCAATTCTATTTTTTGGAAGAATTTGAGAAGAATTGGTGTAAATTTGTCTTTAAATGTTTGGTAGAATTGACCACTAAAGCCATGTAGTCCTGGATGTCTCCTTTTTAGAAGGTTTTTGATTACTCATTCAATCTGTTGTAAGTCTAAGACATTACATTTCTTCTTGAGTCCCTTAGGTAACCTGTGTGTTTCTAGGAATTTGTCCATTTCATTTAGGTTATCTAATTTCTTGGTGTGCAATTGTCCATAGTATTCTCTCACAATCCTTTTTATTTCTGTAATATTAGTAATAATGTCTCCAACTTCATTTCTGATTTTAGATATTTATATCTCTTTTCCTTGTCAGTCTAGCTTAAGGTTTGTCCATTTTCTTTTCCTTTTCAAAGAACCAACTTTTGTTTTTATTGTCTCTTATTTTTCTATACTCTATTTTAGTTATCTCTGTTCTAACCATTATTTCCTTCCTTCTGCCAGCTTTTGGTTTAATTCACTATTTTTTCTAGTTCCTCAAGGTGTAAAGTTAGCTATTAAGATTTTCGTTGTGTGGTTGTTTGTTTTGTTTTGTTTTTGCTATTGTTTCTTGAGACAGAATCTCACTGTCTCCTGGGCTAGAGTGCAGTGGTACCATGTTGGCTCTCACTTTAACCTCCGCCTCCTGGGTTCAAGCGATTCTCATGCCTCCGCCTCTTGAGTAGCTGGAATTACAGGCATGCACCACCACATCTGGCTAATTTTTGTATTTTTAGTAGAGATGGAGTTTCATCATGTTGGCCAGGCTGGTCTTGAACTCATGGCCACAAGCGATCCACCCACCTTGGCCTCTCCAAGTGCTAGGATTACAGGCATGAGCCACCACATCGGGTCAAGTAGTGGCATTTACAGCTATAAATTTTCCTCTGAGGGCGCCTTCACTGCATCCTGTAAGTTTTGATATATTGTGATTTACTTTTCATTCATCTCTTAGGTATTTTCTAATTTTTCTTTTGATTTCTTTTTTGACCCGTTGGTTGTTCTTGTTGTTTAATTTCCACATATTTGGGAATTTTCCAGTTTTCCTTCTTTTATTGATTTCTAATTTTATTCTATTATGGTCAGAGAAGATACCTTGTATGATTTCACTCTTTTTAAATCTATTGAGACTTGTAAAGCCTAATATATGGTCTATCCTGAAGAATGTTCCATGTGCACTGGACAAGAATGTGCATTCTGCTGTTGTTGAATGGAATGTTCTATATATGTCTGTTAGGCTTAGATGGTTTAATGTTTCAGGCCTCTATTTCTTTATTGGTCTTTTGTCTAGATGTTTTATCCAAGATTTGAAGTGTTGTACTGAAGCTTCCAACTATTATTGCATAACTGTGTATTTCGCCCATCAATTCTGTCAGTTTGCATCATATGTTTTGTAATAATGATAGTTTTAAAATAGTAATTATAGCACAATGATAATAATAGCTAACAGCTTTTTAGCAGTTAGGATATGCTAGGCACTATTCTTTGTGCCTTGACTGTAATAACTCATTTAATTTTCACAACTCAATGAGGCAGAGTGCTATTATCATTTACATTCTAAAAATGAGGTGGCTGAATTTGAGAGAAATAAAGACATTTGTAGATGACAAAGCAAGTAGGTGGAAGGTGGAACAAAGATTTCATAGATAGAATCCTTAACCATTAATAGTCTAGGCTATACCCTAAAACAAAAATAAAACACCATCATAGGAATTCATATGGCATAAAAAGATGTAGTATATGTGTATGCTTATCCTTGCAGATATATGGGTATTTTTAAAAAATGAGCTTAACCCAAATGGAGGAGTTAATATAGTGTTTCATTCATTGTGCCCATTCAGAAGGTAAACATTTTTTCTTTGTACCTAAATGTTAATCCTGAAAGCAATTCATGTTTACTATTGGAAACTAGCATATCCAAATCTGGGGCCAGGAGCGGTGGCTCATGCCTGTAATCCCAGCACTTTGGGAGGCCACGGTGGGCGGATCACTTGAGGTCAGGACTTTGAGACCTGCCTGACCAATATGGTGAAACCCTATCTCTACTAAAACTACAAAAATTAGCCAGGTGTGGTGGTCGGCGCCTGTAATCCCAGCTATTTGGGAAGCTGAGGCAGGAGAATAACTTGAACCCGGGAGGCAGAGGTTGCAGCGATGGAGTTCAAGTTTGCAAGTATTTGTGCTGTTGGGAATATGAATCTTTGCTCATTCTTAGAGAAACATAAAGCACAAGGCAGATGGACCCTGTCTGCTAAGACGTCCACTTTTTCCAGAATTATGTGTGCCCTGACAAAAATTCTTATAGACAATGCCTCACTTCCCCAATTGGAAATAAATTCTACCACATACCCTCTCCCATGGAGCTCAAATGAATGAAGCAGTGTATACTGAAGATGTAAAACAGTGTGTATAGACACACATATAGCAAATGCTATTAAGAAATATAACTTTCTAATGTTACAAAGAAATTATAGCATGTACATGCAACAGAATATTATTCTACTTTAAAAACAAAGGAAATCTTGCCCTTTGCAACAATATAGATGAACCTGGAGGGTATTAGGTCAAGAGAAATAAGCCAGGCACAGAAAGACAAATACTATATGATTTCATTTATATGCGGAATCAAGAGTCAACTCATAGAGCACAGAGTAGAATAGCAGTTGCCAGGGGCTAGGGGAACAAGGAAATGGGGAAGTGATGGTTAAAGGGTACAAAGTTTCAGTTATGCAAACTAAGTTTTGGAGGTCTGTAGAGCATAGTGCTGACAATGCTGTATTATATACTTAACATTTGTTCACAGGGCAGGTTTTTGTTGCTTTTTGTTTTGTTTTATTTTGAGATGGAATCTTACTCTGTTGCGCAGGCTATAGTATACAGTGGTGTGATCTCGGCTCATTGCAACCTCTGCCTCCCAGGTTCGAGAGATTCTTGTGCCTCAGCCTCCTAAGTAGCTGGGATTACAGGTGCCTGCTACCATGCCCAGCTAATTTTTGTATTTTTAGTAGAGACGGGGTTTCACCATGTTGGCCACGCTGGTGAAGTTTAACCATAAACTTGAACTCCATCATTTTATTTTTAGTTTTTTCTTTTAAGAGATGGGTTCTCACTCTGTCCTTCAGGCTGGAGTGCAGTGGTGCCATCTCAGCTCACTGCACCTTCAACTTCCTGGGCTCAAGCAATCTTCCTACCTCAGCCTCCTGAGTAGCTGGGACTATAGGCAGAAGCCACCATACCCCGGTTTTAATGCCATAGTTTTGAAAACCTCTTATGATTCAGAAGGGAGTAATAAAATACAAATTAAAATGCGTCAGATTTTTTGGGTCTTTTGAGTTGTTTCACCAAAAACATAAGTTTTGAATTTTAAACTGTGGGAAAAGTCCATGGTTTTAAAACCACACTAAAAATGATTATGATTGTTCACAAAAGAAGGATCAGGCAGGTTTTGGCAGCAGATGAGTTTCCTAACTCTATGAAGTCAGGCACCTCAGCCTCCTGAGTAGCTGGGACTATGGCACATGCTACCACTTCCAGCTAATTTTTAAATTTTTTGTAAGGACAAGGTCTCACTATGTTGCCCAGGCTGGTTTTGAACTCCTGACTCAAGTGATCTGCCTGCCTCGGCCTCCCAAAGGGCTGGGATTACAGGCGTGAGCCACTAGACCCACTCTGTAGTGCTTTTTTGTGCTCCTGAGCTCTATGCAACTCTTACAAATGGGTATTTTGACAAAAGCACCTACTGATTTCATTTCTGGTCTCTAAGTCTTCTCTGAGGGAGTCCCACATATCATCTCCAGCAATGGAATGGAAGATGCCTATCTCTGCCTCAGAAACTTGAGATTTTTATACCCGTTTTGAGCACGTGATCTTTGTCTTTAGTGTGATCTTTAAGGATGTTTGCCTGATGATTGGGCCCCCTCAGATTGCTAGAGTTATACAATTTCAGTTGATGGATGGATTGTTGTTTTATGTCCTGTATTATCTTTAAGCCAATGTGAGCTGCAGATTTTTATTCCCCAATCGAAGGTACAGTCATGCTTTACATGACTAGATCTTGTTCAGACCTCACCCTAGGCCACCTAACTCAGAAGTTAATAGCTGTTGGGACCCAGGAATCAATGTTTTAAAAACTCCCTAATAATTCTCATCTCCAGCCAGGGATTAGAACCACTGGACTAGAATTGCAAAAGTTTTTGCTTTAAAATGTCTGAGGACTAGGATTTTGACCCCCTGATAACACCACCTACTTTATTTATTTTTTATTTATTTATGATAGGGGGTCTCACTCTGTCACCCAGACTGGAGTGCAGTGGTGCAATCTCAGCTCACTGAAACCTCCACCTCCCAGGCTCAAGGGATCCTCCCATCTCAGCCTCCCGAGTAGCTGGGACCACAGGCACGCACCACCAGACTTAACTAATGTTTTGTATTTTTGGTAGAGACAGGGTTTCGCCATGTTGCCCAGGCTGGTCTTGAACTCCTGGGCTCAAGAGGGCCCTTAGCCTCGGCCTTCCAAAGTGCTGGGATTACAGGCATGAGCCACCATGACCAGCCATACACCATCTACTTTGGTGAAATACCTGAGATCCTATGGATGTGAAGCAATTGTCATGAAAATTTGACTTCGCTAAAGTGGGGCTTTTTTTGAGATTTTTAAGTGTATTTGCATTGAAAGTGAGTCGTAGATTTGGTTGAGTTGCATGGTCATCAAAATATATTTGGCTTAAAGTACTCTTACATCATTAACCCTTTAAATTTTTATAGCTTTTGTGATGTTTGTGCTTTTGACACGAGAGATCAAATGAAAAAAAATTCACATACACAGGCTTACTTTTCCATTTTAACTTTAGAACTCTGGCTTTTTCATAACCACTTATTTGGACTAGTATAAACACATTACCTTTGGTCAACAGATAGGCTTTCCACTTGGAACATTCTAGGTTTATCTCTCATAAAATATAAGTGGCTGAGCTTGAACCCAGAAGGCTGAGGTTGCAGTGAGCCGAGATTGCGCCATTGCACTCCAGCCTGGGCGACAAGAGCGAGACTCTATCTCAAAAAAAAAAAAAAAAAAATTAGGGGTTGGGCATTTTTTTTTTCTGACATGGAGCTGGGACTTGAATATTCTGGTAAGTAGATTTAAGTCACATCTTTCTACCTAATGCTACCCCTTGTTTCACACATTGCTGAGGAACAATTTAACACACAAAAAAAGACCTCATGTCTTCAAATGAGGTTTTTCCTATACGTATATACAGTTGTACATACCGCCTGGCAAATAATGGGAGCTGCATAAAGACTTGATTGAGGCTGGGTGCAGTGGCTCACATCTGTAATCCCAGCAGTTTGGGAGGACGAGGCAGGTAGATCACTTGAGCTCACGAATTTGAGACTAGCCTGGGCAACACAGTGAAACCCTATCTCTACAAAATGTAGCTGGGCATGGTGGTATACACCTGTGGTCTCAGTTACTTGGGAGGCTGAGGTGGGAGGATGGCTTGAGCCCAGGAGGCAGACGTTGTAGTGAACCGAGATTGTGCCACTGCATTCCAGCCTGGGTGACAGAGCCAGACCTTGTCTCAAAAGAAGAAGCAAAAACAAAGACTCGATTGAATGAATGTCTGGTATACTTGGGTCAATAAGTCAAGAAGATTGTTGGGGGTGGGGATGGGGAGCTGATAATAGTCATATTTCATGAATGAAAGGTAGCGCTACTGAGGTATTTTGTCACAAAGGAAAGAGAAGCTTAATACAGCCAGCCAGTCTCAGTGGAGGATTGAGAGGCAGTGATGGTTCTGATCGCAGTATGAGGACAACACAGGTTGTCCAACAGTGCCAGAGCAGCCCTGGCCCGGGCCACTACGGAAGTGTGCTATGCCCTTGGGGCGAAGCCTGCATGCAGGAACCCCATTCTGCAGTGTTCCCAGGCCCGAGTACCCCGTTCTAGGATCATTCTATTAACACTACTGAGAAAGACGGAGGGGGTGCCCGATGCTCTCTTATTTTTAAAGGAGTGTGTGTAAATGGTGAAGAAACTTTGAAATCATCACAGATGGACATGAAGGCACAGATGTGAACTTCAGTTTGGGGGACAGGGAGGTTCAGCAGTGGGATCCCAGCTTATCTGGCCATGGTAACTCTTTATCCACTGGAACTGTGGACATAGGTAAAGGATCTTGAGAATTCCCAGAAATACTTGGTCTGGTATAGCCCTTAATTGTCCTTCAGGATTCATTTTCCACATCTTCCCTTTAGTACTAGAAACCTCTGAGTTCTAGTTTACAGAACCTAAGAGTATGGCTTCTGTTTGTGAGCTATATGTGAGTTTCCATTATTTCATTCTCCACATGATTACAACTTAGACCAGAATCACTACCATTTTCTCATGCCAGGGACTTTAATTACTAATAATTTATGCTGCAAAACTAAAGAGTTTAATATTCAAGAGATATTTGAAAATAAACATGTAAATTAAAATGAAAAAATTAAATGGAAAAACTGGAGAGAGAGCAACAGATGAGTTATTTTAATGAGAGAGGATAAGAATCTATTTCCTTATTTAAGTTACTGATATATAGAAGTACACACATCTTCAATGTACAGCCTGAAAATTTTTACATATATAGACACCCATGTACTCAACCAGATCAAGACATGGAATATTTCAGGCATCTCAGAAGGCTCTTTTGCTACCCATCTGAGTTAGATCTACAGAAAGGGTAACCATTGCTTTATTACCAATCAGTTTTGCTCACTTTGAAATTGATCTACAGTTTGTATTTTTTGGTGAAGAGGAAAAATTTTAACTAAGATTGCTGTAGCTCAGAGAATATTTGATGGTGGGATTCAGGAAAAAAAAAATCATAGAGTATAAAGGAGACCCATTCCAAGTCATAATCATTCTAGAAGTGCTCTCTTCCTACCAAAAATGCCAGGGTGAGCTATAAAATCCTTCTCATAGCAGCTAAGGAAAACACTCTGCTTTTTTAAAAAGGAGGATTTAGTCTTGGATATTGGAGTCTCATTAGGGACAGTAAATGTTTACCATTTCAGTGTCACATGGATCATTATGCTGAGGCAAAAGGAACAATAAAATCTACAGTAATTAAAAGACAGTTGCTGCGGTGTGTGAAGGGAGGCTGAGAGCCTTTTATAGTCAGGATGTCCACCCTACACTGACGAGTCCCAAGAGTTCAAAACAGTGCTTGGCATAGTCTAAGCATTCAATAAATATCTACTGAAAGAATGTTGAATTAATGAATAATGAATACGTTTAAAGGAAAAGTTCTGAAATATTTATCAGGTTATTTTTCTACCACCCAGAAAGTAGTAATAAATTGAAGAATAATAGTACTTGTTTTTGTGAACCTTCAACATTTCTCTTCAAAAATATCCCAGTTTTAATTCTCTCTCAAGCAAGTAACAATAAAACAATATGAGCATTATTCCCTAAGCAATTTTTTTTTCGAGACAGGTTCTGGGTCTGGCTCTGTTGCCCAGGCTGGAATGCAGCTGTGCAATCACAGCTCACTGCAGCCTCAAACTCCTGGGCTCAATCCTCCCACCTCAGCCTCCCAAGCAGGTAGAATTATAGGTGCATACCACCATGGCCAGCTAGGGTTTTCTGTCTTTAATTTTTTATTTTTGCAGAGGCAGATCTTGCTACATTGCCCAGGGTGGTCTGGAACTCCTGGCTCAAGCAATCCTCCTGCCTCAGCCTCCCAAAGTGCTGGGATTATAGGCCTGAGCCATTGCACCTGGTCCATCAACAGTTTTGAAAGATCTAACTGCCCATCTGTTTGTTGCTTCATTCTTTTCTGTTGGTACTAGGGCAGGCTTTCCTTGATAAAATGTTAACCAATATTATGTATTAAATGGCTAAATGTGGATGGCATCTCAACATGCAAGTATCTTAGATAAAAAATAGAATTGTTCTACAATTTTTTGTTCTCTAAGCAGCACCAGATAAATTCTTATCAGTCATGAATTAATTAACAACAGGGAAGCCAAATGTGGTGGCTTACACATGTACTCTCAGAACTTTGGGTGGCCAAGGCACAAGAATCACTTGAGTCTAGGAGTTTGAGGCCAGCCTTGGCAACATAGTGGGACCCTGTCTCTACAAAAAATTTTAAAATTCACTGGGTGTGGTGGCATGCAACTGTAGCCCCGGCTACTTAAGGGGCTGAGGTGGAGGAATTGCTTGGGTTCAGGAGGCTCAGCTGCCGTGAGCCATGATGACACCACCCAGGCACTCCAGCCTGGGTGATAGAATGAGATGCAAGGCAAGGGCAAGGGCAAGGCAAAGGCAAAGGCAAGGGTAAGGGCAAAGGCAAGGGCAAAGGCAGAACCAGGCAATGCAAGGCACAGGACAAAGCAAGGCAGGGCAAGACACGAGGCGAAGCAAGGCATGAGGCAAGGCAAGGCACAAAGCAAGGCAATGCAATGCAAGGCACAAGGCAATGCAATGCAAGGCACAAGGCAATGCAATGCAAGGCACAAGTCAAGGCGAGACAAGGGACAAGGGACGTCAAGGCAAGCCAAGGCACAAGGCACAAGGCAAGGCAAGGCAAGGCAATGACAAGACAAGACAAAGAAGAAGGCAAGGCAAGGCACAATGGAAGCCTAGGCAAGGCAAGGCAAGGCAAGGTACAAGGCAAGGCAAGGCACAAATGAAGGCTAGGTAAGGCAATGCAAGGCACAAGGCATGGCAAGGCAAGGCAAAGCAAAGCACAAGGCAAGGCAAGACCAGGCAAGGCAAGGCATGGCACAAGGGAAGGCAATGCAAGGCATGTCCCAATGCAAGGCACAATGCAAGGTTAGGCAAGGCAAGGTACAATGCAAGGCAAGACACAAAGAAAAACTAGGCAAGGCAATGCAAGGCACAAGTCAAGGCAAGGCAAGGAACAAGGAAAGGCAAGGCAAGGCGGAAGGCAAAGCCCAAGAAAAGGCAAGGCAAGGCAAATCCAAAGGCAATGCAAGGCAAAGCTCAAAACGAGGCGAGGCCAGGCAAACCATGACACAAGGCAAAGCAAGGCAAAGCACAAGGCAAGGCAAAGCACGAGGCAAGGCAAGGTAAGGCAAGACACAGGGCGAGGCAAGGCAAGGCAAGCACCAAGGCACAAAGCAAGGCAAGAGAAGGCAAGGCACAAGGCAAGGCAAGGAATGGGACAAGGTAGGCGAGGCAAGGAAAGGCAAGGCAGAAGGAAAGGCAATGCAAGGCAAGGCCAAGGCAATGCAAGTCAAGGCAGAAGGCAGGGCATGGCCAGGAAAAGCAAAGAACAAAACAAGGCAAGGCAAAACACGGCAAGGCGCAAGGCAACACAAGGCACATGGCAAGGCAAGGCATGACAAAACACAAGGCAAATCAAAGCAAGGCATAAGGCAAGGCAAGATGAGGCACAAGGGAAGGCAAGGCACAAGGCAGATCAAGGCAAGGCACAAGGCAAAGCAATGCAAGGCAAGGCACAAGGCAAGGCAGAATGCATGGCAAGGCAAAAAAACAAGTCATGACACAAGGCAAGGCAAGGCAAGGCATAAGGCAAGGCTCCAAAGAAGGCAATTCCAAGGCAAGGCAAGGAGATTCAAGGGCACAAGGCAAGCCAAGGCAAGGCAACACAAAGCAAGGCCCAAGGCAAGTCAGGCAAGGTTCAAGACAAAACGAGGCAAGGCAAAGCAAGGTATAAAGCAAGGTAAGGCAAGGCACAAGGCAAGGCAAGGTAGAAGGCAAGGCAAGGTAGAAGGCAAGGCAAGGCAAGGTAGAAGGCAGGGCAAGGGAAGGTACAAAGCAAGGCAAGGCACAAGGCAAGGGAAGGGAAGGCACAAGGCAAGTCAAGGGAAAGCATGAGGAAAGGTAAGGCAAGGCACAAGGCAAGGCAAGATAAGGCACAAGGAAAAGAAAGGCAAGGCGCAAGGCAAGGCACAGCAAGGCAAGGCAAGACACAAGGCATGGCAAGTCAATGCAAGGCACAAGACAAGGCACAGCAAGGCAAGGCACAAGGCAAAGAAAGGCAAGGTACAAGGCAAAAAAAGGCAAAAAAAAAAAAGGCAAGGTGCAAGGCAAGGCAAGTCAAGGCAAGGGAGAAGGCAGAAGGCAAGGCAAGGCACAATGCAAGATAAGGCAAGGCAAGTCACAAGGTAAGGAAAGCCTAGGCACAAGGCAACGCAAGGCAAAGCACATGGCAAGGCAAGGCACAGGGCAAAGCAAGGCACAAGGCAAGGAAAGGCACAACGCAAGGCAAGGCAAGGCAAAAGGCAATGCAAGGCGTAAGGCACGGCAAGGCAAAACACAATGCAACGTAAGATGAGGCAAGTTATAAGGCTAGGAAAGGCTAAACACAAGGCAAGGCAATGCAAAGTAAAATGCAAGGCAAGGCAAAAGAGGCAAGAAACAAGGAAAGGCAAGCCAAGACACAAGGCAAGGCAAGAAAGGCAAGGCTCAGGAAAGGTAAGGCAAGGCAAGCCAAGACACAAGGCAAGGCATCACAAGGCAAGTCAAGGTGCAAGGCAAGGCAAGGTACAAGGGAAGGCAAGGCAAAAAGCAAGGCAAGGAACAAGGCAAAACAAGAAAAAACAAGAAACAAGGCAAGGCAATAAAGGCAAGTCTAGGCAGGGTCAAGCAAGGAAAAAACAAGGCAAGGCACATGACAAAATGAAGCAAGGGAAGTCAAAGCAAGGCACAAGGAAAGGCAAGCTAACGCAAAACTCAAGGGAAGGCAAGGCAAAGCACAAGACAAGGCAAGGCACAAAGCAAGGCAAAGCAAGGCAAAGCTAGGCACAAGGCAAGGCACAATGCAAGGCAAAACAAGGCAAGGCGCAAGGTAATGCAAAGCAAAGCAAAAAGAGGCAAGGAAAGTGACAAGGCAAGGCATACCAAGGCACAAGGCAATGTGACCTAAGAAAAGGCATAAGCAAGGCAAGGCACAAGGCAAGAAAAAGCAAGTCAAGGCACAAGACAAAGGCAAGACACAAGATAAGGCAAGGAAAGGCAAGGCACAAGGCAAGGCAATGTAAGGCACAAGGCAGGGTAACTCCAGGAAATGTGCAAGACAAGGCAAGCCACAAGGCAAGGCAAGGCATAAGGGAAGACAATGCAAGGCAAGGCAAGGCAGAAGTCAAGGCAAGCCACAAGGCAAAGCAATGCAAAGCAATGCACAAGGCAAGGCAAGTCAAAGCACAAGGCAAGGCAAGTCAAAGCACAAGGCAAGTCAAAGCACAAGGCAAGGCAAGGCAAGGCCAGGCACAAGGCAGGGAAAAGCAAAAATCAAGGCATGATGCAAGGCAAGGCAAGGCAAGACACAAGGTAAGGCAAGGCAAGGCAAAAGGCAAGGAATAAGGCAGAGCAAGGCAAGGTAGAATGCAAGGCCAGGGAAGCCAAGGCAATAGGCAACGCAAAGCAAGGCACAAGTTGAGGCAATACAAGGCGCAAGGCAAGGCGCAAGGCAAGGCAAACCATAAGGCAAAGCAAGGCACAAGGCAAGGCAAGTGAAGAGAAGGGACAAAGGAAGGCAAAGCAAGGCAAGGTAAGGAAAGGCAAGGAAAAAGACAAGGCCAGGCACGGTGCACAGCAAGGCCAAGCAAGGCAACTCAAGGCAAGGCACAAGGAAGGGCACACCAAGACAAGGCACAAGGGAAGGGAAGGCAAGTCAAGCCAAGGCACAAGGCAAATGTAGAAAAGGCAAGGCAAGGAAGGCAGAAAACAAGACAAGGCAAGGCACGAGGCTAGGCAAGGTACAAGGCAAAACAAAAGGCAATGCAAGGCAGGAAACAAGGCAAGGCATGAAAAGGCACAAGGCAAGGCATGAAAAGGCACAAGGCAAGGCGAGGCAAGGCACAAGGCAAGGCGAGGCAAGCTGCAAGGCAAGGCAAGGCAAAGCACAAGGCAAGGCAAGGCAAAGCACAAACCAAGGCAGGGCAAGTCAAGGTGCAAGGCAAGGCAAGGCAAAAGGCAAAACAAAGCAAGGCAAGGCACAAGACAAGGCAAGACAAACACACAAGGCAAGGCAAGGCACAAACAAGGCAAGGAAAGGAAAGGTAACACACAAGGCAAGGCAAAACAAGGCAAGGAACAAAGCAAGGCAAGAGACAAGGCACAAGGCAAGGCAGAGCGAGGCAAGGTACAAGGCAAAGCAAGACAACGCACAAGGCAAAGCAAGGCAAGGCAGAGCAAGGCAAGGTACAAGGCAAAGCAAGACAAGGTACAAGGCAAAGCAAGGCAAGGCAAGGCACAAGGCAAGACCAAGGCAAGGCAAGGAAAAAGGCAAGTCCAGGCAAGGCACAAGGCAAGACAAGAAAAGATAAAAGGCAAGGCAAGGCAAAGCACAAAATAAGGCAATGAAAGACAAGGCAAAAGGCAAAGCAAGGCAATGCCCAAGCAAGGCAACACAAGGCAAGGCAAGGAGCAAGACAAGGCAAGACGAGGCATGGCAAGGCAAGACGAGACACGGCAAGGCAAGATGAGGCACGGCAAGGCAAGGCAAGATGAGGCACGG
>NC_045445.1:117287551-117292943 GCF_002776525.5 Piliocolobus tephrosceles
AGATGAGGCACGGCAAGGCAAGGCAAGATGAGGCACGGCAAGGCAAGACGAGGCACGGCAAGGCAAGACGAGGCGTGGCAAGGCAAGACGAGGCAAGACAAGACACTAGGAAAGGTTAGGCAAGGTTAGGCACAAAGCAAGGTAAGGCACAAGCAAGGCAAGGCACAAGGCAAGGCAAGGCAAGACACAAGGCAAGGTGGAAGGAAAGGCAAGATTGGGCACAAAGAAAGGCAAGGCAAGGCACAAGGCAATTCAATGCAAAGCAAAGGCAAGGCAATGCAATGCAAAGCAAAGGCAAGGCAAGTCATGGCAAGGCACAAGTCAAGGCACGGCAAGACAAAACACAGTACAAGTCAAGGCACAAAGAAAGTCTAGGGAAGGCATAAGGCAAGGAAAGGCAAGGGAACACTCAAGGCAAGACAAGGCAGAAGGCATTGCAAGGCAAGGTAAGGCAAGGCAGAAAACAAGGCATAAGGCAAAACAAGGCGTGAGGCATGTCAAGGCGAAGTGCAAGGCAAGGGAAGATACAAGGCAAGGCAGGGGAGAAACAAGGCAAGGAAAGGCACAAGGCAAGGCAGGTCTAGGCACAAGGCATGGCAAGGCACAGCAAGGCACAATGCAAGACAAGGCAAGGCAAGTCACAGGGTAAGAAAAGGCTAGGCATAAGGCAAGGCAAGTCAATTCAAGGCATAAGGCAAGGGAAAGCAAGGCAAGAAAGGCAAGACATTACAAAAGGCATGGCCATCCTGGCTAACACAGTGAAACCCTATCTCTACTAAAAAATACATAAAAATTAGCAGGGCATGGTGGCAGGCACCTGTAGTCCCAGCTACATGGGAGGCTGAGGCAGGAGAATGGTGTGAACCTGGGACGTAGAGCTTGCAGGTGAGCCAAGATCGCGCCACTGCACTCCAGCCTGGGTGACAGAGCAAGACTTCGTCTCAAAACAAACAAACAAAACAAAACAAAACAAAACCACACACGGCAAGACAAGGCACAAGGTAAGGCACAAGGCAGGTCAAGGTAAGGCAAGGCATTGCAAGGAAAGGTAAGGCAAGGCACAAGGCAAGGCAAGGCAAGGGAAAGCAAGGCAAAGGGCAAGGCCAGGCACAGAACACAGCAAGGCAAAGCAAGGCAAGTCAAGGAAGGGCACAAGGAAAGTCAAGCCAAGGCAAGGCACAAGGCAAAACAAGGCACAAAGCAATGCAAAATAAGGCACAAGGCAAGGCTAGGCAAAGCAAAGCCAGGCAAAGCCAGGCAAAGCAAAGCAAGTCAAGGCAAGACACAAGGGAAGGCAAGACACAAAGCCAGGCAAACAAGGCAAAAGACACAAGGCAAGGAAATGCAAGGCAAGGTGAGGCAGGGCAAGGTGAGGCAGAGCAAGGCAAGGAGAGGCAAAGCAAAAGTCAAGGCAAGGCAAAAGAAAGGCGAAGCACAAGGCGCGGCAAAGCCAGACAAGGCAAAGCCAATGCAAAGCAATACACAAGGCAAGGAAAAACAAGGTAAGGCACAAGGCAAGGCAAGTCAAGGCAAGAGAGAAAGCAAGGCAAGGCAAGAAACAAGACAAGGCAAGGCAGGAGGCAATGCAAGGCAAGGACAAGGTACAAGACAAGGCAAAGCAAGGCACAAAGGAAGGCATCACAATTCAGAAGGCAAATTAAGGCAAGAAACAAGCAGAGACGAGGCAAGGCACAAGGCAAAGCACTACAAGACAAGGTAAAGCATAAGCCAAGGCCAGGCAAGGCAACGCACAGCACAAGCAAGGCAAGGGACAAGGCAAGGCAAGACAAGGCTCAAAGCAAGGCAAGGAACAAGGCAAGGCAAAGTAAGGCACAAAGCAAGGTAAGGCAAAGCACAAGGCAAGGCACAAAGCATTACAATTCAGAAGGCAAGTCGAGACAAGGAACAAGCCAAGGCAAGGAAAGTCACAAGGCAAGGCAAGGCAAGGCAAGGCAAGGCAAGGACAAGCCAAGGCAAGGCAAGGCAAGGAACAAGGCAAGGCACAAGGCAAGGCACAAGGCAAGGAACAAGGCAAGGCACAAGGCAAGGCAAGGTGAGGCTCCATGCAAAGCAACACAAGGAGCAAGGCAAGGCTAGGTTAGGCAAGGCACAAGGCAAGGCAAGGCTAGGCACAAGGGAAGGCAAGGCAAGGCAAAGCATAGGCAAGGCAAGTCAAGGCACAAGGCCAGCTATGACAAGGCACAAGCAGGGCAAGGTAAGGTGAGGCACAAGGGAAGGAAAGGCAAGTCAAGCAAGGCACAAGGCAAGTGTAGCAAGGGCATAAGAAAAGGCAAGGTAAGGAAAACACAAAACAAGACAAGTCAAGGCACAAGGCAAGGCAAGGCAAGGAGAAAAACAAGTCATGCCATGGCAAGGCACAAGACAAGGCAAGGCAAGGCAAAGGCAAGGCATGGAAAAGCAGAAACCAAGGCAAGACAAATCAAGGCACAGGGCAAGGCAAGGCAAGAGGCAAAACAAAGCACGGCAAGGCACAAGTCAACACAAGGTAACACAAACGCACAAGGCAAGGCAAGGCACAAGGTAAGGCAGGGCAAGGCAAAAGGCGAGGCAAGGGAAGGGATGGTAAGGCACAGGGCTAGGCAAGGCAAGGCAAAGCAAGGCAGGGCACAAGGCAAGATAAGGCACAAGGCAAGGCAAGGTACAAGGCAAGGGAAAGCACAAACCAAGGCAAGGCAGAAGCCAAGGCAAAGCAAGGCAAGGCACGAGGCAAATCAAGGCAAGGCAAGGCAAGGTTAGGCACAAGGCAAGGCAACAGGCAAGGTATGACAAGACACATGGCACAAGGCAATTTAAAGCAAGGAACAAGTTGAGGAAAGTCAAGGCGCAAGGCAAGGCAAGGCAAGGCACAAGGCAAGGCAAGGGAAAGCACAAACAAAGGCAAGGGAAGTCAAGGCAAGGCAGAAGCCAAGGCAAAGCAAGGCAAGGCACAAAGCAAATCAAGGCAAGGCACAAGGCAAGGCAAGGCAAGATTAGGCACAAGGCAAGGCAAGGCAAGGCACTAGGCAAGGCACAGGCAAGGTATGACAAGACACATGTCACAAGGCAATTTAAAGCAAGGAACAAGCTGAGGAAAGTCAAGGCACAAGGCAAGGCAAGGCATAAGACAAGTCCAGGCAAGGCGCAAGGCAAGGCAAAGCAACGCACGAGGGTAGGCAAAGCAAGGTAAGGCAAAGCACAAGACAAGGCAGGGCAAAACACAAGATAAGGCACAGCAAGCCAAGGCAAAATAAGGCACAAGCAAGGCAAGGCAAGGCAAGGAAAGTCACAAGACAAGGCAAAACACAAAGCAAGGCAAGGTGAAAGATAAATCAAGGTTGGGAACAAGGCAAGGCACAAGACAAGGTAATGCAAAGTAAAGGCAAGTCATGGCAAGGGGCAAGGCAAAACAAGGTACAAGACAAGGAAAGGCACAAAGAAAGGCTAGGCAAGGCAAGGCACAAAGCAAGGAAAGGCAGGGCAACACTCAAGGCAAGACAAGGCACAAGGCATGGCAAGGTAGAAGGCAAGACACAAAGCAAAACAAAACACAAGAAATGACAAGGCAAGGCACAAGACAAGCCAAGGCACAGGACAAGGAAAGGCATGGAAAGGAACAAAACAAGGCAAGGCAGAAGGCACAAGGCACAAGGCAAGGCAAGAGAAGGCAAGGCACAAGGCAAGGCAAGGTAAGGCAAGGCAAGGCCAAGACAAGGCAAGACACAAGGCAAGACAAGAGAAGGCAAAGCACAAGGCAAAACAAGGGAAGGCACAAGGCAAGTCAAGGCACAAGACAAGAGAAGGAAGTCACAAGAAAAGGCAGGGCACAAGACAAGGCAAGGCGAGGCACAAAGCAAGTTGAAGCAAGGCAAGGCATAAGGCAAGGAAAGGCCAGGCAAGGCAAGGCCATGGCAAGGCAAGGCACAAGGCAAGGCTAGCCACAAGGCAAGGGAAGGCAAGGGACAAGGCAAGGCAAGGCAATGCATAAGGCAAAATATGACGAGGCATAAGGCAAAACAAGGCAAGGCACAAGCCAAGGCAAAGTATAAAACATGGCAAGGCAAGACAAGGCACAAGGCAAGGCAAAGCAAGGCTCAAGGCAAGACAAGGCATAAGGCAATGTATGAAAAGGCACAAGCCAAGTCAAGGCAAGGCACAATCCAATGAAAGTCAAGGCACAAAGCAAGGCAAGGCGAGGCACAAAGGAAGGTCAGGCAAGGCAAGCCACATGGGAAGGAAAGGCACAGCAAGCCAAGGCACAAGGCAAGGCAAGGCAAAAGAAGGGAAGGCACAAGGCAAGGAAAAGCAAGACACAAGGCAAGGCAAAGCAAGGATAGGCAACGCAAAAGGCAAGGCACAAAGCAAAGGCAAGGTACAAGGCAAGGTAAGACAAGGCACAAGGCAAGACAAGGCACAAGGCAAGGCAAGGGAAGGCACAAGGCAACACAGGCAAGGCAGGCAAGGCACAAGGCACAAAGCAAGGCAAAGCAAGGCAAATCAAGGTGCAAGGCAAGGTAAGGCAAGGCAAGGCACAAGGCAAGACAAGGGAAGGCAAGGCAAAAGGCAAGTCGAGGCAAGGCACAAGGCAAGGTAAAAGGCAAGGCAATACAAGACACAAGACAAAGCAAGGCAAGTCAAGGCCAAAGGCAATGCAATGCAAGTTACAAGGCAAGGCAAAGCCAGGCAAGGAAAGGCATAAAACAAGGCAAGGCAAACACAAGGCAACACAAGGCATGACACAATGTAAGGTAAGGCACGTCCCAAGGCAATGCAAGTCAAGGTGTAATGCACAAGGCAAGTCAAGGGAAGGGACAAGGCAAGGCCAAAGCAAAGGGCAAGGCAAAGCAAAAGGCAAGGCAAGGCACAAGCCATGACAAGGCAATGCAACGCAAGGCAAGACACAAGGCAGGGAAAGGCAAGACCCAGGCCAAGGCCAGACAAGGCACAAGGCAAGGCCAGATAAGGCACAAGGCAAAGCACAAGGCAAGGCAAGGCAAGACAAGGCAGGAGGCAAGGCAAGATGAGGCACAAGGCAAGGCAAGACAAGGCACAAAGCACAAGACAAGGCACAAGGCAAGGCAAGGTACAAGGCTAGGCAAGATAAGACACAAGGCAAGACAAGACAAAACACGAGGCAAGGCAAGGTACAAAGCTAGGCAAGATAAGGCACAAGGCAAGACAAGACAAAACACGAGGCAAGGCAAGGTACAAGGCTAGGCAAGGGAAGGCACGAGGCAAGACAAGGCATGGCACTAGGCAAGGCAATGCACAAGGCAACGTATGACAAGAACATGGCACAAGGCAATTAAAGCAAGGCACAAGCCAAGGAAAGGCAAGGCACAAGGCAAGATGAGGCAAGGCAAGGCACAAGGCAAGTCCAGGCAAGGCAAAGCAA
>NC_045445.1:117302943-117310593 GCF_002776525.5 Piliocolobus tephrosceles
CATTGCGTTGCCCTTTGCTTTGCATTGCCTGGCCTAGCCTTGCCTTGGCAAGGATAGGCAAAGGATAGGCAAGGATAGGCAAGTCACAAGGCAAGGCAAGTCACAAGGCAATGCACAAGGCAAGGCAACGCAAAAGGCAAGGCAGGGCACAAAGCAAGGCAAGGGAATGCGTAACACGAGGCAAGGCAAGGTGAGGCAAGGCATAAGGCAAGACGAGGCATAAGGCAAGATGAGGCATAAGGCAAGAGGCACAAAGCAAGGCTAGGAAAGGCAAGTCACAAGGCAAGGCAAGGCACAAGGCAAGGTAAGACACACACAGAAAAGCAAGGCAAGGCAGAACGCAATGCAAGGCAAGGCAGAACACAATGCAAGGCAAGGCACAAAGCAACGCACAAGGCAAGGGACTAGGCAAGGCAAGGCAATGCAAAACAAAAGGCAAAGCAATGCAAAGCATGGCACAAGTCAAGGCAAGACACAAGGCACAAGGCAAGGCATGGCACAAGGCAAGGCATGGCACAATGCAAGGCAAGGAACAAGGCAAGGCAACACATAAGGTAAGGCAAGGAAATGCACAAGGCAAGGCACAAGGCAATGTGAGGCACAAAGAAAGGCAAGGCAAGGCACGAGGCAAAGCAAGGCAGAAAACAATGCAAGGCAAGGCACAAGGCAAGGCAATGCAAAGCACAAGGCAAGGCACAAAGCAAGGCAATGCACAAAGCAAGGCACAAGCCAAGGCAAATCAAGGCACAAGGCAAGACAAATCAAAGCGCAAGGCAAGAGAAAGCACAAGCCTAGGCACATGGCAAAGGAATTCAAGGCACACAGCAAGGCAAGGCACAAGGCAAGGCAATGCAAAGCGCATGGCAAGCCAAGGCACACATCAAGGTACAAGCCAAGGAAAGGCACAAAGCAAGGCAAGGGAACGCAAGACAAGGCATGGCAAAGCAAGGCACAAGGCAAGGCAATGCAAGGCACAAGCCAAAGCAAGGCAATGCACAAGGCAAGGCAATGCAAGGCACAAGCCAAGGCAAGGCAATGCACAAGGCAAGGCAATGCAAGACACAAGCCAAGGCAAGGCAACACACAAGGCAAGGCAATGCAAGGCACAAGCCAAGGCAAGGCAACACACAAGGCAAGGGAATGCATAAGGAAAGGCACAAGGCAAAGCACGGCCCAAGGCAAGGCAAGACAAGGCAACGAACAATTGAGGCAAGGCAAGGCACAAGGCAAGGCTAAGCCAGGCAAGGCAAGGCCAAGGCAAGGCAAGGCCAAAACAAGGCCAGGCAAGAAAAGGCAAGTGAAGGGAAGGGAAGGCACAAGGCAATTCAAGGCAAGGCACAAAGCAAGGCAATGAAGGCAAAAGGCAAAGCAAGGGAAGGCGCAAGACAAGTCTAGGCAAGGCACAATGGAATGGAAAGGCAAAGCAAAAAGCAAGGGATGGCAATCAAGGGAAGGGGCAAGTCAAGGCAAGGCACAATGGAATGGCAAGAGAAAGCAAAAAGCAACGCAAGGCAAGGCACAAGGGCAAGGTAATCAAAGCAAGGCACAGCAAGGCAAGGTACAAGGTACAAGCAAAGCAAAAAGCAACGCAAGGCAAGGCACAAGGGCAAGGCAATCAAAGCAAGGCACAGCAAGGCAAGGTACAAGGCAAGGCAAGGCAAGCCAAAGGAACGCACGAGGCAAGACAAAGTAAGGCACAGAACAAGGTAAGGCACAAGGCAAGGCGCAAGGCAAGGCAAGGCAAAGCACAAGGAAAGGCAAGGCACAAGGCACAGCATGGCACAAGGCAAGGGAAGGAAAGGGACAAGGCAAGGCAATGAAAGACAAGGCATGGCAAGGCAAGGCAAGGCATGAGGCAAGGCTAGGCAAGGCTGAAGCCAAGGCAAATCAAGGCACAAGGCAAGGCAATGCACAAGGCAAGTCAATACAAAGCACAAGGGAAGGCAAAGCAATGCAAAGTAGGCCAAGGTACAAGGCATGGCAAGGCAAACCAAGGCAAGGCAAGGCAAGGCACAAGGCATGGCAAGGCACAACACCAGGCAAGGCACAAGGCATGGCAAGTCACAAGGCATGGCAGAAGGCAAGGCAAGGCACAAGGCAAGGCAAGGCAAGGCACAAGGCAAGGCAACGCAAGACAAGGCATTGCAAAACAAGGCACAAGGCAAGGCAAAGCAAGGCAAGGCAAGGCACAAGCCAAGGCAAGGCAAGGAACAAGGCAAGGCAAGGCAAATCAAGGTACAAGGCAAGTCAAGGAAAAGCACAAGGCAAGCCAATGCAAGCATAAGTCAAGAAAAGGCAGGCACAAGGCAAGACAAGGCACAAGGCAAGGCAAAGTCAGGGAAGGCAAGGCATTGGCAAGGCAAGGCAAGCAAAAGGCAAGAGAAGGGAAGCCAAGGCACAAGGCAAGTCAAGGCACCAGGCAAGACAAGTAAAGGCAAATGGCAAGGCAAGGCAAGGCAAGGCGCAAGGCAAGTCAAGGCAAGACACAAGGGAATGGCAAGGCAAAGGGAATGGCAAGGCAAAGCAAAAAGCAAGGCAAGACATGAGGCAAGGCAAGGCAAGGCAGAATGCAAGGCACAGCAAGGCAAGACACAAGTCAAGACAAGCCAAAGCAAAGCACAAGGCAAGGGAAGGTAAAGGGCAGAACAAGGCAAAAGCAAGGCAAGGCAAGGCAAAGCAAGGCACAAGGCAAGGCAAGGTAAGGCACAAGGCAAGGCAAGGTAAGGCACAAGGCAAGGCAAGGCAAGGCAAGAAACAAGGCAAGGCACAAGGCAAGGAAAAGCAGTGAAGCAAAAGTCAAGACAAGGTAAAACATAAAGCAACAAAAGGCAAAGCCCAAAGCAAGGCACAAAGCAAAGCAAGGCAAGGAAAGACAAGGCATGTCAAAGCAAGGCACAGGGCAAGGCAAGTTACAAGGCAAGGTAAGGCAAAGCACAAGGCAAGGTAAGGCAAAAGCAAGACACGAGGCGAGGCAAGGCAAGGCACAAGCCAAGGGAAGGTAAGTAACAAGACAAAGCAAATCAATACACAAGTCAAAGTAAGTCAAAGCAAGGCCAGGCAAGGCACAAGGAAAGGCAAAGAAATGCAAGGCAAGTCATAAGGCAAGGCAAGGCAGAAGGCATGGCAAGGCAAGGCGTAAGGCACAAGACAAGGTGAGGAAAGGCAAGAAAAGGCAAGGCACAAAGCAAAGCAAGCAAGATACAAGGCAAGGCAAGACACAAAGCAAAGCAAGGCAAGGCAAAAGGCAAGGCAAGGCAAGGCGCAAGGAAAGGCAAGGCACAAGGCAAGGGACAAAACAAGGCAAAAGGCAAGACAAGGCAATGCAAAGGGCAAGACAAGAGAAGGCAAGCCAAGGCACAAGGCAAGGCAAGGCACAACACAATGCAAGGGAAGGTAAGACAAGACATGGCAAGGAAAGGCACAAGGAAAGTCAAGTTACAAGGCAAGGCAAGGGAAGGGACAAGGCAAGGCACAAGACAAGGCAAACCAAGGCATAAGCTAGGCACAAGGCAAGGGAAGGCAAGTAATAAGGCAAGGCAAATCAACGAACAAGTCAAGGCAAGGCAAGGCAATGCAAGGTAAAAGGCAAGGCAAAGCAATGCAAGGCGAGGCACAAGGCAAGGCAAGGCACAAGGCAAGGTAAGGCACAAAGCAAGGCAAGGCACAAACCTAGGTAAGGCAAGGCACAAGGCAAGGCAAGGCAATGCAAAGCACAAGGCAAGACAAGGCAAGGCAAGCCAAGGCACAATGCAATGCAAGGCAAGGCACAAGGCAAGGCAAGGCATGGCACGGCAAGGCAAGGCAAGGCAAGGCATAAGGCAAGGCAGGTTATAAGGCAAGGCAAGGCAAGGCGAGGCACAAGTCAAGGCAAGCCACAAGGCAAATGAAATCAAGACACAGGCAAGGCAAGGCAAGGCACAAGGCATGGCAAGGCAATGCAAAGTGGAAGCAAGGTAAGGCCGGGCACAAGGTAAAGCACAAGGCAAGGCCAGGCACATGGCAAGGCAAGGCAAGATGCAAGGCAAAGCAAAAGGCAAAGTAAATCAAAGCACAAGGCAAGGCAAGGGAAAGCACAAGGCAAGGCACAGCAAGGCACAAAGAAAGGTAAGGTACAAGGCAAAGCAAGGCAGGAAGTAAGGCAAGGCAAGGCGCAAGGCAAGGCGCAACAGAAGGCAAGGCAATGCAAAGTGCAAGGCAAGGCACAGCAAGGCAAGGGAAGGGAAGGGAAGGCAAGGCAAGGCAAGGCAAGGCAAGGGAAGGGAAGGCAAGGCAAGGCAAGGCAAGGGAAGGGAAGGCAAGGCAAAGCATGACAAGACAAGGTACAAGGCAAGGCAAGTTACAAGGCAAGGTAAGGTAGGTTACAAGTCAAGGCAAGGCGAGGCGAGGCACAAGTCAAGGCAAGGCAAGGCAAGTCAAAAGGCAAGGTAAATGAAGGCACAAGGCAAAGCAAGTCACAAGGCAAGGGAAATCAAGGCGCAAGGCAAGACAAGGCACAAGGCATGGCAAGGCAATGTAAAGTGCAAGGCAAGGCAAAGCAAGGCCAGGCACAAGGTAAGGCACAAGACAAGGCTAGGCACATGGCAAGGCAAGGCAAGGCACAAGCCAAAGCAAGGCAAAGCAAAAGGCAAGGTAAATCATAGCACAAGGCAAGGCAAGGGAAAGCACAAGGCAAGGCACAAAGCAAGGCAAGACAAGGCATAAAGCAAGGCAGAAGGAAAGATAAGGCACAAATCAAGGTGAGGCACAAGGCAAAGCAAGGCAGGAAGCAAGGCAAGGCATAAGGCAAGGCAAGGCAATGCAAAGTGCACAGCAAGACAAGGCAAGGCACAAGGCAAGGCATGAGGCAAGGCAAGAAAAGGCAGGGCAAGGCAAGGCACAAGGCAAGGCATGAGGCAAGGCATGAGGTAAGGCAAGGCAAGTTACAAGTCAAGGCAAGGCGAGGCGAGGCACCAGCCAAGGCAAGGCAAGTCACAAGACAAGGTAAATCAAGGCATAAGGCAAAGCAAGTCACAAGGCAAGGCGAATTAAGGCACAAGGCAAGGCAAGACACAAGGGAATGGCAAGTCAAAGCAAAAAGCACAGCAAGGCAAGGCAGAAATCAAGCCAAATCAAGGAAGACAGAAAGCAAAGCACAGCCAGGCAAGGTCCAAGTCAAGACAGGCAAAAGCAAGGCATGAGGCAAGGCAAGGTAAGGCACAGAAAAAGGCAAAGAACAAGGCAAAGCAAGGTAAAGCACAAAGCAACGCAAGCCAAGGCAAAGCACAAGGCAAAGCAAGGTACAAGGCAAAGCAAGGTACAAGGCAAGGCAAGGCACAAGGCAAGGCAAGGCCAGGCCAGGCACAAGGCAAGGAAAGGTTAGGCAAAACACAAGCCACGGCAGAACACAAGGCAAGGCAAGGCACAAAGCAAAAAAGGCAAGGCATATGGCAAGGCAAGGCACAAACCAAGGCAAGGAATAAGGCAATGCAAAGCAAACGGTAAGGCAATGCAAGGCAAGGCACAAGCCAAGTCAAAGCAAGGCAAGGAAAGGCACAAGGCAAGGAAAGGCAAGGAACAATGCAAGGCAAGACAAGACACAAGGCAAGGCAAGGTACAGCGCAAGGCAAGGCAAGGCACAATGCAAGGCAAGGCACAACACAAGGCAAGGCACAACACAAGGCAAGGCAAGGCATAACTCAAGGCAAGGCAAGGGAAGGCAAGATGAGGCATGGCAATGCAATGCGCAAAGCAAGTCACAAGGCACGGCAAATCACAGCACAAGGCAAGGCAAGGGAAAGCACAAGGCAAAGCACAAGGCAAGGCAATTAAAGGCACAAGGTGAGGCGAGGCGAGGCGAGGCGAGGCGAGGCAAAAGGCAAGGCAAAGCCAGGCAAGGCAAGGCCAAGGCAAGGCAAGGGAAGGCACAAGGGAAGGCAAAGCAAGCAGAAGGCAAGCGAAAGGAAGGCAAGGCACAAAGCAAGGCAAGGCACAAAGCAAGGCAAGGCAAGGCAAAAGGCAAGCCAAAGCAAGGTGCAAGGCAAGTCAGGGCAAGGCACAAAAGAATGGCAAGGCAAAACAAAAAGTAAGGCAAAGCAAGCCAAGTCAAGGCAAGGCAGAAAGCAAGGCACAGCCAGGCAAGGCCCAAGAAAAGGCAAGCCAAAGCAAGGCACGAGGCAAGGCAAGGTAAGGCACAGAACAAAGCAAGGAACAATGCAATGCAAGGCACAAGACAAGGCAAGGCACAAGGCAAGGTAATGCAAGGAACAAGAAAAGGTAATGCAAGGCACGAGGTAGGGCAAGGCAAGGCACAAGGCAAAACTAGGCCAGGCAAGATAAGGAGAGACAAGGCATGGCAAGGCAAGGCACAAGCCAAGGCAAATCAAGGCACAAGGAAAGGCAAATCAAGGCACAAAACAAGGCAAAGGAAGGCACAAGGCAAGGCAAGGTAAGGTAAAGCCAGGCAGAACTAGGCCAAGGCAAGGCAAGGCACAAGGCAAAGAAAACCAAGGCACAAGGCAAGGCACAAGTCAAGACAAGACACAAGTCAAGGGAAGGCAGGTAACAAGGTAAGGAAAATTAATGCACAAGTCAAGGGAAGGCAAAGCACAAGGCAAGGCAAAGCAATGCAAAGCAAGGCACAAGGCAAGACAAGGTACAAGGCAAGCCAAGGCACATAACAATGAAAGGCAAGGCACATGGCAAGGCAAAGCACAAGGCAAGGTAAGGCACAAAGCAACACAAGGCAAGGCAGAAGGCAAGGAGCAAGGCAAGGAGCAAGGCAAGGCACAGGGCAAGGCAAGGCAAGCCACAAAGCAAGACTAGAAAAGGCAAGAAAAGGCACAGCAAGGGAAGGCAGAAGGCAAGGCAAGGCAAGGCACAAGCAAAGGCAAGGCAAGGCAAGGCAAAGCAAGATAAGGCAAGGCAAGTCAAGGCAAGTCAAGCCACAAGGCAAGGCAAAGCCAGGCAAGGCAAGGCAAGGCACAACGCAACGCAAGGCAAGCAAAAGGCAAGTGAAGGGAAGGCAAGGCAGAAGACAAGGCAAGGCACCAGGCAAGGCAAGGCACAAAGCAAGGCAAGTGAAGGCAAAAGGCAAGTCAAGGCAAGGCACAAGGAAATGGCAAGACAAAGCAAAAATTAAGGCAAGGCAAGGTAAGTCAAGACGAGGCAGAAAGCAAGGCATACCAAAGCAAGGCCCAAGTCAGGGCAAGCCAAAGCAAGGCACAAGGCATGGCAAGGTAAGGCACAGAACAAGGCAAGGGGCAAGGCAAGGCACAAGGGAAGGGAAGGGAAGGCAAGGCACAAGGCAAGGTAAGTCAAGACAAGGCAGAAAGCAAGGCATACCAAGGCAAGGCCCAACCCAAAACAAGGTATAAGGCATGACACGGTAAGGCACAGAACAAGGTAAGGCACAGCACAAGGCAAGGCAAGGCACAAGGGAAGGCAAGGGAAGGCACAAGAAAAGAAAGGCAAGGCACAAGCAAGGCAAGGCACAAGCAAGGCAAGGCAAAGTACAGGCAAGGCAAGACAGGGCAAGGCAAGGCACAAAGCAAGACAAGGCAAAAGGCAAGGCAAGGCAAGTTACAAGGCAAGGCAAGGCAAGATACAAGGCAAGGCACAAGGCAAGGCAAATCAAGGCACAAGGCAGGCAAGGGAGGGCACAAGGCAAGGCAA
>NC_045445.1:117310603-117316062 GCF_002776525.5 Piliocolobus tephrosceles
GCAAATCAAGGCACAAGGCAGGCAAGGGAGGGCACAAGGCAAGGCAAGACAAGACAAGGTAAGGAACAAGGCAAGTGAAACTAAGGCACAAGCAAGGCACACACCAAGGCAAGGCACAAGGCAAGGAAAGGCAAGTAACAAGAAAAGGCAAATCAATGAACAAGTCAAGTCATGGCAAGATAAGGCACAATGCAAGGCAATGCAAGGCAAAAAGCAAGGCAAAGCTATGCAAGGGAAGCCACAAGACAAGGCAAGGCACAAGGCAAGGCAAGGCACAAGCCAAGGCAAGGCAAGGCACAAGGCAAAGCAAAGGACAAAGCAAAGCAAGGCAAGGCACAAGCCAAGGCAAGGCAAGGCACAAGGCAAGGTAGAAGGCAAAGCAAGGCAATGCGAAGCAGAGGGCAAAGCAAGACAAGGCAAAGCAAGGCACAAGGCAAGGCAAGGGAAGGCAAGAAAAGGCACAGAAAGGCAAGGTACAAGGCAAGGCAAGTTGCAAGGCAAGGCACAAGGAAGGTAAGGCAAGGCACAAGAAAAAGCAAGGCAGAAAGCAAGGCAAGGCACAAGGCCAAACAAGGCAACACACAAGGCAAGGCACAAGGCAAAGCAAAGCAGAAAGCAAGGCAAGGCAAGGCACAAGGCAAACCAAGGCAGAAAACAAGGCAATGCAAGGCAATGCAAAGCATAAGGCAAGGCAAGCCAAGACACAAGGCAAGGCAAATGAAGGCACACGGAAAGGCGAGGAAAAGCAGAGGGCAAGACACAAGGCAAGGCAAATGAAGGCACACAGAAAGGCGAGGAAAAGCAGAGGGCAAGGCACAAGGCAAGGCATTGCAAGGCATTGCAAGGCACAAGGCAAGGCAAGACAAGGCAAAGCACAAGTCAGGGCAAGGCAAGGCACAAGGCAAGGCAAAGCAAAAGGCAAGGCAAAGCCAGGCAAGGCAAGCAAAAGACAAGTGAAGGTAGGCAAGGCACAAGGCAAGTCAAGGCACCAGGCAACGCAAGGCAATGCAAGGCACAAAGCAAGGCAAGTGAAGCAAAAGGCAAGGCACAAGTCTAGTCAAGTCAAGGCACAAGGGAATGGCAAGGCAAAGCAAAAAGCAAGGCAAGGCAAGGCACAAGCTAAGGCAAGTCAAGGCAAGGCAGAAAGCAAGGCCCAGCAAGGCAAGGTACCAGGCAAGGCAGAAGGAAAGCCAAGGCACAAAGCAAGGTAAGGCACAAGGCAAGGCAAGGCATAAGGTAAGGCAATGTAAGGCAAAAGGCAAGGCAATGCAAGGCAAGAGACAAGTCAAGTCAAGTAAAGCTAAGGCAAAAGGCTAGGCAAAGTCAGGCAATGCAAGGATAGGCAAAAGGAAAGGCAAGGCAAGCAAAAGACAAGTGAAGGGAAGGCAAGGCACAAGGCAAGTTAAGGCACCAGGCAATGCAAGGCAAGGCAGAACGCAAGGGAAGGCGAGGAACAAGGCAATGCTAGGCAAAGCAAGGCAATGCAAAGCAAAAGGTAAGGCAATGCAAGGCAAGACACAAGTCAAGGCAAGGCACAAACCAAGTCAAGGCAAGGCAAGAAAAGGCACAACGCAAGGCAAGGCAAGGGACAAAACAAGGGAAGGCAAGACAAGGCATGCCAATGCAAGGTAATGCAAGGCATGGCAATGCAAGGCAAGGCAAGGCAAGTCACAAGGCAAGGCAAATCATGGCACAAGTCAAGGCAAGGGAAGGCACAGGCAAGAAGGCAAGCAAAGGGAAGGCAAGGCACAAGGCAAGACAAGGCACCAGCAAGGCAATCAAGGCACAAAGCAAGGCAAGGGAAGGCAAAACACAAGGCAAGGCAAGGTGCAAGGCAAAGTGCAAGGCAAGGCACAAGGGAATAGCAGGGCAAAGCAAAATAAGGCAAGGCAAGGCAGAAAGCAAGGCACAGTCAGGCAAGGCCCAAGTAAAGGCAAGCCAAAGCAAGTCATGAAGCAAGGCAAGGTAAGGCACAGAACAAAGCAAGGAACAATGCAATGCAAGGCACAAGGCAGGGCAAGGTACAAGGCAGGGCAATGCAAAGCACAAGGCAAGGCACAAGGCACAAGGCGCGAGGCAAAGCAAGGCACAAGGCAAAACAAGGCCAGGCACGGCAAGGACAGACAAGACATGGCAAGACAAGGCAAGGCACAAGGAAAGGCAAATCAAGTCACAAAAAAATGCAAGGGAAGGCACAAGTCAAGGGAAGCCAGGCATAAGGCAAAGCAAGGCACAAGGCAAGGCAAAGCACAAGGCATGACAAGGCAAAGTAAGGCAAGGCACAAGGCAAGACAAGCCACAAGGCAAGCAAAGGCACAAACTAAGGAAAGGCAAGGCACAAGGTAAGGCAAAGCATAAGGCAAGGCAAAGCATAAGGCAAGGCAAGGCAAAGCACAAAGCAATACAAGGCAGGGCACAAGGCAAGACATAAGGCAAGGCATAGGGCAAGGCAAGGCAATGCAAAGTGCAAGGCAAGGCAAGGCGAGCCAAAACACAAGGCAAGCCACAAGGCAAGCAAGGCACAAAGAAAGACTAGGGAAGGCAAGACAAGGCATGGCAAGGCAAGGCAAGGCAAGGCACAAGCCAAGGCAATGCAAGGCACAAAGCAAGGCAAGGCAAGGCACAAGGCAAGGCAAGGCACAAGCCAAGGCAAGGTAAGGCAAAGCACAAGTCAAGAGAAGGCAAGGCAAGGCACAAGACAAGGCAAAGCCAGGAAAGCCAAGGCCAAGGCAAGGCAAGGCAAGACAAGGCACAAGGCAAGGCACAAGGCAAAGCAAGACACAAGCAAGGCTAGGCAAGGCACAAGGCAAGGCAAAGCCAGGAAAAACAAGGCCAAGTGAAGGCAAGGCACAAGGCAAAGAAAACCGAGGCACAAGCAAGGCACAAGCCAAGGAAAGGCAAGTAACAAGGTAACAAAAACTAACACACAAGTCAAGGGAAGGCAAGGCACAAGGCAAAGTACAAGGCAACCAAAGCAAAGCACAAGGCAAGGCAAGGCACAAGGCAAGGCAAAGCACAAGGCATGACAATGTAAAGTAAGGCAAGGCAAAAGACAAGGCAAAAGGCAAGCAAAGGCGCAAACTAAGGAAAGGCAAGGCACAAGGCAAGGCAAAGCACAAAGCAAGACGAGGCAAGGCACAAGGCAAGGCAAGGCACAAAGCAATACAAAGCAGGGCACAGGGCAAGACACAAAGCAAGGCATAGGGCACACAAAGCCCAAGGCAAGGCAAGACAAAACACAACACAAGCTGCAAGGCAAGGCGAGGCACAAAGAAAGACTAGGGAAGGCAAGACAAGCCCTGGCAAGGCAAAGCACAAGGCAAGGCAAGGCACAAGGCAAGGCAAGGCACAAGGTAATGCAAATCAAGGCACAAAGCAAGGCAAGGGAAAGCATAAGGAAAGGCACAAGGCAAGGCAAGACAAGACAAAGCACAAGTCAAGGCAAGGCAAGGCACAAGGCAAGGCAAAGCCAGGAAAAGCAAGTCCAAGGAAAGACAAGGCAAGGCACAAGGCAAGGCAAAGCCAGGAAAGGCAATGCCAAGGCAAGGAAAGCCAGAAGGCACAAGGCAAGGCAAGGCAAGGCACAAGCAAGGAAAGGCAAGGCAAGGTACAAGGCAAAGTAAGACAAGGCACAAGCAAGGCAAGGCACAAGGCAAAACAAGGCCAGGAAAGGAAAGGAGAGACAAGACACAGCAAAGGAAGGCACAAGGGCAAGACAAGTTATAAGCCAAGGCACAAGCCAAGGCAAGGCAAATCAAGGCACAAAATAAGGCAAGACAAGGCACAAGGACAAGGCAAGGAAAAAAATAAGGCAAGACAAGGCACAAGGACAAGGCAAGGAAAAGCCAGGCAAAACAAGGCCAAGGCAAGGAAAGGCACAAGGCAAAGAAAATCAAGGCACATGGCAAGGCAAGGCAGAAGCCAAGGAAAGGCAAGTAACAAGGTAAGGAAAATCAACGTGCAAGTCAAGGCAAGGCAAGGTACAAGGCAAAGCACAAGGCAAGGCAAATTACAAGGCAAGGCACAAGGCAAGGCAAGGCAAATCAAGGCACAAAACAAGGCAAGGCAAGGCATAAGGCAAGCCACAAGGCAAGGTACAAGGCAAGGCAAGGCAAGGCACAAGGCAAGGAAAAGCCAGGCAAAACAAGTCCAAGGCAAGGCAAGGCACAAGGCAAAGCAAACCAAGGCAAATGGCAAGGCAAGGCATAAGCCCAGGCAAGGCAAGTAACAAGGTAAAGAATATCAATGTGCAAGTCAAGGTAAGGCAAGGGACAAGGCAAGGTAAAGCAATGCAAGGCAAGACAGAAGGCAAGGTAAGGCACAATGCATGACAAAGCAAAGCAAGGCAAGGCAAGGCACAAGGCAAGCCAAGGCACAAAGCAAGGCAGAGCAAGGCACAAGGCAAGGCAAAGCACAAGGTAAGGCAAGGCGCAAGGCAAGACAAGGCAAGGCACAAGGCAAGGCACAAAGCAACATAAGGCAAGGCACAAGGCAAGGCAAAGCACAAAGCAAGGCAAGGCACAGGGCAAGGCACAGGGCAAGGCAAGACAATGCAAAGCACAAAGCAAGGCAATGCAAAGCACAAGGCACAAGGAAAGCCACAAAGCAAGGCAAGGCAAGGCACAAGGCAAGACTAGAAAAGGCAAGACAAAGCACGGCAAGCCAAGGCAGAAGGCAAGGCAATGCACAAGCATAGGCAACACAAGGCATAAGGTAAGGCAAGGCGCAAGGCACAAGGAAAGGTGCAAGGCGCAAGGCGCAAGGCACAAGGCAAGGCGCAAGGCGCAAGGTGCAAGGTGCAAGGCACAAGGCAAGGCAAGGCAAGGCGCAAGGTGCAAGGCAAGGAAAGGCACAAGGCAAGGCAAGGAACAAGTCAAGGAAAGGCAAGTCAAGCCACAAGGCAAGGCAAAGCCAGGCAAGGCAAGGCAAGCCACAAGGCAAGGCAAGGCCCAAGGCAAGGCAAGCAAAAGGCAAGGCAAGGCACAAAGCAAGGCAAGTGAAGGCAAAAGGCAAGGCAAGGGGCAAGGGACAAGGCAAGGGGCAAGGGACAAGGCAAGTCAGGGCAAGCAACAAGGAAATAGCAAGGCAAAGCAAAAATCAAGGCAAGGCACAAGGCAAGGCAGAAAGTAAGGCACAGCAATGCAAAGCCCAAGTTAAGGCAAGCCAAAGCAAGGCACGAGGCGAGGAAAGGAAAGGTAAGGCACAAAACAAGGCAAGGCAGGGCACAAGGCAAGGCAAGGCAAGGCCCAAGGCAAGGCAAGGCAAGGCACAATGCAAGGTACAATGCAAGGCAAGGCAGGGCAAAAGGCAAAGCAAGACAAGGCATGGCAAGGCAAGGCACCAGACAAGGCAAGTTACAAGGCAAAGCAAGGCACAAGGCAAGGCAAGGCACAAGGCAAAGCAAGACAAGGCATGGCAAGGCAAGGCACAAGGCAAGGCAAGTTACGAGGCAAGGCAAG
>NC_045445.1:117316162-117316874 GCF_002776525.5 Piliocolobus tephrosceles
GGCAAGGCAAGGCACAAGGCAAGGCAAGTTACGAGGCAAGGCAAGTTACAAAGCAAGGCCCAAGGCAAGACAAGGCAAAAGGCAAAGCAAGGCAAGGCATGGAAAGGCAAGGCACAAGGCAAGGCAAGTTACAAGGTAAGGAAAGGCAAGTTACAAGGTAAGGAAAGGCAAGTTACAAGGTAAGGCAAGGCACAAGGCAAAGCAACGCAAGGCAAAAGGCAAAAGCAAGACAAGGCATGGAAAGGCAAGGCAAGGCAAGGCGCAAGGCAAAGCAAGTTACAACGTAAGGCAAGGCAAGTTACAATGTAAGGCAAGGCAAGTTACAAGGTAAGGCAAGGCAAGTTACAACTTAAGGCAAGGTAAGTTGCAACGTAAGGCAAGGCAAGTTACAAGTCAAGGCACAAGGTGAGGCAAGGCAAGGGAAGGCACAAGGTGAGGCAAGGCAAGAGGCAAGGCACAATGCAAGGCAAGGCAACACAAAAGGCAAAGCAAGATGAGGCATGGCAAGGCAAGGCACAAGGTAAGGCAAGGCAAGTTACAAGGCAAGACAAGGCACACAAGGCAAGTCACATAGGGCAAGGCAAGGTACAATGCAAGGCAAGGCAAAAGGCAAAGCAAGATGAGGCATGGCAAGGCAAGGCACAAGACAAGGCAAGTTACAAGGTAAGGCAAGGCAAGTTACAAGGCAAGGCACAAGGCAAGGCAAGTTACA
>NC_045445.1:117316974-117317546 GCF_002776525.5 Piliocolobus tephrosceles
GACAAGGCAAGGCACAAGGCAAGGCAAGTTACAAGGCAAGGTAAGTTGCAAGGCAAGGCAAGACTCAAGGCAAGGCAAGGCCCAAGGCAGGGTAAGGCCCAAGGCAAGGCAAGGCACAAGACAAGGCATGACAAGGCAAAACACAAGGCAAGGCAAGGTACAAGGTAAGACAAGGCACAAGGTAAGTCAAGTTACAACGTAAGGCAAGACGAGTTACCAGGCAAGTCAAGGCAAGGCAAATCAAGGTACAGTGCAAGACAAGGGAAGGTACAAGACAAGGCAAGGAAAGGGAAGCCACAAGGCAAGACAAGATAAGGCACAAGGTAAGGGACACCAAGGCAGAAGGTAAGGGACACCAAGGCACAAGCAAGGCGCAAGGAGAAGCAAGACAAGCCACAAGCCAAGGAAAGGCAAGTAAGAAGGCAAGGTAAATCAACACACACGTCAATAAAGGCAAGGCTCAGGCAAAGCAAAGGAAGGCAAGACAAGGCAGAAGGCATGGCAAGGCAAAGCAAGGCAAAACACAAGGCAAGGGAAGGCAAGGCTGAAGGCAAGGCAAGGCTGAAGGCAAT
>NC_045445.1:117332546-117332863 GCF_002776525.5 Piliocolobus tephrosceles
GCAAGGGTGAAGGCAAGGCAAGGCTTAAGGCAAGGCTGAAGCCTAGGCTGAAGGCAAGGCAGAAGGCAGGGCAAGGCTGAAGGCAAGGCAAGGCTGAAGACAGGGCTGAAGGCAAGGCAGGGCTGAAGGCAAGGCTGAAGGCAAGGCAAGGCTGAAGGCAAGACAAGGCTGAAGGCAAGGCAAGGCTGAAGGCAAGGCTGCAGGCAAGGCTGAAGGCAAGGCAAAGCTGAAGGCAAGGCTGAAGGCAAGGCAAGGCTGAATGCAAGGCTGAATGCAAGGCTGAAGGCAAGGCAAGGCAAGGCTGAAGGCAAGGCAAG
>NC_045445.1:117332963-117344043 GCF_002776525.5 Piliocolobus tephrosceles
GCAAGGCTGAAGGCCAGGCAAGGCTGAAGGCCAGGCAAGGCTGAAGGCAATGCTGAAGGCAAGGCAAGGCTGAAGGCAAGGCAAAGCTGAAGGCAAGGCAAGGCTGAATGCAAGGCTCAAGGCAAGGCAAGGCAAGGCTGAAGGCCAGGCAAGGGAAGGCAACGCATGTCTCAAGGCAAGGCATGACAAGGCAAGGAAGGCTCAAGGCAGCACAAGGCTCAAGGCAAGGCTCAAGACAAGGCAAGGCTCAAGGCAAGGCAAGGCTCAAGGAAAGGCAAGGCTCAAGGGAAGGCAAGGCTCAAGGGAATGCAAAGCTCAAGGCAAGGTAAGGCTCAAGGCAAGGCAAGGCTCAAGGCAAGGCAAGGCTCAAGGCAAGGCAAGGCAAGGCAATGCTCAAGGCAAGGCAAGGCTCAAGACAAGGCAAGGCTCAAGACAAGGCAAGGCTCAAGGCAAGGCAAGGCAAGGCAAGGCTCAAGACAAGGCAAGGCTCAAGGCAAGGCAAGGCAAGGCAGGCAAGGCTGAAGGCAAGGCAAGGCAAGGCTCAAGGCAAGGGAAGGCAAGGCACAAGGAAGGCAAGGCAAGGCACAATAAGAAGCAAGGCAGAAAGCAAGGCAAGGCATGAGGCAAAACAAAGCAAGACACAAGGCAAGGCAAGGCACAAAGCAAAGCAAGACACAAAGCAAGACAAGGCAAGGAACAAGGCAAACCAAGGCAGAAAACAAGGCAATGCATAAGGCAAGGCAAGGCAAGGCAAGGCAAATCACAATGCAAGGCAAGGCAAGGTAAGGCACAAGGCAAGGCAAGGGAAGGCGAGACAAGGCACAGCAAGGCAAGGCACAAGGCAAGGCAAGGCAAGGCAGAAAGCAAGGCAAGGTAAGGCACAAGGCAAACCAAGGCAGAAAACGAGGCAAGGCATAAAGCAAGGCAAGGAACAAAGCAAGGCAAGGTAAGGCACAAGGCAATGCAAGGCAATGCAAAGCACACAGCAAGGCAAGCCAAAGCACAAGACAAGGCAAGGCACAAGCCAACACAAGGCACAAAGTGAGGCAAATGAAGGCACGGGGCAAGGCAAGGAAAAGCAGAAGGCAAGGCACAAGGCAAGGCAATGCAAGGCATAATGTAAGGCAAGACAAGACAGGGAAGGCAAAAGGCAAGGCAAAGCCAGACAAGGCAAGGCTAGGCACAAGGAAAGGCAAAGGCAAGGAAAAGACAAGTGAAGGGAAGGCAAGGCACAGGGCAAGTTAAGGCACCAGGCAATGCAAGGCAAGGCAAGGCACAAAGCAAGTCAAATGAAGGCAAAAGGCAAGGCAAGGCACAAGTCAAGTCAAGGCACGAGGGAATGGCAAGGCAAGGCAAGGCAAAGCAAAAAGCAAGGCAAGGCACAAGTCAAGTTAAGGCACGAGGGAATGGCAAGGTAAGGCGAAGCAAAAAGCAAGGCAAGGCAAGGCACAAGGCAAGGCAAGGCAAGTCAAGGCAAGGCAGAAAGTGAGGGACAGCAAGGCAAGGCACAAGACAACGCAGAAGGAAAGGCAAGGCACAAAGCAATGTAAGGCACAAGGCAAAGCAAGGCAGGAAGCAAGGCAAAGCACAAGAAAAGGCAAGGCACAAAGCAAGGCAGGAAGCAAGGCAAGGCATAAGGCAAGGCAATGCAAGGTGCAAGGCAAGACAAGGCAAGACACAAGTCAAGTCAAGGCAAGGCAAAAGGCTAAGCAAAGCCAGGCAAGGCAAACCTAGGCAAAGGGAAAGGCAAGGAAGCCAAAAGACAAATGAAGGGAAGGCAAGGCATAAGGCAAGTTAAGGCACCAGGCAATGCAAGGCAAGACAAGGCACAAAGCAAGGCAAGTGAAGGCAAAAGGCAAGGCAAGGCACAAGTCAAGGCAAAGCACAAGGGAATGGCAAGGCAAAGCAAAAAGCAAGTCAAGGCAAAACACAAAGCAAGGGAAGTCAAGGCAACGCAGAAAGCGAGGCACACCAAGGCAAGGCACAAGGAAAGGCAGAAGGAAAGGCAAGGCACAAAGCAAGGTAAGGCACAAGACAAAGCAAGGCAGGAAGCAAGGCAAGGCAAAAGGCAAGGCAAAAGGCAAGGCAAAAGGCAAGGCAAAAGGCAAGGTAAGGCAAGGCAAAAGGCAAGGCAAGGCAAGGCAAGGCAATGCAAAGTGCAAGGCAAAGCAAGGCAAGGCAATGCAAAGTGCAAGGCAAAGCAAGGCAAGGCAAGGCAATGTAAAGTGCAAGGCAAAGCAAGGCAAGGCAAGGTGCAAGGCAAGGCAAGGCAAAGCAAGGCAAGGCAAGGTGCAAGGCAAGGCAAGGGAAGGCAGGACAAGGCATGGCAAGGCAAGGCAAGGCAAGTTACAAGGCAAGGCAAGGCCAAGCACAAGGCAAGGAAAGGCAGAATGCAGGCAAGGCAGAACGCAAGGCAAGGCACAAAGCAAGGCAAGGCACAAAGCAAGGCAAGGCACAAAGCAAAGCAAGGCACAAAGCAAGGAAAGGGAAGGAGTAAGAAAAGGTAAGGCAAGGAACAAGGCAATGCTAGGCAAAGCAAGGCAATGCAAAGCAAAAGGTAAGGCAACACAAAGCAAGACACAAGTCAAGTCAAGGCACAAGTAAAGTCAAGGCAAGGCAAGACAAGGCACAATGCATAACAAGGTGCAAGGCAAGGGACAAACAAAGGAAGGCAAGATAAGGCATGGCAATGCAAGGCAAGACAAGCCATGGCAATGCAAGGCAAGGCAAGGCATGGCAATGCAAGGCAAGGCAAATCACAAGGCAAGGCAAATCATGGCACAAGGCAAGGCAAGGGAAAACACAAGGCAAGAAATAAGGCAAGGCAATGAAAGGCAAAAGGCAAAGCAAAGCCAGGCAAGGCAAAACCAAGGCCAAGGCAAGGGAAGGCACAAGGCAAGGCAAGTGAAGGGAAGGCAAGGCACAAGGCAAGGCAAGGCACCAGCAAGGCAATCAAGGCACAAAGCAAGGCAAGGGAAGGCAAAAGGCAAGGCAAGGCAAGGTGCAAGGCAAGGCAAGTCAAAGTAAGGCAGAAAGCAAGGCACAACAAGGCAAGGCCCTAGTCAAGGCAAACCAAACAAGGCACAAGGCAAGGCAAGGTAAGACGTGGAACAATGCAAGACACAAGGCAAGGCAAGGTAAGGCAAGGTGCAAGGCAAGGCGCAAGGCAAGGAAAGACAAGGAATGGCAAGGTAAGGCACAAGGCAAGGCAATTTACAAAGCAAGGCAAGGCACAAGCCAAGGCAAGGCACAAGGCAAGGCAAATCAAGGCACAAGTCAGGGCAAATCAAGACACAAGGCAACACAATGCAAGGCACCAGGCAAGGCAAATCAAGGCACAAGCCAAGGGAAGGCAAGTAACAAGGCAATGCAAATCAACACACAAGTCAAGGCAAGGCAAAGCACAAGGTAAGGCAAGGCAGGGCACAAAGCAATACAAGGCAGGGCACAAGGCAAGGCAATGCAAAGTACAAGGCAAGGCAAGCCAAAACACAAGGCAAGCCACAAGGCAAGGCACAGAGAAAGACTAGGAAAGGCAAGACAAGGCATGGCAAGGCAAAGCACAAGGCAAGGTGCAAGCCAAGGCAATGCAATGCACAAGGCAAGGGAAAGCATAAGCAAAGGCACAAGGCAAGGCAAGGCCAGGCCAGGCCAGGCATAAGGCAAGGCAAAGCCAGGAAAGACAAGGCCAAGGCAAGGCAAGGCAAGGCACAAGGCAAGGCACCAGGAAAGGCAAGGCCAAGTCAAGGAAAGGCCAAATCAAGGCAAGGCACAAGCAAGGAAAGGCAAGGCAAGGCACAAGGCAAGGCAAGACAAGACACAAGACAAGGCACAAGCAAAGCAAGGCAAGGCACAAGGCAAAACAAGGCCAGGAAAGGAAAGGAGAGATAAGACGTAGCAAGGGAAGGCACAAGGGAAGGCACAAGGCAAGGCAAGTTACAAGGCAAGGCACAAGCCAAGGTAAGGCACAAGCCAAGGCAAGGCAAGGCAAGGCAAATCAAGGCACAAAACAAGGCAAGGCAAGGCAAAAGGCAAGGCAATGTAAACCACAGGCAAGATACAAGGCAACACACAAGGCAAGGAAAAGCCAGGAAAAACAAGGCCAAGGCAAGGCACAAGGCAAAGCAAACCAAGGCATATGGCAAGGCAAGGCACAAGCCACGGGAAGGCAAGTAACAAGGTAATGAAAATCAAAGTGCAAGGCAAGGCAAGGCAAAGCAAAGCAAAGCAATGCAAGGCAAGGCAGAAGGGAAGGCAAGGCACAAGGCATGACAAAGCAAAGCAAGGCAAGGCACAAGGCAAGGCAGAAGGCAAGCCAAAAGGAAAGCCAAGGCACAAAGCAAGGCAAAAGGCAAGGCAAAGCACAAAGCAAGGCAAGGCAGGCACAAAGCAACACAAGGCAAGGCACCAAGCAACACAAGGCAAGGCAAGGCATAAGGCAAGGGCACAGGGCAAGGCAAGGCAATGCAAAGCACAAGGCACAAGGAAAGCCACAGAGCAAAGCAAGGCACAAGGCAAGACTAGAAAAGGCAAGACAAAGCATGGCAAGGCAAGGCACAAGCAAAGGTAATGCAAGGCACAAAGCAAGGCAAGGAAAGGCACAAGGCAAGGCACAGGGCAAGGCAAGACAAGGTAAGGCAAGGCAAAGCAAGGCAAGCCACAAGGCAAGGCAAAGCCAGGCAGTGCAAGGCCAAGGCAAGGCAAGGCAAGGCACAAGGCAACACAAGCAAAAGGGAAGAGAAGGGAAGGCAAGGCACAAGACAAGTCAAGCCACCAGGCAAAGCAAGGCACAAAGCAAGGCAAGTGAAGGCAAAAGGCAAGGCAAGGGGCAAGGGACAAGGCAAGTCAGGGCAAGCCGCAAGGAAATGGCAAGGCAAAACAAAAATCAAGATAAGGCAAGGCAACGCAAGGCACAAGGCAAGGCAAATCAAGGCAAGGCCAAGTCAAGGCAAGCCAAAGCAAGGCATGAGGCAAGGCACAAAACAAGGTAAGGTAAGGCACAGAACAAGGCAAGGCATGAGGTAAGGCAAGGCATAAGGTAAGGCAAATCAAGGCACAAGGCAAGGCAAATCAAGGCACAAGGCAACACAGTGCAAGACGAGGCATGGCAAGGCACGGCGCAAGACAAGTTACAAGGCAAGGCAAGGGAAAGCACAAGGCAAGGCAATGCAAGGTATAAGGCAAGGCAAGACAGGGTAAGGCACAAGGTAAAGGACACCAAGGCACAAGCAAGGAACAAGGCAAGGCAAGACAAGTCACAAGCCAAGAGAAGGCAAGTAACAAGGCAAGGCAAATCAACGCACAAGTCAAGGCAAGGCAAGGCACAAGGCAAGGCAAGGCAAGGCACAAGGCAAGGCAAGGCAAGGCACAAGGCATGGCAAGGAAAAGCAAGGAAAGGCAGAAGGCAAGGCAGAAGGCAAGGCAAGGCGGAATGCAGGGCAAGGCGGAATGCAAGGCAAGGCACAAAGCAAGGCAAGGCAATGCACAAGGCAAGGCAATGCACAAGGCAAGGCAAGGCATAAAGCAAGGCAAGGCACAAGGCAAAGCAAGGCAATGCAAAGTGCAGGGTAAAGCAAGGCAAGCCAAGGCACGAGGCAAAGCAAGGCACAAGGCAAGTAAAGACACCATGCAAGAAAAGGCACAAAGCAAGGCAAGTGAAGGCAAAAGGCAACACAAGGGGCAAGGGGCAAGGCAAGTCAGGGCAAGCCACAAGGAAAGGCCAAGACAAAGCAAAAATCAAGGCAAGGCAAGGCACAAGGCAGGGCAAGTCAAGGCAGGCAGAAAGCAAGGTACGCAAGGCAAGGCCCAAGTCAAGGCAAGCCAAAGCAAGGCACGAGGCAAGGCAAAGTAAGCACAGAACAAAGCAAGGAACGAGGCAAAGCAAGGCACAAGGCAAGACAAGGTAATGTAAGACAAGGCAAAAGGCAAAGCAAGACAAGGCATGGCAAGGCACAAGGCAAGGCAAATCAAGGTACAAGGCAAGGCAAGGCAAGGCACAAGGCAAGGCACAAGGCAAGGCAATGCAAGGTACAAGGCAAGGCAAGACAAGGCACAAGCCAATGCAAGGTACAAGCTAAGGGAAGGCAAGTAACAAGGCAAGGCAAATCAATGACCAAGGCAAGGCAGGGCAAGGCAAAGTAATGCAAGGCAAGGCACAAGGCATGGCAAGGCAAAGCAAGGCAAGGCAAGACAAGGCAGAAGGGAAGGCAAGGCAAGGCACAAAGAAAGTCAAGGAAATGTACAAAGCAAGGCAAGGCAAAAGGTAAAGCAAGGCAATGCAAAGTGCAGGGCATACCAAGGTAAGGCAAGCCAAGGCACAAGGGAAGGCAAGGGAAGGCAAGGCAAGGCACAAGGCAAGGCAAGGCAAGCAAAAGGCAAGCCAAGGCAATGCAAGACACAAGGCAAGTCAAGAAACAAGGCAAGTCAAGGCACCAGGCAAGGCAAGGCAATGCAAGGCACAAAGCAAGGCAAATGAAGGCAAAAGGCAAGGCACGGTGCAAGGGAATGGCAAGACAAAGCAAAGAACAAGGCAAGACAAGGCACAAGGCAAGGCAAGTCAAAACAAAGCAAAGAGAAAGACACTGAAAGGCATGGCCCAAGTCAAGGCAAGCCAAAGCGAAGCACGAGGCAAGGCAAGGCACAAGCAAGACAAGGCAAAGCACAAAATAAGGCAAGGCACAAGGCAAGGAAATACAAGAAAAGACAAAGAATGGCAAGGCAAGGCATGGCAAGGCAAGGCATGGCAAGGCAAGGAAAGGCACAGGCCATGGCAAGGCACAGGCCAAGGCAAGGCAAGGCACAAGGTAAGGCAAATCAAGGCAAAGGAAAACAAGGCAAGGCACAAGGCAAGGTAAGCTACAAGGCAAGGCAAGGCACAAGGCAAGGCAATGTAAGGTGCAAGGCAAGGCAATGCAAGGCACAAGGCAAGGCAAAGGCAAGGCAAGGCAAAGTCAGGCAAAGCAAGGCCAAATCAAGGCAAGGCACAAGGTAAGGCAAGGAACAAGGCAAGGCACAGGCAAGGCAAGGCACAAACAAGTCAAGGCAAGGCACAAGCCAAGGGAAGGCAAGAAACAAGGCAAGGCAAATCAACACACAGGACAAGGCAAGGCAAGGCACAAGGCAAGGCGATGCAAGGCACAAGCCAAGGATAAGCAATGCAAGGCAAGGCACAAGGTAAGGCAAGGCACAAAGCATGGCAAGGCAAAGCAAAGCACAAGGCAAGATAGAAGGCAAAGCAAGGCACAAGGCAAGGCAAGGCACAAAGCAAGGAGAGGCAGAGCACAAAGCAAGGCAAGACAAGGCAAGGGACAAGGCAAGGCACAAGGCAAGGCAATGCAAAGTGCAAGGCAAGGCAATCCAAGCCAAGCCAAGGCACAAGGCAAAGCACAAAGCAAGGTAGAAGGCAAAGCAAGGCACAAAGCAAGGAGAGGCAAAGCACAAGGCAAGGCAAGGGACAAGGCAAGGCGTAAGGCGAGGCAAAGCACAAGGCAAGGCAAGGCAAGGGACAAGGCAAGGCGCAAGGCAAAGCAAGGCACATGGGAAGGCAAGACAAGGGAAGGCAAGACAAGGCACGGCCAGGCCAGGCAAGGCAAGGCAAGTCAAAAGACAAGGCAAGTTACAAGGCGAGGCAAAGCAAGGCAAGGCACAAGGGATGGCAAGGCAAGGCACAACACAAGGCAAATCAAGGCACAACGCAAGGCAAGGGAAAGCACAAGGCAAGGCAATGCAAGGCACAAGACAAGGCATGACAAGTCAAGGCACAAGTCAAGGCAAAGCCAGGCAAGGCAAGGCCAAAGCAAGGCAAGGCACAAGGCAAGGCAAAGCCAGGCAAGGCAAGGCCAAAGCAAGGCAAGGCACAAGGCAAGGCAAAGCCAGGCAAGGCAAGGCATGGCACAAGGCAAGGTAAAACACAAGGCAAGGTAACGCACAAGCAAGGCAAGACAAGGCAAGGCATAAGGCAAGGCACAAGACAAGGCACAAGGCAAGGCAAAGTCAAGCAACGCAAGGCACAAGGCAAGCAAATGGAAGGCAAGGCACGAGGCAAGTCACGGGACCAGGCAAAGCAAGGCAACGCAATGCACAAAGCAAAACAAGTGAAGGCAAAAGGCAAGGCAAAGCAATGTGCAAGGCAAGCCAAGACAAAGCACAAGGGAATGGTAAGGAAAAGCAAAAAGCAAGGCAAGGCTAGGCTAGGCTAGGCAGAAAGCAAGGCACAGCAAGGCAAGGTCCAAGTCAAGGCAAGCCAAAGCAAGGCACGAGGCGAGGCAAGGCAAGGTAAAGCATGGAACAAGGCGAGGAAAAACACAAGGTAAGGCAAGGCACAAAGCAAGGCAAGGCAAGGAAAGGCAAGGCAAGGAAGACAAAGAATGGCAAGGCAAGGGACAAGGCAAGGCACAAGGCAAGGCAAGGCAAGGCACAAGGCAAGGCAAGACACAAGGCAAAGCAAGGCAAATCAAGACACAAGGCAAGGGAAGGCACAAGGCAAGGTAAGGCAAGGCACAAGCCAAGGGAAGGCAAGTAACAAGGGAAGGCAAATCGACACACAAGTCAAGGCAAGGCAAGGCAAAAGGCAAGGCAAGGCACAAGCTAAGAGAAGGCAAGTAACAAGGCAAGACAAATCAACATACAAGTCAAGGCAAGGCAAGGCAAGGCAAGGCACAAGCCAAGGAAAGGCAAGTAAGAAGGCAAGGCAAATCGACACACAAGTCAAGGCAAGGCAATGCTAGGCACAAGGCAAGGCAAGTGAAGGCAAAAGGTAAGGCCCAAAGCAAGGCAAGGCAAGGCACAAGGGAATGGCAAGGCAAAGCAAAAAGCAAGGCAAGGCAAGGCAAGTCATGAAGCAAGGCACAGCAAGGCAAGGCCCTAGTCATGGCAAGCCAAAATAAGGAAGAAGGCAAGGCAAGGCACAGAACAACACAAGCCACAAAGCAAGGGAGAACACAAGGCATAAGGCAAGGGAGGGTGCAAGGCAAGGCAAGGCAAGGCACAAGGCAAGGCAAGGCACAGCAAGGCAAGGCCCTAGTCATGGCAAGCTAAAGCAAGGCAGGAGGCAAGGCAAGGTAAGGCACAGAACAACGCAAGGCACAAGGCAAGGGAGGGTGCAAGGCAAGGCACAAGGCAAGGCACGGCATAAGCAAGGCAAGGCAAGGCACAAGGCAAGGAAAGTACAAGGCAAAGCAAAGCAAGGCAAGGCACAAGCCAAGGCAAGGCAAATCAAGGCACAAGGCAAGGAAAGGGAATGCGCAAGGCAAGCAAAAGACAAGCAATGGGAAGGCAAGGCACAAGGCAAGTCAAGGCACCAGGCAAGCCAAGGCAAGGCACAAAGCTAGGCAAGTCAAGGCAAGGCACAAGGCAAGGCAAGGCCCTAGTCAAGGCAAGGCAAAGCAAGGCACGAGGCAAGGCAAGGTGAGGCACAGAACAACATAAGGCACAAGGCAAGGCAAGGCAAGGCAAGGCACAAGCAAGGCAAGGCAAGGCAAGGCACAAGGCAAAGGCAAGGCATAAGGTACAAGGCAAGGCATAAGGCACAAGGCAAGGCAAGGCAGAAAGCAAGGCAAGGCAAGGTCCTAGTCAAGGCAAGGCAAAGCAAGGCACGAGAGAAGGTAAGGTAAGGCACAGAACAACACAAGGCACGAGGCAAGGCAAGTCAAGGCACAAGGGAAGGCAAGCCAAGGCCTAAGGCAAGGCATGGAAAGTCAAGTCAAGGCATGACATGGCAAGGCAAGGCACAACGCAAGGCAATTTATAAGGCAAGGCAAGGCACAAGCCCAGGCATGGCAGGGCACAAGCCAAGGCAAATCAAGGCACAAGCCAAGGCAAATCGGGCACATGGCAAGGTAAGGGAAGGCACAAGGCAAAACAAAGCAAGGCAAACCAAGGCACAAGTAAGTCACGAGGGAGGCAAAGCAAGGCAAGGCACAAGGCAAGGCAAGGCAAGGCAAATCAATGCACAAGTCAATGCAAGGCAAGGAGCAAGGCAATGCAAGGCGCAAGGCAAGGAGCAAGGCAATGCAAGGCACAAGGCAAGGCACAAGACGAGGCAAGGCACAAGCGAGGCAACACAAGGCACAAGGCAAGGCGAAAGGCAAGGCAATGCAAATTGCAAGGCAAGGTAAGTCAAGCCAAGGCACAAGGCAGGGCAAGGCAAGCCAAGGCAAGGTGCAAGGCAAGGCAAATCAAGGCCAGGCAAGGCCAAGGAAAGGCAAGGCACAAGGCAAGGCGAGCAAAAACCAAGCAAAGGGAAGGCAAGGCACAAGGCAAGTCAAGGCACCCGACAATGCAAGGCAAGGCAAGTGAAGTCAAAAGGCAAGGCACAAGGGAATGGCAAGGCAAAGTAAAGTGCAAGGCAAGGCACAAGGCAAGGCAAGTCAGAAAGCAAGGCACAGCCAGGCAAGTCCCAAGTCAAGGCAAGCCAAAGCAAGGCACAAGTCAAGGCAAGATAAGGCACAGAACAAGGCAAAGGACAAGGCAAGGCAAGGCACAAAGCAAGACAAGGCAATAAAAGACATGGCAAAGCACGGCACAAGGCAAGGCAATTTACAAGGCAAGGTTAGGCAAGGCAAGTGAAGGCAAGGCAAGCGAAGGCAAGGCAAGGCATAAAGCAAGGCAAGGCAAGGCATAAGGCAAGGCATTGCAAGGCACAAGACAAGGGAAGACAAGGCAAGGCACAAGGAAAGGCAAACCAAGACGCAAGCAAGGCACAAAGCAAGGCAAGGCACAAGACAAGACACAAGCCAAAAGAAGGCAAATAATGAGGCAAAGCAAATCAATACACAAGTCAAGGCTAGGCAAGGCACAAGGCAAGGGAAAGCAATGCAAGGCACAAGGCAAGGCAAGGCACAAGGCAAGGCAAGGCAAGGCACAATGCAAGGCAATGCAAGGCACAAAGCAAGGCAAAGCAATACAAGGCAAGGCGCAAGGCAAGGCTATGCAAACACAAGGCAAGGCAAGCCAAGGCACAAGGCAAGGCAAGACACAAGTCGAGGCAAGGCAAGGAACAAGGCAAGGAAAATCAAGGCACAGGGCAAGGCAATGCAAGGCAAGGCACAAGTCAAGGCAAGGCACAAGTCAAGGCAAGGCA
>NC_045445.1:117344053-117365914 GCF_002776525.5 Piliocolobus tephrosceles
AAGGCAAGGCACAAGTCAAGGCAAGGCACAAGTCAAGGCAAGGCAAATCAAGGCATAAAGCAAGGCAAGGGAAGGCCCAAGGCAAGGCAAGGCAAGCAAAAGGCAAGTGAAGGGAAGGGAAGGCAAGGCACAAGGCAAGTCAAGGCATCAGGCAAGACACAGCACAAAGCAAGGCAAGGGAAGGCAAAAGGCAAGGCAAGGCAAGGCAAGGTGCAAGGCAAGGCAAGGCAAGGTGCAAGGCAAGGCAAGTCAAAGCAAGGCAGAAAGCAAGGCACAACAAGGCAAGGCCCTAGTCAAGGCAAACCAAACAATGCACAAGGCAAGGCAAGGTAAGGCACAGAACAACACAAGACACAAGGCAAGGCAAGGCAAGGCAAGGCACATGGCAAGGTGAGGCACAAGCAAGGAAAGGCAAGGCACAAGGCAAGGAAAGACAAGGCATGGCAAGGCACGGCAAGGCAAGGCAAGGCACAAGGCAACACAATGCAAGGCACAAGGCAAGGCAAGGCAAGACAAGGCAAATCAAGACACAAGCCAAAGGAAGGCAATTAACAAGGCAAGGCAAATCAATGCACAATTCAAGGCAAGGCACAAGGCAAGGTACAAGGCAAGCCAATGTAATGCAAGGCAAGGCACAAGACAAGGCAAGGCACAAGGTATGGCAAGGCAAAGAAATGCAAGGCACAAGGCAAGGCAAAGCACAGGCAAGGCAAAGCAATGTAAAATGCAAGGCAAGGAAAGCCAAGGCAGGAGGCAAGGGAAGGCAAGACAAGGCATCGCAAGGCAAGGTATAAGGCAAGTTACAAGTGAAGGCAAGACAAGGCAAGTCACAAGTCAAGGCAAATCAAGGCACAAGGCAAGGGAAGGGAAGGCACAAGGCAAGGCAAGTCAAGGCAAAAGGCAAGGCAAGGCAAGGCACAATGCAAGGCATGGCAAGGCAAGGAAAGGCTAGCCAAGGCCAGGTGAGGCACAAGGCAAGGCCAGGGAAGACACAAGGCAAGGCAAGGCAAGGCCAGGCCAGGCCAGGCAAGGCATAAGGCAAGGCAAGGCGTGGTGTAGTAAAAATATGGTACTATAATCTCATGGGACCACCATTGTATATGCATTCCATCATGATCAAAATGTCATCATGTAACACATGTAATTAAAACAATGCCACAATTAAATACGCTGTGGTATCTTGAATTGGATCCTAGAACAGAAAAAGAACTTTAGTGGAAAAACTGCTGTAATCCAAACAAAGTCTCTAATCTCATAAATATACCAATAGTCATGGCTTAGTTTTGAGAAATTATCATTGTATATATAAAGATATTACTATTAAGGGAAGTTGAGTGAAAGATATATGGGAACTCTCTGTAAACTTTTGTGTAAATCTAGAATTATTATAAAATAAAAAGTTAAAAAAAAAACAGTAAGCCCCACTAGCCTTTGCTAGAGAAATTCATTGATGTTTACCATTTACATGACTTTATTAGGCAGAATTGGACTCACTAACCAGTTTACATCTAAAAACATTATTTCGTGACATTTATATTAATACATTTTGAATAACTGTGCTCACAGGAGTTAAGGAGAGGTGAGGGTAGGAGGAAAATTGGTATGGTTATAAAAGGGCAACATGCAGGATCCTTGAGGTGATGGAAATGTTCTAAACCTTGACTGTAGCAATATGATACAATTATCATATTGCTATGGACAGGAGACAGGGAAACACTGGATAGAAGAGGGTGGTTCTCCAGCAAAGGCCCCACCCTCAAGCCTGGATATCCGAGGCCCTAAGGCAGAACAGGCATTCCTGTGTCTGTCCCAAAATGTTGCCTTTTTGCCTGCCATGCCTCCTATGCTGTACCCATATAAACCCCGAACCCCAGGCTCCAGAAGCAGACCAGGAGATGAGACAAGCAGATAAACGGTGGAATGACATGGCAGAGAAAGAGGAAGATGAGGAACATTTGAACACTGAGAGGAGTTTGGCTGGGGGTGGTCAGAGAGGATTTCAGCCACTGGATGGGCCAACTGGAGGGGAAGATCATCTTCTCACTCCATCCCTCCCTCCCCGCCCCCATTTCAGCTCCCATCCATCCCACTGAGAGCCACCTCCACCACTCAATAAAACCTCACATTCATCCTTCAATACTGTGTGTGACCCAATTCTTCTGGGATGCTGGGCAAGAGCTCGGAGTACAGAAAGCTGTCACACTGGCCCTCTGCCCTTGCAAAAAGGCAGTCCATCGAGCTGGTTAACACTTAAAGCCATCTGCAGATGGCAAGGCTAAGAGAGCATTGTAACACCGGGATTGCAGGCACCTACCCCTAGACACAACCATGGGGCCAGAGCCCAAAGCACTCACCTCTCGTCCTCTGCACCTGCCTGTCTGCATGCTCCCCTCTCCTGCAAGGGGTTTGAGCAGCAGTGACAGCTACCAAACAGGCGAGCCACATCCCTGTTGCATGTCCTGCAAGGGGGATCAGGGAACTCTCCTGTGTCATCATCGTACTATAATTTTGCAAGATGGTTTCATTGGGAAGAAACAAGGTAAAGGCCACACAGGATCTATCATTCCTTGCAACTGCATGTGAACTATAATTGTCTCAAAATAAAAAATTTAGTTACAAAACATAAAAAGTTTAAAAAACGGGAAAAATAGTTGCTGGGTTCAAACGAAATATTGATAATGCAAGAGATATAAGATTTGATATCTCTGAATCATTGATATTGATTTTATTGGCCAAACTGAACTTGTGAAGAGAAGAAATTCTCAAGTACTTTTCGGAATAATCGGGAAGACTTTCAGTTTATAGTTTATACTAGGTCATGGAACCAAAAGATTCATCATCCAAATGCTACACAAAAACACAGAAGGTAAATTGTCCTACCTCCCCTGTTCCTCCTCTGTCTAGGTCTCCCCACTTACACTCTCATGGTCAGCTTTGGAAGCAACACTAGATTTCAAAGGCACTGAAATAAAGTAATGTGAATCATCCGTGAATCAGATCTACAGTCTTTGATGAATAGATTGATGCATACCTGTTCTTGGGATTACTACTGTTTTATGTAAGTGATTCACTCTTAAAATGGCACCACTTCTTTCTCACTCCCAGGATCCCATGCTTTCCATTTTCTTCTCTAACTCTGTTTCTCCACCGGCTCCTTTTTCCTCAAGTATGCTCAAAGCTTTCCTGTCCTTAAATCCTTCGATCTCTTCACAAATAGCTTATTTTTACCAAAGGAAAAAAAAAAAAACAACTGTAACTTCATATTGGAGAAACCCAGCAAACATCAACCTTAACAAGTAATCAAAGGTAACATCACCAGTAACGTGACCAACTAACAGCCCGGCTCCCGATAGGATGCCCTGCATCGGAAACAACATCACTTGCAATATTCTTATCAAAAATGCACAACTTAATAGAATAATATTAGAAAAACCCAAAATTAATGGACTTTCTATAAACAATAGTTAAAAATGTTAGTGTTATGAAAGACAAACACCGAACTCTTCTGTATTAGAGAGACATGACAACTAAAATGTAATGTGTGAAATTCTGCATTTGCTCCTACACCAGGAAGATTTCCTATAAAAACATTATGAAAATAAAATCTGAATATGGATGTACCATGAGTTAGATAATAGTATATCAAATAATTTTTGTGATCCTGAAAATTGTACTGTCTTGGCTCGGCATGGTGGCTCACACCTGTAGTCCCACACTTTGGGAGGCTGAGGTGGGCAGACCGCTTGAGCCCAGGCAACACGGCGAAACTCCATCTCTACAAAAAATGCAAAAACTGAGCCGGGCATGGTGGCATGCACCTATAGTCCCGGCTCCTCAGAAGGCTGAGGTAGGAGAATCACTTGAGCCCAGGAGGTCAAGGCTGCAGTGAGCTGTGATCACACCACCTGTACTCTAGCCCCATGACAGAGGGAGACCCTGTCTCAAAAAAAGAAAACAAAATTCTACTCTTATATAAGAGAATGTCTGATTCTTAGCAAATATATAATTTAAGCATTTAAGGGTAAAGGTATATGATGTCTTTAATGAACTTTCAAATTTTTAGAAAAACATGTACACATACGTGTGTGTGTGTTTGTGTGTGTGCATGTGTGTATAAAAGAAATGAAGCAAAAATGATCTTGGAAGTTTGAAATTGTATCTATACAAAAATTCTTCCCCAGGAAAGGCCTCCGGAATTTGTGTTCAAAGTTGTAGAATGAGCATACATATTTATCTTCTCCCCATCTAGATCTCATTAAAATAATAAAAAAAATTAAAAAGGTACAAACCCACAACTTCGAATAGAACAGAATGGGGGCCAGTGAGGGACAAGAGATCATGTCAAATTAGGCAGCAAGACGAGACTGATGAAAGCAGATAGGAGCACTCTGGAACCTAGAACATGCGTGAAAGAACTTACAGCTGAAGAGGCAGCCAATGTTACTGCAAGGTCCTGAAGAGGTCTTAAGTTCAGAGTCTGTAGGTCCTATGGAGAACAAGAGAGAGCAGTGAGATGGAAAACCATCAAATCTCTGCATTCTGTTTCAAACTCCAGCTCAAAAAACTGCTTGTGAAACCATGTGTTTAATCATTCAGCAAAACGAAAACAACAAATCAGGCTATTTCACTAAAGAAATGAAACAAATTGACAATATTAGCAGCTTTCTGCCAACTCACTCTGCCAGATGGTAAGCCCTGTGCCCCAGTCAGCCTTTTAAAATAGCCAATAATCAAGATCACCAGACATTGAGTAAAGCCTGCAACTTAAAAGCAATTAAGAGAAACACTCGATTAACTCAAGAGAAAATAAAAATAACTCAGGGATCGGAGGTGAACTTAAGAAATCTAGGCCAGGTGTTGTGGCTCACACTTGTAATCCCAGCATTTTGGGAAGCCGAAGAGGGAGGTTTGCTTGAGCCCAGGGGTTTGAAACCAGCCTGGGCAACATGGTGAGACCCCATCTCAAAAAAAATTTAAAAATTAGCTGGGAGGGGTAGAGTGCCTCTGGTTCCAGCTACCTGGGAGGCTGAGGTGGGAGCATCACTTGAGCCCAGGAGGTCAAGGCTGCAGTGAGTCATGATCACTCCATTGCACTCTAGCCTGGGCAACAGATTAAGATCTTGTCTCAAAAAAATAAAAAATGAAAAAAATCTATTTCTTTTAGAAATGAGGAGAAATTGCATTTAGTAAGCTAGAGCATGATACCATAACAGAAATAATTGGATTATAGAAAAAAGCTCTTAGAATTTAAAAATATAACTACTAAAACAGTAAACATCTATAGAAACTTGGAAGTTGAGGAAATCTCCCAAACGTATAGCAAAACACAAGGACACGAAAAATAGGAGAAAAATGAAGAGCTATAGAGGTTCAACCCAGGAAGTTAAATCTCCAAATACTGAATTCTGGAAAGAAAATAGAGAAAAACAGAAACTTATTAAAGAGGCGACACAAGAAAATTCCTAGAGATTAAGGAACATACTAGGGTTTACTATGTGATATTAAAGATAAATAGCAAAGAATACACATCTCACAGTGAACTTAAGAAAGAAAGGATCCTAAAAGCTTCCAGTAAGAATAGACACATTATCTATAAAGGAACAGGCTAGGCGCAGTGGCTCACACTTGTAATCCCAGGACTTTGGGAGGCCGAAGAGGGCAGATCACCTGAGGTCAGGAGTTCCAGACCAGCCTGGCCAACGTGGTGAAACCCCGTCTCTACTAAAAATACAAAATTAGCCAGGCATGGTGGTGCATGCCTGTAATCCCAGCTACTGGGGAGGCTGAGGCAGGAGAATCACTTGAACCTGGGAGGCAGAGGTTGCAGTGAGCTGGGATCGCACCACTGCACTCAGGCCTGGGTGACAAGAGTGAAACTCCATCTCAAGAAAATAAGTAGGAATAATAACCCACCTGGTATTGGAATTCTCAACATTAATAGTATATATGCATCCTATGTATTAGGTAAAAGTGATTTTTAAACTGAAATTGTAACCACCCAATGTGTTCACCTTGCCCACTGCCTAGAGAGAGCCAATTTATTAAGACCAGGGAATTGCATTGGCAAAAGAGTTATTCACGCAGAGCCACATGTGCAGGAGACGGGAGTTATACTATTACTCAAATCAGTCTCCTGGAGCATTTGCAGATCAGAGTTTTTAAGGATAATTTGGCGGGTATGTGCTCAGGAAGTAGGGAGTGCTGATTGGTCGGGCTGGAGATAAAATATAATAGGGGATTGAAGTGAGTTCTTCTTGCTGACATCTGTTCCTGGATGGGACTGCAGGACTGATTGAGCCAGATTATCAGTCTAGGGGCTGCAACAGAATACAGGGTCTGCAAAATATCTCAAGCACTGATCTGAGATTTTGCAGCAGTTATGTTACTCCCAGGAGCAATTTGGGGAGGGTCAGACTCTTTGCAGCCCAGGCAAGAAGGGTTCTTTTCAGGATAGGGCTATTATCAATTTGGTTTCAGAGTTTAAAGTATAAGCTAAATTTCTTCCCAGGTTAGAAACAAGATGGGGTCTGTTAGGTCTGATCTCTTTCACTGCCATAATTTCCTCACTTGAGATTTTTGCAAAGGCAGTTTCAAAATTATGTGGGACATTTAGGACATTTCAGTCAAGTATGAGGACAGAATAAAGAGTTTTTAGACAAAGCAAGTCCTCAGCAGTTTACCTTTTCTGTATTCTTTTGGAGAAATTTCTGGAAGATAGGCTATGGCAAAATGTGGGGGTAACCAAGGGTAAGGAGGAGGAGGAAGAGGAGAAATGGTCACTTAGGAAATAGATGGTACATCTTGGGAGAGCAATGAAAAGCAGCCTCTAAATGACAGCTGTACAGAGGCAATCAGTTCAGATTGCAACAGGTGGGCAGAAAGCTCCAGAAGGGAAGTGTTCTGTCTTCTTTGATACTCCAGGAAATAACATATTAATACTCAATTTGGTACTTAGCCAAGTCACAGCAATAGGAATACTACTGACGTTTAGCTTTTAGAATCAACCTGGAGACAAAGCCAGAATGACTAAATTGTGGTTAAAGGAGAGAGTATAAATGCTATTAATCTGGTCATTGTGAAAGTACACATGACAGACAGAAGCAGGGAGTTGGGAATGGTGACCACAGAAATAGAGAATACTTGTGTTGATGTCCCAACCTCATAACATGGAGACAAAGGACCTCAGCCATATTTGAGATAAGAAATCGAGCTTTAAGTACATTATTCAAAGTTTCAAAGGCAACCAAAAACAGAACAGGGTAATGATGATATTGGGAGGAAAAGAGGAGACAGGGTAGAAATGAATTAGTCAAATCCTCTATGAAAGCAGAAAGCCAGTCATTGATGGACATCACTGATGGACAATTGGGTTGATTCATGGACACATGGTTGGGAACAACACACACTGGGGCCTGTAGGGGATGGGGAGTTGGGGAAGGAAGAGCATCAGGAAGAATAGCTAGTGGGTACCGGGCTTCATACCTAGGTGATGGGTTGATCTGTGCAGCAAACAACCATGGTACATGTTTACCTATGTAACAAATCTGTACATCATGCACATGTACCCCAGAACTTGATGGGGGAAAAAAAAGAAAGCAGAAAGCCACTAGGTATTGTAGGAAAACTTCCCCTTCGCCCTCTGAAAGACTGTTGAAAAATCAACTGACAAAAGGCAGATTAATAGGAGAAAAGGTATATAAAATTTTATTTTTATGTGTATATTATAGAAGAATTCCAGGAGAATAATTACCCAAAAACCTAATGAGGTCCAGAAGCTTATATATCCTTTCTCATGGTTGGGGGAGGAGTCATGGGGAATGCAGACAATTCTTCTGAGGGGCAGCAAATGATTGTACAGAGAATGAATGGACCAAGGAGATAGAAATTAACTTGTAAATGATTCTCTTTAGAGACCGAATGAGCCCAAGAGGCAGGCATTATCTTGTGAAAAAGTTCTACCAGGTGCAGTTGTCTTTTTTTCTGAGATAATGAGATGTCAGGGAGAGGATGGAAGGTAATTGTTTCTTTTGAGAAGAAACTTTGTTGGTCATTTAAAATTCCAGATGGTGTACCCCTGCCCTTGAGGGGGAGGAGCAAGATTAGTGGTATCCTGATTCTGAGGCACTTTCTAAGGCCTCTGAACATGTCAAAGTGCCAGTCCTTGGGGCATCACTTTCTGAGCCCCAACTGTATTATCTAAAGTTGATAAAGCAAGAATTTGTATGAGCATATTTAGAGATACAACATTTGGCAGGGAAACAATGATCAATGTTGTTAAAGAAAAAAGTCTTCATGACAATTGTTAAAGACAGTAAGGCAGTCTTTATTCATGACGATAGTGATAGAGGAGAGAGATCTGGCTCAACTCCAAATACACAGAAGAATTGGAATTTATAGCCAAGGAGCAGGGTGGGATGAGTTGATGGAAATTTACTAAGAGAAAACATCAAGGATAAGAAACACTCTGGCTAAACCTACTTGATAGGATTATTGCTGAAGCTAGGCCAAGGTAAGGTATCCAGGGTGGGGAATGAGAAATTTGATCAGATACCAATGGTGGGGAATTTTCACTAAACTGACCCAATAAGATTCTTGCTAAAACTGGAGTAAGCAGAAATGAATATAGAAGCCCAAAAATCGGGCCTGTTTGAGAACTTTTAACTACAGTTAGGTTAAGGGAGAAAGTCTTCATCAGTATTTACCTCTGTGTAGAAGATGGTTACTTTTTAATAGCAGTTCCTCTGTGTCATCTAAACCATGCGCACAAATGAGTTTCTTAAAAATGTACTTTGAAGGTCCCCAAACACTAATTCTACTTTGTTATCTCCTAAATCTGTTTCACAGACGCATTTATTATTTTATCCTAGCTTTATACTCTACTGCTGCTGATTCCTCTGCTATAGATTGGACTCTGCCAAATTGCCTGCTAAAAGTGGTTTTTAACTTGAGAATGTCATGGTTTCAGGCTTTATCTCACTTGACTTTGTGATATTAACTGCTTCTTGTTGTTCTCTCTCACCTTGGGCTCTAAGATCTCAGGACCTTTTAGGTTTCCTCTACCCTTGATGACTTTGCAGCCTCCTCCTTGGATACCTCCTCTCCTGCTCACCATATTCATGTTGTTGACATAGCATTTCATTCTTGAAACCTTTTTTTTTTTTTTCCACCTCATGTCCTTTCCTTAGTCACCCATCAACTGCCCTTAGATACTGACGCAGGATTTTTCTCGGCACTTTCCCTGGACTCGGGGCGACCCCTCTACTTGGCCCACTGGGCTCAACCGCTTGTGGGAGGGAGCATGTGAGCAAGCGAGTGTGGGATCCGGCAAGCTGCTCTGGGTGCCAATACAGGAACAAGTTCCGTGTAGGGCCTGTGGCCAGACCAGGCACAAGCGAGCCAGTGTGGGATGCAGCCAGCTACTCTGGGCGCCAACACAGAAGCAAGCTCAATGTGGGGTCCTCAGCTACATAAGGTGTGCCACCTCGAGGGGAACGTGGCGGTGCCCAGTTGAGGGTTCCCGTGACCCTGAGGCCCCAGAGAGGGTGTTACAGTGCTCCTGTAATTCTGCCATCCACTGATGGCAGCTCAACTGGCCCCTTGCCTCATCACATGGGGCGACCTCCCTCTGCCAGCGAGAGCAAAGGGCCAGTGTGACAGCTTTTCTGGGTACCCACACTTGGTGGGTCTCAAGCTCTTGTCCAGTGTCCAAGTAGAATGAGGTCACATGGACAGCTGAAGGATGCTGAAGGTGGAGAATTTTATTGAGTGATGAAAACGACTCTCAGCAAAGAGGGGAGCTGGAGAGGGAATGGGAAGAACAGGTCATCTTCCCCAAAGTCCCCAGGCCATCTCCTCTACCAACTGAGTCTGGGGTCTTTATAGGTACAGGATGGGGAAGTGCATGCTGATCGGCTTGTGACTATGCAAAAAACGTTAAAGCAAAGACACCACTCAAACATGGACACAACAGTGTAGAAAACCAATTGGGAAAGGGTAGTTAGATATAAAATAGGTGAAGGGTGGGGATCAATCAGAAGAAAGCATGACAAACAGGAAGACAAGTTTGCAACCCAGTCTGAGGATTTAACTTGGCTTTCAGGCTTTAAACTATCTTCGGCTTGGAGGTAGGGTTTCACCAGGTACCCACCCCTATCTGCTTAGGCATCTGGCTGCCTCCTGTTGCTATCAATATCACTAGAATGATAATGACTCCTATCTTCATTTATTTCTATTCTTGAACTTCCAAATTTTAGGTCCATTTTGAACTTCCTACTTAGACTGCTCCACCTAAAAATTCAACAGATAACTCAAACACAACACATTAAAAGACAAAAGACACCAGAACTTATGGTATACAGCTAAAGCATGGCTTAGAGGAAAATTTATAGCTATAAATGCCTATAACATGAAAATATCTCAAATCAACCTAATCTTCCATCTTAAGACACTACAAAACTAGTGAACTAAATGCAAAGCAAACAGAAGAAATAAGACTAGAGCACAATTAAAATAGAGAACAGAAAAATAGAAAAAAAAATCAGTGAAAGATTGGTTGAGAAGATCAGCAAAATTGAAAACCTTTAGCTGGACTGAACAGAAAATAAAAGAAGAAACAAATTGCTCAACTCAGGAATGAAAGAGAGGACATCACTACTGATATTACAGAAATAATAGTGACTTTAAGAAAATACTAGGAACAACTACATGCCAACACATTAGATAACTTAGATAAAATGGAAAAATTTCTAGAAAAACACAAACTCCTGAAACTGACTCAAAGAAATACAAAGTCTTAATAAACCTGAGACGAGTGATTAATAATTTAGAAACTTCCTACAAAGAGTGAATTCTCCCTTCCTCCACTTTTTTGTTCTATTCAGGCCCTTGATGGGCTGGATGATGCCCACCCACATGGGTGAGGGTGGATCTTCTTTATCCAATCTACCAATTCAAATGCTTATCTCTTCCAGAAACACCCTCACAGACACATCAAAAAATAATGTTTTACTAGCTATCCAGGCAGCCCTTACCCAATCAAACTGACACACAAAATTAACCATCACGGCCAGGCGTGGTGGCTCATGCCTGTAATCCCAGTACTTTGGGAGGCCAAGGTGGGCGGATCACACGAGGTCAGGAGATGGAGACCATCCTGGCTAACACGGTGAAACCCCATCTCTACTAAAAATACAAAAACTTAGCCGGGCGTGGTGGTGGGCGCCTGTAGTCCCAGCTACTCGGGAGGCTGAGGCAGGAGAATGGCATGAACCCGGGAGGCGGAGCTTGCAGTGAGTCGAGATCACACCACTGCACTCCAGCCTGTGTGACAGATCAAGACTCTGTCTCAAAAAAAAAAAAAATCAATTAATTAACCATCACAATATCCTTTATGGATATTTACGCAAAAGCCATCAACAAAATACTAGCAAATTGAATCCAGACACATATAAGAGTGATTATACCACGACCAAGTGGGTTTTGTTCTAAGAATACAAGACTGATTTAATATCGGGGGGGGGGGGGAGGAATGTAATCGTATTAGTCCATTCTTGCATTGCTATAAATAAATACCTGAGACTGAATAATTTATAAAGAAGAAAGGTTTAATTGGCTCATGGTTCCACAGGCTGTTCAGAAAGCATAGTGCCAGCATCTGCTGCTAGGGAGGCCTCAGGGAGTTTTTATTCATCTTACATGGCAGGTGCAGGACCAAGAGAGAGATGGGGGAAGTGCTATACACTTTTAAACGACCAGATGTAATGATAAATCACTCACTCACTATCACAAGAACACCACTGAGGGGATGGTGCTAAACCGTTCATGAGAAACTGCACCCATGATCCAATCACCAGGCCCCACCTCCAACAATGAGGCTGCAATAGAACATGAGATTTGCAAGATTTGCAACTGATATCCAAACCATATCAGTAATATACCATATTAATAAAGAACAAAAATCACATGATCTCAATAGATGCAGAAAAGGCATTTGACAAAAATCTAACACCCTTTTGTGATTAAAATGCCCAACAGTATAGGAATATAAGGGAGCTTCCTGAACCTAATAAAGGGCATTTATGGGGGAAAAAAAAAAAAAAAGCACAGGTCACAGGTAACATATTTAATGGTGAAAGACTGGATACATCAGGAACAAGATAAGGATGTTCATTCTTACCATTTCTATTCGATGTTGTACCAAGTCTTCTAGCCCATGGTAGTTAGGCTAGAAAAAGAAATAAAACACATCCAAATTGGAAAGGAGGAAGTAAAACTGTATTTGCAGATGACATAATCTTGTATATAGAAAATCCTAAGAAATCCACTAAAAATTATTAGAATAAATAAGTTCAGCAAAGTTGCAGGATACAAGATCAATATACAAAATCAACTGCATTTCTATACACTAGCAATGAACAATCTGAAAATTAAAATAAGAAAATTCCATTTATAACAGCACCAAAAAGATTAAAACTCTTAGGAATAAAACAAAAGCAACGTAAGATTTGTACACTAAAAATTAAAAAATGTGGTTGAAAGAAATTGGAGAAGATCTAAATATGTAGAAAGCTATCCATGTGGATAGATCAGAAGATTTAACATTGTTAAAATGACAATACTCCCCAAACTGATCCACAGATTCAATGCAGTAGCTATCAGAATCCTAGTTGATTTCTTTGAATAAATTGACAAGATGATTCTCCATTTCATAAGGAAATACAAGGAACCAGATGTCAACACAATCTTCAAAAATAAAGTTAGAGGAGTCACTTTCCAATTTCAAAACTTACTTCAAAGCTACAGTAGTCAAAATAGCATGATACTGGCATGAGGATAGACATGTATATCAATGGAATAGAATTGAGACTCCAGAAATTAATTCTTGTATTTATGGTTGATTTTCAACAAGGTTGTCAAGATAATTCAATGGGGGGAACAAGTAGTGTTTCAATAAATGGTGGTGGGACCACTGAATATTCACATGAAAAAGAAGTGGGAACCCCCACCTCTTTATCACCATACACAAAAATAGAACAAATTGTAAGAGCTCGAACTATAAAATTCTTAGAAGAAAACACATATGTCTTCATGACTTTAGATTAGAGCACAGTTTCTAGACATGGCATTAAAAACATAAGTAATAAAATATAGGTAAATTGGATTACATAAAAATTTAAAACTTTTTTTTCAAATGATACCATTAAGAAAGTGAAGGCCGGGCGCGGTGGCTCACGCCTGTATTCCCAGCACTCTAGGAGGCCGAGGCAGGCTAATCACCTGAGGTCAGGAGTTCGAGACAAGCCTGGCCAACATGGGGAAACGCCATCTCTACTAAAAATACAAAAATTAGCCGGGCGTGGTGGCACAATCCCAGCTACTCAGGAGGCTGAGGCGGTAGAATCGCTTGAACCTGGGAGGCAGAGGTGGCAGTAAGCCACTGCACTCCGGCCTGGGCAACAAGAGTGAAACTCCATCTCAAAAAAAAAAAGAAAGAAAGTGAAAAGACAGCCCACAGAACGGGAGAAAATATTTATAAGGCATATATCAGATATCAGATAAGCTACTGGTATCCAAAATATAAAAAATACCTTTACAACTCAATAAAAAGGCAAATAATCCAATTTAAAAATAGGGAAAGGAGATGAATAGACATTTCTATAAAGAAGATATACACATGGCTAACAAACACATTAAAAGAGGCTCAACATTATTACACATTAGGGAAATCCAAATCAAAACCACAATGAAATACCATTTCACACCCACCAGAATGGCTAAATCAGAAAGATAGTAAGTGTTGGTGAGAATGTGAAAAAATTAGAAATCTCATTTTTTTTGGGGGGGGGGGACAGGGTCTCATTCTGTTGCCCACATTGGAATGCAGTGGCTCTATTTCAGCTTACTGCAACCTCCACCTCCTGGGCTCAAGCAATCCTCCCACCTCAGCCTCCCAAGTAGCTGGGGCCACAGGTGCGCACCACCATGCTCAGCTAATTTTTGTATTTTTTGTAGACACGGGGTTTCTACAAAATTCACCATGTTGCCCAGGCTCATCTTGAACTCCTGGACTCAAGAGATCCACCTGCTTCAGTCTCCCAAAGTGGTGGGATTACAGGTATGATTCACCGTGCCCAGTATTATTCATAATAGCCAAAAAGTAGAAGCCACCCAAATGTCAACTGATTAATGCCTAACCAAATGTGACATATCTCTACAATGGAATATTATTCAGTCATAAAAAAGAATAAAGTTGTAGCTGGGCACGATGGCTCACGCCTGTAATCCCAGCACTTTGGAAGGCTGAAGTGGGAAGATCAGCTGAGGTTGGGAGTTCGAGACCAGCCTGACCAACATGGAGAAACACCGCCTCTACTAAAAATACAAAATTAGCCAGGTGTGGTGGCGCATGCCTGTAATCCCAGCTACTCGGGAGGCTGAGGCAGGAGAATTTGCTTGAACCCAGGAGGCGGAGGTTGTGGTGAGCCGAGATCGCATCATTGCACTCCAGCTTGGGCAACAAGAGCAAAACTCAGTCTCAAAAAAAAAAAGAAAAAAAAAAAGAAATAAGGTTCTGATATGTACCATAACACAGATAGACCTTTAAAACACTATGCTAACTGAAAGAGACCAGACACAAAGGCCACATATTGCATAATTCCACTTACATGAAAATCTTATAATAGGTAAATCCATAGAAACAGAAAGAAGATTGGTGGTTGTCTACAGTTGGAGCGGGCATGGAAAGTGACTACTGATGAGTAAGGGGTTTCTTTTTGGGGTGAAGAAAATGTTCTAAACTTAGATGGTGGAGGCAATTGTACAACTGTGAATATGCTAAAACCATTGAAATGTATACTTTAGGCAAATTTATGGTATGTGAATTCTACCTCAAGAAACAAATTCAAGAAAAATGTATGCCTTCCCCACCCTCCTGAATCTTGACTTTTTCTGCAAACACTATGGTGACTTATCCTCCTGAATCCCACGGCTTCATTTAATGGGTCTACCATGTACCCACTCTCCCTTACTAAAAGTCAGTGCCATATGGAGTAAAAGAATCAGCCAGTCAGAACTCGTCCAAATTCATGAGCCACAAAACCATGAAATATAATGAATGGCTTTAGTTTTAAGGTATTAAGTACGGGATAACTTGCTATGAAGCAACAGATAACTACAACAGTAGACTCATAGTATCTGTGAATCACCAGCAAAGCTTATGGTAGGTCAGTGTTTGTGCAATAAGACTAAATAAATGGGCCAGGCATGGTGGCTCATGCCCGTAATCCCAGTACTTTGGGAGGCCGAGGTGGGCGGATCACCTGAGGTCAGGAGTTCGAGACCAGCCTGGTCAGCATGGTGAAACCCCATCTCTACAAAAAATAGAAAAATTAGCTGGGCATGATGGTGCATATCTATAATCCCAGCTACTCAGGGGGCTGAGACATGAGAATCACTTGAACCTGGGACGCAGAGGTTGCAGTGAGCCGAGATTGCGCCACTGCACTCTAGTCTGGGCAACAGAGTAAGACTCCATATCAAAAAGAGAGAAGAAAAAAAAAAACAAAAACAAATAAATGACCACAGAATGTAGGAAGAGATTTCAAATTGCATCCTAGGATAAGTCTGCTTCTGACAAATTTTTCAAACTGTAATGGTAGCCTCAAACTTTTCAAGCTTTTGTTCTGATTATCTATCTACAATGGGGTAAAGAGGAGTGGGCTATAGGTAAAACGGTGTAATTGATTGGATAAGCCATAGTGACAGTTAAATATAAAGCTTTTGTTTAAAAACTGCACCTCAATAAAATCAAACAGGGCATTGGATTGAATGTCTTAGATGGAAGAAAAGAACTAATCATTGAATTAAAACAAACAAAGCTTATGGTAGTTCAGTGTTTGTACAGTAAGAATAAATAAATGATCACAGAACGAAGAGGTTTCAAATTGCATCCTAGGGTAAGTCTATGAACTACACAAATCCATCCATGTGAACTACATAAATTTCTCAAAATATACTTCTTACTCTTGGATGGAAACAAGCCAGAAAAGATACAAATTTTATCCCATCTTATGTATCACAGGGCAAGTTCCTTAGGATGTCTGTGCACTATTATCCCCACCTGTTAAAAGGAGACAATAAATATACCTATATCATAGGGTTACATGAGGGTTAAACAAAATACTTTCACTAAAACACAGCCTGGCATGTAATCAACACTCAAAAGCCAATAGCTATTACTGCCATTATTACTGGTGCAAAAGTTGTTTTGTTTTCTTGTTTTCGCTTTTTTCAAGATGGCGTATTTCTCATTTTAAATCGGCTAACTTTTGGCTGATGGTCAGGTTACTCTCAGCATTTTCAGTTCATGACACTGTCTAGTAAGAATACTTATTTATTGCTCCTAATGTGGCTTGACATTTGGGGAGACAGTCCACTAAAGCAGTATTCCTAGCCTTTCTCTGCTCTTCTATGGAGGGAGGTGAATGAACTGTTGGTGAATCTAAGAGAAGATACTTGTTCGTTTTGACACAATTTCTCTTCCCTGTCCTCCTTTCTGCCTATAGAGGGCATTTACTCTGCTCTTCCCCTCCATGCTCAAAGTTTCACAGGGGCTGGTCCCCTAAGAGAGTTGCCTAAATTCATTCAATGCAGCTGGTGGCTGTATAATTCTCAATCTGCCACTCAGAAGCGTCAGGATCAGAATCTAGACCATTTATAGATTCCTGAGATTCAGCCCAGTACTAGAGAGTAATAGCAGTGATTGTTTACTATCTTCATGCCTTACTCCTGAGCCTGTCACTGAACTGTTCTAAACCTCAGTGGGAAACTAAAGGGAAAGAGTATTATATATTTTGAAAGCGCTAAAAGAGAAGATCTTAAATGTTCTCACCAATAAAAGAAAAGTAGGTGAGGTGAAGGAGATGCTAATTCACTTGATTTCATCATTCTACATTGTATGCATATATGAAAATATGTTGTACCCTATAAATGTCTAATTCTTATTTAATTCAAAATAAATAATTTTTTAAAAAAGATTATCCTTGATCCTTCTCAAACTCCAACACACATCTACTTTGTCAGCTCAAGACTATAAGTGTCTTTTTTCAGAATCATTTATATGATCTTTAAGGCACAAATTACAAAAGAATAAACACATATAAATGGAAATATAAAAGTAGAAAAAATGCACTAATGATTTTTACTTAAGTCCTTTAGAGATGGAGTATATTGGTTATCTATTGCTATGTAACAAACGACTCCACAGCTTCTTGGCTTAAAACCACCACCATTCACTTATCTCAGAATTCTGTGGGCCAACAATGTGGGCTGGGCTCAGCAGGGATGTTCTCCCCTGGTCTTTGCTGGGTTCACTCAAGTTTCTATGGTTAGCTGCCAGGTTGGCTGGGAACCGGTTGGTTTTGGTGCGGGGCTCAGCTAAGACAGTTTATCTCTGCTCCATTTGGTCTCACCCTCCAGCAGGCTAGCCCAGCCTTATTACACAGTGGTAAAATGGTTCCAAGAGCCACAAGAAAGCAAAAACTGCAAGGCTTTATTAGGCTGAAGCTCAAAATTTTACACATTTCTTACATTCTGTTCATCAAAGCAGGCTACTTGGCCAGCCCAGATTCAAGGGGTCAGGAAATAGACTTCACTGCTTGGTGGGAAGAGCTGCAAAATATTATGGTCATTTTTACAATCCATCCCATATGCACCATAGTATAAAAACAAGTTTGCAGAAATATGGAACCTTACTTGTGTAACATAAAATTATCTCAACTAAAATTCAGCTATGCTTAACAGTATTCATTTAGCATAGTTAAAGTATATAAGCCAATAATAAAGTTACCCTTACACTTTGGTAAACAATGTAGAGAGAAAAAAATTTTAAAGAAGTCATATTGTGAATTTTGAAACAGAGACCTATGTAAATCTAGAGACTAACAGATGTAAGACTAAATATCAGAGTCAATAAAAATATTAATCTGTAATATAACTTTTGGTTACACAATTTAAAAGCATGACATTCTAGAACAATACAAATGACATGGGAGATGAATGTCCAAAATGACATTTTGGAATATAGTAAATATAAAATACAAAATAAATTATTAAGAACTTGTAACAGCCGGGCGCAGTGGCTCAAGCCTGTAATCCCAGCACTTTGGGAGGCCGAGACGGGCGGATCACGAGGTCAGGAGATCAAGACCATCCTGGCTAACCCGGTGAAACCCCGTCTCTACTAAAAAATACAAAAAACTAGCCGGGCGAGGTGGCGGGTGCCTGTAGTCCCAGCTACTCCGGAGGCTGAGGCAGGAGAATGGCGTAAACCCGGGAGGCGGAGCTTGCAGTGAGCTGAGATCCGGCCACTACACTCCAGCCTGGGAGACAGAGCGAGACTCCGTCTCAAAAAAAAAAAAAAAAGGACTTGTAACAATTTTTTATAATCATAAAATCGAGTTATTATTGAACGACAGAATGGCTTGGATGTTTTCCTTCATCAAAAAGTCTTTCTCTGCTAAAAGTTTTTTCTAGATTTTTTTTTAAGAACAGGTATCATTTAACTAGTCACTCCTATTTACATCATGAACTTGTTACCTTTTTCCTCAGCTAATTTTTTGAGACACAGTCTTACTCTGTTGCCCAGGCTGGAGTGCAGTGGCACCATCTCAGCTCATGGCAACCTCTGTCTCCTGGGTTCAAGCGATTCTTGTGCCTCAGCCTCCTGAGTAGCTGGAATTACAGGTATGCGCTACCACACCTGTCTAATTTTTGTATTTTCAGTAGAGACAGGATTTTACCATGCTGACCAGGCTGGTCTGGAACTCCTGACCTCAACTGATCCACCCGCCTCGGCCTGCCAAAGTGCTGGCGTGAGCTACTACGCCTGACCCATAAACTTCTCATAATTTAACATTGCAAAATTATTCCAAGATGCCACATTGTCATTAATTCATTAGTAAGCAACAGCTTAATTCTTAATATTACTTTTAAATTCTGATTTCCTGACAGTGCCATCTGTCTGGTTAATGATGGCCCAGATTATCAGATTTTGATGAATTTCCCTCCAGCTCTCAGATTTATCCCTAGTTTTCTAAAATCCTTTCAGGTCCATGGACTGCATAAAATGAATCTTCCTTAAATATTTGGTCTCAAATGTTTGACTGTTATACAAGGGTAGTTTTTACTTCATAGCAAAAGAATATAAGAAATAAAACACCTAATAAAAGGGTTATTCTGAACTGAGGGCAATTGAGTAAACCGATTAGTACATAGCTTCTAAATGTTTCTGGTGTGATCTGAGAATATTTGTTTTTGAGGTTGTCACAGCAACTTTTTTTTCAGCTGAACTAGAAGTGTGCTATTTGGCCTAATCAGAACTAAACAGTTTGGTTTTCATCAAATATCAAATAATACTGCTCAGTGTTTTCCAACTTTAAGTTTTAAAAATCATTTATGATGTTTTGTTGGCACACATATCTGAGAAAGAAAAAGCAAACAAACTCTCAGCTTTTATTGAGCCACCTCTCAGTTGATTATGTATCCTTTCGGAGGACATTCATGCAAAATGCTATCTATGGAGTATGGGTATCAATGCCTGCTTAAGAGAATGACTGCATTCTCTTCAGTCCCATATATTTTAGTTAAATTAATGACTGGGTGAGTCAAATATAAAATGGGACATTAAATAAAGCAGATTCATATACTAGTAAAAGCACATGTGAGCTGGGCGTGGTGGCTCACACCTGTAATCCCAACACTTTGGGAGGCCAAAGTGGGTGGATCACAAGGTCAGTTCAAGACCAGCCTGGCCAACATGGTGAAACTTGGCCTCTACTAAAAATACAAAAATTAGCCAGGCATGGTGGCGGGTGCCTGTAACCCCAGCTACCCGGGAGGCTGAGGCAGGAGAATCACTTTAAACCAGAAGGTGGAGGTTGTAGTGAGCCAAGATTACACACTCCAGCCTGGGCAAAAAAGCAAAACTCAGTTCAAGGCTCAGTTCTTTGATTAACTGCATCTATGTCTTTACTCAGAGATCTAAAGGGTACCCTAAGAATCACCGCATTGGTTAAAATGAGTTTGGCAGCAAAATAACAGCAACAAACTAGAGGTGTCTATGGCTTCCCTAAAGGCTTATAGCCTTATGGCTGCAATATGGCTGTCACAGCTGCAGGCATGATGTCCACAAATGGCAGGGTGTCCAAAGTGAAAAAGGAAAGGCGCTTTTCCTACAGGCCTTGCTCCTTTCATAGACAGAGGGGGAATCTTCCTCAGAAGCCTCCTATATTTCTTCTATCTCACTGACCAAAACTGGGTCCTATAGTCAATTCTGACTGCAAATGAGGGTGGAAAGTGTATATTTGGCATTTACAGCCTCTGTAGGGAGATAGGCAGGAAGAAGGTGGTTAGAAATAGCAGTCAAAAAATATATAGCGCAGTCAGCTAGGGAACCAACAGAGTCTGCCACAATTCCAGTCCTTGGTTTAACAGATGAAGATCTGTCCAGAGAAAGGAACTGACTAGTAGCAACTTAGCATCACAGCCAGATTTAGAATTAGAATCTATATCTAGTAAGCATCCCCCACTGGCTGCAGTGCTTCTTCAATGATACCATATCCTCACCTCCAAGATGAGAGTGTTGGCTGGCTAGATGCAATTAACCCTTCAATTTATAAAGGAGCATTAACCAAGCATTTGATGTATGCCATGCACTGAGCAAGGAGCAGGAGATGCAAGATGAAGAAGAAATGGTTTCTTTCCTCAAAATCTGAATGATCTCTAATGTGCCAGATTCAAAGATAATTGTAATTTTTAAAACAATAAAATGAATATAGTACCCATTCTAAGGTGCAGAATGTACATCAGAAAATATTACTCATAGCTTACATAATTATCTAAGGCAGAGGTTAGTAAACTATAACCTGTGGGACAAATCCAGCCCATGGCCTGTTCTTGTAAATAAAGTTTTATCAGAACACAGCCATGCCCATTTGTTTACGTATTGTCTATGGCTTCTTTCTTGCTACAATGGTAGAGCTGAATAGTTGCAACACAGCTGAGTAGTTGTGATAGAAGCCATATAGCCTGCAAAGTCTAAAATACATACTCTCTGGCCCTTTACAAAAACAGTTTGTCAGCCCCTTAACTAAGGGGGTGGGGAAGAAGAAAGCTTATAGAACGTCAAGATGAGTTACTAAATTTGACTCACTGGTTTTTTGCTTCCTGCAAGTTCAGCAGACAGTAAGTTGACATCAGTAATATAAGACCTTGATTACTTGTGCCACTGTTGCCTTGAAAACATTAAAAGAATGTTTTCACTGGCCAGGTGCGGTGGCTTATGCCTATAATCCCAGCACTCTGGGAGGCCAAGGCAGGTGGATCACTTGAGCTCAGGAGTTTGAGACCAGCCTGGTCAACATGATGAAACCTGGTCTCTACTAAAAATACAAAAATTAGCCGGGTGTGGGCATGACCGTAACCCCAGTTACTCGGTGGCTGAGGCATGAGAATCACTTGAACCCAGGGGGTAGAGGCTGCATTGAGCCAAGATGGTACCACTGCACTCTAGCTGGGCAAGAGAGAGAGATCCTGTCTCAAAATGTTTTAACTAACAGTGAGGTACTTTGAGGTTCAGAGACAGAATTAACTCACCCTGTTCAAGAAGATAAAAATTCGGCCTGGTTGGCTTGGATGAAATTTTTGGATAACTTCTCTAGAATACAAACTGATATGCACAGTTTTACTGAAAAAAAAATATTAATTTGTTTCATAAGAATATATCAGTGTAGCCGGGCGCGGTGGCTCAAGCCTGTAATCCCAGCACTTTGGGAGGCTGAGACGGGCGGATCACGAGGTCAGGAG
>NC_045445.1:117366314-117418656 GCF_002776525.5 Piliocolobus tephrosceles
TGTAGGCCGGGCGCGGTGGCTCAAGCCTGTAATCTCAGCACTTTGGGAGGCCGAGACGGGCGGATCACGAGGTCAGGAGATCGAGACCATCCTGGCTAACACGGTGAAACCCCGTCTCTACTAAAAATACAAAAACTAGCCGGGCGAGGTGGCGGGCGCCTGTAGTCCCAGCTACTCCGGAGGCTGAGGCAGGAGAATGGTGTAAGCCCAGGAGGCGGAGCTTGCAGTGAGCTGAGATCCAGCCACTGCACTCCAGCCTGGGAGACAGAGCCAGACTCCGTCTCAAAAAAAAAAAGAATATATCAGTGTATATATGAGGCAAGGCAAATGCAGCTGACCCAAATCTGCTTCCTTGCCTCTCCTGAGATCCTTGGTTAGTTCCTGTTCCCCCGGTGGCCGAACATCCATACCTGAATGCTTTCCAGTGCCTCACATGCAGCAGGCTTCAAGCTCAACTTAACTCTTCCTCCAGACTTGTCCCAGGTTTGTTCTTTGTTTGTGATGCCACTAGCCACCCTCCCCACCCAACTAGAGGTCATACACACTTGGGTTCAAGTTGTGACTTTGCCACCCCTTTAAGTTTGGCGTATTTTTCAAACTGTCTCAAGCTTCAGTTTTCTCTTTTGTGCAACGTGGAGAACAATTACCTCATTGAGGATTGGTGTAAAAATTAAAGGAGACACTGAGTATAAAGTGCTCAGACAGTAGGTATAAAAAATTTCTTCTGGGCCGGGCACGGTGGCTCATGTCTATAATCCCAGCAATTTGAGAGGCTGAGGTGAGTGGACTGTTTGAGGCCAGGAGTTCGAGACCAGGTTGGGCAACACGGTGAGACCCCCTGGCTCCACTAAAAATGCAAACCCAACCCGCAAAAAAAAAAAAAATAGCCGGATATGGTGGTGCACACCTGTGGTCCCAGCTACTCATGAGGCTGAGGTGGGAGGATCACTTCAGCCCAGCGGGTGGAGGTTGCAGTGGGTCAAGATCACCCACTGCACTTCAAACTGGGTGACAGAGTGAGACCTATCTCAAAAAAGAAAAAAAAAACAACTTTCTTCTGACTAGGCCCAGTGGCTCACACCTGTAATTCTAGCACTTTGGGAGGCCGCAGCTGGAAGAAAGCTTGAGGTCAGGAGCTGGAGACGAGCCTGGGCAACATAAAGACCCCCATCTCTACGAAAAGTTTAAAAATAATAACAATCAGCAGGGCATAGTGGTATGCACCTGTAATCCCAGCTACTAAAGGAGAAAGGCTCACTTGAGCCCTGGAAGTTGAGGCTGCAGTGAGCCACTATCATACCACTATACTCCAGCCTGGGTGACAGAGTGAGACCCTGTCTTAAAAAAAAAAAAAAAAAAAAAGATTTCTTCTATACACTTTTTTTTTTTTTTTTTAGATATGAGACAGGGTCTTGCTCTCTCCTCCCAGGCTCAAGTGATCCTCCCACTTCGGCCTCCCAAGTAGCCAAGATCCTACAGGCATGCACCACCATGCCCAGTTAACTTTTGAAAATTTTTTGTAAAGACAGGCTCTCCCTATGTTGCCCAGGCTGGTTCCTGAACCCAAGCAATCTCCCCACTTCAGCTTCCCAAAGTGCTGGGATTCCAGGCGTGAGCCACTGCATTCAACCTACACACTTTTCGAAATGTTAGTCACTCAAGTTCTTTTCTTGGATTTTGCACTCCACATCTACTTAGTCAATAACTGCCATGATTCAACTTCTGCAGCAGGCTTTGATTCCAGCGCATCTTTTCCATCAACATGGCCATTCCCTTGTTTCTCCCCTAAATGGCTGCAATTATTCCCCATCTCTTCTTCCTTCCTCTAACTGCTTGCTTTCTGAGTCATCTTACTACAATTTTGCTCAGAAACCTGCATCTGCTGTGTTTTGTTAAATCTATTAAAATCCCACTCAGTTTGTTGTGTTTGTTGATCAAGGCTTTTCAATCTTGGGCTGCAGGGCCCTGCTCTCTCTCTAAGCCCATCTTCTATTTTCCTCAGGGCCTTTATACTTGCTGTTTTCTCTGCCTGGACCTAAGGTGTTTCCAAAGGTAATTTTGACTCTACATAATTTTGCCTAAGTTGACTTCCCTTTTTGCCAATTATATCTAGTGGAATCTGTTACACATGTGTATGACATGGCCCCTTTGTGTCCAGTTATTTGGGTCATTATCCCTTTCATCTGTTTGAAAGCTGGCAGGAATGGGTAGTCAGTGGCATACAATAGGAAAGATCAGAGTTTCCAATGAAGAAAGATCAAATTCAGGTTTGGTCACTGCGTAACATAATTTTTCTGCATAACAGACTCCGAAACTTAGTGGCTTAAAACAATAAGCATTTATCATTTCTCACAATTCTGTGGGTCTGCTGGGCAGTTCTGGTCCCAGCTAGCCCATTTGACTCCTGAAATCATTTGGAGCCTCTGTTGAGACTGGATATTTAGTATGGCCTTAGATGTTTGTGGCAGTGGTGAGGCTAGAATGTCTCATGTGCCTCAGCTGTGAGGGCTTATTTCTGCTCCACATGGTGTCTTATCTTCTAATAGGCTAGGCCTGGCTTCTTCACATGGTCGACTCAGGGTTACAAAGAACAGTAAGAGGGCCAGGCGTGGTGCCTAATACCTGTAATCCCAACACTTTGGGAGGCCAAGGCGGGCAGATCACTCAAGGTCAGGAGTTTTGAGACCAGCCTGGCCAACATGGTGAAACCCTGTCTCTACTGAAAATATAAAAATTAGCCGGGCGTGGTGGCGGGCACCTGTAATCCCAGCTACTTGGGAGGCTGAGGCAGGAGAATCACTTGAACCCAGGAGGCGGAGGTTGCAGTGAGCCGAGATCATGCCACTGCACTCCAGCCTGGGTAACAGAGCGAGACTCTGTCTCAAAGAAAAAAAAATAACAAACAAAAGAAAACAAAACCAACAAAAAACAACAGCAAGAGGACAAGCTCCAATGTTTGAGAACTTTTCAAGCCTCTGCTCATGTCCTATTTGCTAATGTCCCATTGGACACAGCAAGCCACATAAGATTTGCTTTTTAAGGGGTCATTACTAACCAGTCTGGCCCAGCCACTCACTATGTAACATAGAGCAAGTCATTTGTCTCTCTGATACTTTATCTGTAAAATACAGAAACCATTTATATCATAAAGTTCCCTGTAAAGATGACTAATTTTAAATTCTTTACATGTGTTTATGATAATCCCTTATCTCTTGCGATGCTTAGTATTGTGCCTTACACTTCAAACCTTTATTATGTGTGGTGTGTGTGTGTTTGTTTGTTTTGTCTTTGAGACAAGGTCTTTTTCTGTTGCCCAGGCTGGAGTGCAGTGGCTCAATCACAGCTCACTGCAGCCTTGACCTCCTTGGGCTCAGGTGATTCTTCCACCTCAGCCTCCCAAGTAGCTGGGACTACAGGCACATGCCACCATGCCCGGCTAATTTTGTATGTTTTGCAGACACAGGGTTTTGCCATGTTGGCCAAGCTGGTCTCAAACTCCTGGGCTTAGTGATCCACTCACCTTGGCCTCCCAAAGTGCTAGGATTGCAGGTGTGAACCACTACACCTGGCTTTTTTTTTTTTTTTTTTTTTTTTTTTTTTTTAACTAGGAGCTATGGAGGATATAAGGATAAATGGTGGCAGTAAATATCTTCTGCTTATAAAGATTAAATGATTGCCCTGAGAAATGGAATGACTTTAAATGGCCTTTGCCATAAATGCTTTCTATTTTAGTGTCTTTTTTCCTTCTGATTTTGCAATTTATGTTCACAGTAGAAAAATAAGTGCAAAGAGGAAAGTAAAATTAACTAAAATTTCATTGCTAAGAGATAACTACTGTTAACATTTCAGCAAATTCCTCTTCAACCTTTTTTTTCTACGGATTTCAATCTTGTTAATAGCTTCCAAGCAAAGTTAAGACTTCTGAAAAGAAGAAATAGATTTAACTATTCCCCACTTTGAAAACATTTAAAACACATGCTAGAATAAAAACCAACTGACAGGCCATTTGACAACAGAGTACCAGGAATGGTGACTGAGGGAGTCGCTAGGAGATACAGCACTTACTTGCTTGTTTGGCAGCAAATAAGAAGTCACAGCCATAAAACTCACAAATACCGACAAGTAATAAGTAGTTCCCATTTGCTTTTTTAAAAAAAAATCCATATAATAAACATTTCCTTTACTTGACTCATTACAAGGGCCTTTTGACAAGAGTACCTCCTCTACGCAAGAATGAGCAGCAGATGCCCAAGGGCCTCCACCTTTTTGAAGAAGTTTTGGGTTTTGAACAGACTATATTTTGTTCTTTCAGCAAATTCTAATTTTTCATGTGCTCCTTATTCAGCTCTTGGCTGCCCTGATCAATTTCCAAATGACTTTCTAGTAGGAATTTTGGCAAGTTTATTGGTTTTTCCACAGGGTCTTTCTCACCAAAATTGTTACAGATATACATGAGACACATAAATGTAGTTTAAGTTGTCTCCATTTACCAGATTTCTACTTCATTACTGAGACTATATACATGGTAAAAAAATAATAGTATGGACAAATAGAACATTATCCTAGTTACAGACCTGCTGTTAATCTAACAGGATGATTTCAGAGGCATCAAGTTTCTAACTCATTGGAAGAGGAGGAGGGAAAAAAAGGAGAGAAGGAAGTAGTAAGTGAATTCTAACTTCCCTATGTGATAGTTTAGGCCATCTTTCTATAATGTCAATGTCTATGTGAATTTTCTTGGAATGAATTTTGGAAGGTAACCCAGTGAGCTAAGACTACTGTTTCAGTATCAATCATGATGGAATGGGTTATTGGCTGCTGTATTTCTATTAAATCAAACGTAATTGCATGGTTCAAATTGTCTATATCCTCAAATTTATTTTCTAGGCTTGGGGTGCATGTGCAGATTTGTTATTTAGATAGACTCATGTCACAGGGGTTTGGTGTACTGCCTATTTCATCACTAAGATATTAAGTCTCGTACCTATTAGTTATTTTTTCTGCTGCTCTCCCTCCTCCCAGCCTCCACCCTCAGGCCCTCAGTGTCAGTTGTTCCCCTCTATGTATCCATGTGTTCTCACAATTTAGCCCCATTTAAAGGTGAGAACATGTGGTATTTGGTTTTCTGTTCCTGCGTTAGTTTGCTAAGGATAACAGCCTCCAGCTCCATCTATGTTCCTGCGAAGGACATGGTCTCATTACTTTCTATGGCTGTATAGTATTCCATGGTGTTTATGTACCACATTTTCTTTAACCAGTCTACCATTCATAGGCATTTAGATTCCATGTGTTTGCTACTGTGAGTAGTGCTGCAGTGAACATACGTGTGCATGTGTCTTTATGATAGATTTCTATTCCTTTGGGTATATACCCAGTAGTGAGATTGCAGGGTCAAATGATAGTTCTGTTTTTTAGGGCTTTGAGGAATCACCACACTGCTTTCCACAGTGGCTGAACTAATTTATACTCCCACTGATATGGTTTGGATTTGTATCCCTGAGCAAATCTCATGTTGAGTTGTAATCGCCACGTGTTGGAGGAGTGGCAAACTGGGAGGTGACTGGATCATGGGGGTGGACTTCCCCCTTGCTGTTCATGTGATCTGAGTGCTTACGAGACCTGGTTGTTTAAAAGTATGTCACACTTCCCATTCACTCTCTCTCTCCTTCTCCACCATGTGAAGATGTACTTGCTTCCCCTTCGCTTTCTGCCATGATTGTAAATTTCCTGAGGCCTCCCCAGCCATGCTTCCTGCACAGCCTGTGGAACTGTGAGTCAATTAAACCTCTTTTCTTCATAAATTGCCCAGTCTCAGGTAGGTCCTTATTGCAATGCGAGAACAGGCTAATACACCCACCGGCAGTATATAACCAATCCTTTTTCTCTGCAACCTCACAAGTATCTGTTTTGACTCCCCCCTACCCCCACCCCCTGAGAAGGAGTCTTACTCAGTCCCCCAGGCTGGAGTGCAGTGGCACGATCTCAGCTCACTGCAACCTCCACCTCCCAGGTTCAAGCGATTCTCCTGCCTCGGCCTCTGGAATAGCTGGGATTACAGGAACACACCACCATGCCCAGCTAATTTTTGTATTTTTAGTAGAGACAGGGTTTCACCACATTGGCCAGGCTGGTCTCAAACTCCTGACCTCGTGATCCACCTGCCTTGGCCTCCTAAAGTGCTGGGATTACAGGCATGAGCCACTGCATCCAGCCTTGACTTTTTAGTAATAGCCACTCTGGTAGGCATGCGATGGTATCTCATTGTAGTTTTAATTTGCATTTCTCTAATGATCGGTGATATTGAGCTTTTTTTCATATGCTTGTTGGCCACATGTATGTCTTCTTCTGAAAAGTGTCTGTTCATGTCCTTTGCCCACTTTGTAATGGGGTTTTTCTCTTGTAAATTTGTTTAAGTTCCTTATAAATGCTGGATGTTAGACCTTTGTCAGATGCATAGTTTGCAAATATTTTTTCTCATTCTGTAGGTTGTCTGTTTACTCCGTTGTTAAGTTTCTTTTGCTGTGCAGAAGCTCTTTGCTTTAATTAGATACCATTTGTGAGTTATTGCTTTTGTTGCAATTGCTTTTGATGTCTTCATCATGAAATCTTTGCCAGTTCCTATGTCCAGAATGGTAGTTCCCAGGTTGTCTTCCAGGGTTTTTATAGTTTGGGTTTTAAGTCTTTAAGCCATTTGAGTTGGGTTTTGTAATATGGTATAAGGAGGGGGTCCAGTTTCAATATTTGGCAGTTATCCCAGCACTATTTATTAAATAGGGAGTCCTTTCCCCATTGCGTGTTTTTGTCAGCTTTGTCAATGATCAGATGGTTGGTTGTAGGTGTGTGGCCTTATCTGAGTTCTCTATTCTGTTCCATTGCTTAGTGTGTCTATTTTTGTACCAGTACCATTCAGTTTTGGTTACTATAGCCCCGTAATATAGTCTGAAGTTGGGTACTGTGATGCCTCTAGCTTTGTTCTTTTTGCTTAGGGTTGCCTTGGCTATTTGGGTACTTTTTTGGTTCCATATACATTTTAAAATAGGTTTTTCTTTCTAGTTCTGTGAAGAATGCCATTAGTAGTTTGAAAAGAATAGCGATGAATCTATAAATTGCTTTGGGCAGTATAGCCATATTAATGATATTGACTCTTATTATCTACAGGCATGGAATGATCTTCCATTTGTTTGTGTCATCTCTGATTTCATTGAGCAGTGTTTTATTGTTCTCCTTATCTTTCACCTCCCCAGTTAGCTGTATTCCTAGGTATTTTATTTTGTTTGTGGCAATTGTGAACAGGATTGCATACTTGATTTGGCTTTCAGCTTGACTGTTGTTGGTGTACAGGAATGCTAGTGATTTTTGTACATTGATTTTGTATCCTGAGACTTTGCTGAAGTTCTTTATCAGCTTAAAGAGCTTTCAGGCTGAGACTATGGGGTTTTCTAGATACAGAATCATGTCTGATACCTGACTTTCTCTTTACCAATTTGGATGCTTTTTTTTTTTTTTTTTTTGGAGACTGAGTCTCACTCCGTCTCCCAGGCTAGAATGCAGTGGCACAATCTCGGCTCACTGCAACATCCACCTCTCAGGTTCAAGCAATTCTCCTGTCTCAACCTCCCAAGTAGCTGGGACTACAGGCGCATGCCACCACACCCGGCTATTTTTGGTATTTTTAGTAGAGATGGGGTTTGACCGTGTTAGCCAGGTTGGTTTCCAGCTCCTGACCTCGTGATCTGCCCGACTTGACCTCCCAAAGTGCTGGGATTACAGGTGTGAGCCACCGTGCCAGCCGCCCTTTACTTTTTTATCTTGTCTTAGTCATTGGCCAGGACTTCCAATACTATGTTGAACAAGAATGGCGAGAGAGGGCATCCTTTTCTTGTGCCGGTTTTCAAGGGAAATGTTTCAAACTTTTGCCCATTCAGTATCGTAGCTGGCTCTTATTATTTTGAGGTAAGTTCGTTCCTTCAATACCTAGTTTACTGACAGTTTTTAACATGAAGGGTGAATTTTATCAAAAGCCTTTTCTGCATCTATTAAGATAATCGTGTGATTTTTGTCTTCAGTTTTATTTATGTGATGAATCACATTTATTGACTTGTGTATGTTGAACCAACCTTGCATCCCACAGATAAAGCCTACTTGATCGTGGTGAATAAGCTTTTCGACGTACTCCTGGATTCAGTTTGCTGATATTTTGTTGAGGACTTTTGTCCACAAAGGATACTGGCCTGAAGTTTTCTTTTTTTCTTGTGTCACTTCCAGGTCTTAGTATCATGATGATGCTGGTCTCAGAATTAGTTAGGGAGGAGTCCCTCCTCCCCAGCTTTTAGGAGTAGTTTCAGTAGGAATGGTACAAGCTCTTCTTTGTACAACTGGTAGAATCCAGCTGTGAATCTATCTGGTCCTAGGCCTTTTTTGGTTGGTAAGTTATTACTGATTCAATTTAGGAGCGTATTATTGGTCTGTTCAGGGATTCCATTTCTTCCTGGTTGTCTTGGGAGGATGTATGTGTCCAGGAATTTATCCATTTCTTCTAGGATTGTATACATAAAGATGTTCATAATATTCTGATGGTTATTTGTGTTTCTGTGGGGTCAGTGGTAATTACCGCCTCCTGACTCACTCTTTTTTTTTTTTTTTTTTGAGACAGAGTACTGCTCTGTCACCCAGGCTAGAGTACAGTGGCATGATCTTGGCTCACTGCAGCCTCTGCCTCCCAGGTTCAAGTGATTCTCATGCCTCAGCCAACCAAGGAATGCGCCACCATGCCGCGGCTAATTTTTGTATTTTTAATAGAGACGGGGTTTCACAATGTTGCCCAGGCTGGTCTCAAACTCCTGGCTTCAAGTGATCCGCCTGCCTTGGCCTTTCAAAGTGCTGGGATTATAGGCATGAGCAGCCATACCTGGCCCTTGGTTAGTATTTTTCTTCAAGAACGTTGAATATAGGCCAGGTGCAGTGGCCCACACCTGTGATCCCATCACTTTGGGAGGCCAAGTTAGGCAGATCACTGGAGTCCAGGAGTTCAAGACTAGCCTGGACAACATGGCGAGACCCATCTCTACTAAAAATACAAAAATTAGCTGGGCATGGTGGCATACACCTGTAGTCCCACCTACTCAGGAGGCTGAGGTGGGAAGATCACCTGAGTCCAGGAGTTTGAGGCTGCAGTGAGCTGAGATTGTGCCACTGAACTGCAGCCTGGGCAACAGAAGTGAGACACTGTCTCAAAATAAAGGTTTGAATATTGGCCCCCAATCTCTTCTGGCTTGTAGGGTTTCTAAGAGGTCCGCTGTTAGTCTGATGGGTGACCTGGCTTTTCTCTCTAGCTGCCTTTAACATTTTTTCTTTTATTATGACCTTGGAGAATCTGATAATTATGTGTCTTGGGGATGATCTTGTGAAATATCTTACTGGAGCTCCCTGCATTTCCTGAATTTGAATGCTGGTCTCTCTAGCTGGACTGGGGAAGTTCTCATGGATGATATCCTGAAATATGTTTTCCAAGGTGCTTACACTCTCTCTCCCCTCCTTCAGAGGCATGAATCCATAGTGGATTTGGTCTCTTTTTATAATCCCATATTTTCAGAGGTTTTGTTTGTTCCTTGTCATTCTCTTCTCTATTCTTGACTGTCTTATTTCAGAAAGCTGCTCTTTAAGCTCTGAGATTCTTTCCTTCGCTTGGTCTATTCTGCTGTTAATACTTGCGATTGTGTTGGCCGGGCGTGGTGGCTCGTGCCTGTAATCCCAGCACTTTGAGAGGGCCAGACAGGTGGATTACTTGAGACCAGGAGTTCAAGACCAACCTGGTCAACATGGTGAAACCCCATCTCTACTAAAAATACAAAAGTTAGCCAGGCATGATGGTGCATACCTGTAACCCCAGCTACTCAGGAGGTTGAGGCACAAGAATCGCTTGAACCTGGGAGGCAGAGGTTGCAATGAGCCAAGATCGCCCCGCTGCACTCCAGCCTGGGCAACAGAGCAAGACTCTGTCTCAAGAAGAAGAAAAAAAATACTTGCATTATAAAATTTGTGTTTTTCAGCTCTGTTAGGTTATGTACTTTTATATACTGGCTAGGTTCTCTGTCAGCTCCCGTACTGTTTTACTGTGATTCTTAGACTGGGTTCCCATGTACTCCTGCATCTCAACGATCTTCGTTCTTATCCATATTTTGAATTCTATTTCTGTCATTTCAGCCATCACAGTCTGGTTAAGAACCCCTGCTGGAGAGGTGGTACATATCTTGATAACCTTGAGGGTTTGACTGTGGTATAAGGTGAATTCAGTCAACTGGCTTCATTTCCAGAATAGGGGCCATAAGTTCAGCTCCCGACTCCTAGACTGCATGCTCTAACTCCGGGGTACTGGTTTTGGGCCCCAACTTTGTTCTCTGGCTCCTCAAAGTTAGGAACCCACTGTTCTGGGTTGGGGGCTGAGGCACTCCCAGACCGCTGGTCACAACAACACTCTGATGGATGGTGCCAATCAAAGCGTTTCATAGGGTGGTGGCAGTAGGATCCATTCTTGTTCATACATGCCAGCAGCAGTGGAGTTGTGTGCACACTTGTTGGCTGCAGCAGGGTGCTAGCACGTGCCAGGCTACCAGCTTCTGTGTGGGCATTTGCAGCTGCAGTGGAGCTAACATGGCTCCAGGGGGTGGAGGAACCCCCGCTGGCAACCGTGTGCACAGGTTGAGATAGTGGTGGTGTTAGTATGGTTTTGGGGTACTGGCACATGCAGGACTGTGTGCTTTCTCTGTGCATGTTCACACAGGCAGAGGTAGCCACTCAGGGCTGGGGAGGGTCCACTGTTCTCTGTGACTAGTTTCAAACTGGTGGCAGTATCAGTGCAGGGGTTGGGTGCTGGCGGGGGACGGCACTGGTGGGCTCTGTGCCCATCAAGGCTCCCACTGCAATGGTGATACGGTAGGAGGAAAGGATTGGAGTGCACTCACTCCATCAGCAGTGGCAGGGCAGTGTGCATGTGCACACGCATGCTGGTAGGGCAGGCAAGGCAAGATCTACCCCTGCACACAGGAACTGCACTGGCAAAGCAATGTGGGGTTGGCTGGGCTAGTGCATGGCCATGACGCCCTCTCTGCTTGTCAAGCATAGTCTGCCAGCGCAGGAGCTATGATGTGGGCCTCCAGTGCACATGAGGCCTGCTCCAAGTGGTACTCAGGTAGGACCAGCCCCATCTGATAAGAAGACCACCCTACAGAGTTGAGGTCTGACAGTTCTCCTAGGGCTAAAGTCTCCTATGGAATAAAGTTGAGCCTAGGAGGATGGACTTTGCTGGCCACGCTCCACTACACATGCTCCCCTGCCGAACCCTCTGGGCTCCACACCAGCTGGATACTGCCCCTACTACTTCTCTAAGCAGATTTCCCGGCCAACTCAAGTTTCCGTGGTGGTCGACTGGTCTCCTCCTGCCGGGATTCCAGAAGCCCAGTGCCAGATCAGGTTTCTCCCTGCCTGTTCAACTCACCCACTGCTCCAGAGTCGTCAGGGGCCAGGTATGAATTCCAGTGTGCAGTAGCTCCAGCTTCCTCCCCCTTCGGTCCAGCTTCTGTATCTTCCCTCCTTCCAGTCTCAGTGCCTTCCCTCTGAAGATCGGCTAGGAGTACACCAGTTGTCCTGATCCCTTGGTGGCAGCTGTTTAGCCAGCCATCTTCTTATTTTCTTGATATATTAAACTGAGCAAGTAGGTTAGTACCTCCCACTATAACTATGGGTTTGTCTAGCCTCATATTTCTGTCAATTTTTGCTCTGTATATTGGGGGTCTGTTATTAAGTGCATAAGAGTTTGTTATAACTTCTTAGAAAACTGGAACTTACAATGGTCATTTAAAAAAGAGTCTTCAGTAAGGCTTTGCATTGTATTCTGCTGTGTTTACATAGCTTTGCTCACAGCTGGATTATAGGCTTTATTCGGAGAATATTTGCTATCTATCTTGACAGAATGATCTTTAGGAGGCTGCTCCTACCTCACTCCATCCATGTGCTTCTGGAACTGCTAACTGTAGTCTCTTCATCCCATTGTCACAGTCAGTCTGAGGGGTGGGCACATGGCTCCAGTTGGGCCAAAGTTCTTCCCCAGACCTTTCTGGATTGCAGTTGGAAAGGAAGTCTTCCTTCTTCATTGGCCAGAACACTGTAGAGATGGGCACCCAGAGTTTTCAGGTCAGATACCCTTTTTGGGGAGGATTCTCTCCGATTCTATCTGCTGTGAGAAAGATCACTGGTGCCTTTGTGGCCATGAATCTAGCTCTACAGCCGATAGGTTACATGAGAAACTTCTGCTTCACATTTCTCCCCCTTTAAGGTGGTTTGATCTATCCTTTGCAATACCCTAAATAACAAGTTTTTAAGAGGATTTAAATGTTCTCACCAGAAAACAGGACAAATCTTCATGAAGTACTTTAAATGGTGCTCTGGAATTTTGGCCATAGAAGGTAGTATATTAGCCAATAGCTATCCTCATCATGATAATTTTCTAAAATGTTATTTGGAAAGAAAGTAGTGCTCTCCTGTTTGTTAACAAGAGTATTTATGCTTACAAGAATATTTTAAATATATGAATATACGTAATTGGTACTTTTGTAATATGCTAGGCAATGACTTAAATATATTTAGCCAAGAAGACAGTTTTTAAACTAGGAGGGCAGGGACAGGTTACCAGAGGATGGGGGCTGGAGGAATGGGGAGATGATGGTCAAAGGGTAGAAAGCCTCAATCAGATAGGAGAAATAAGTTTGATTTTTTTTGAGAGCTATTGCACAGTTTGGCAATTATAGCTAACAACTGAGTACTGAACATTTCAATGTCACTAAGAGTAAATCTCAAATGTTCTCATCGCAAAAAATGTCAAAAATTTGAGATCATGGGTAGGTTAGCTTGACTTAATTATTCCACATTGTATTTTTTTAAAATCATACCATCAGTTTGTACTCTATAAATATATACAACTATAGTTTGCCAATATATAAAAGAAGGAATGTACCTCAACATAATAAAGGCCATATATGAGAAGTTCATAGCTAGCATACTGAATGTGGAAAAGTTGAAAGCCTTTTCTGTAAAATAAATAAATAAATCAGGAACAAGACAAAGATGCCCATTCTTGTCACTTCTGTTTTACTTTTCTTGACTGGAAGTCCCAGTCAAGAAATAAAAGGCATTCAAATTGGAAAGGAAGTTAAATTGTCCCTGTTTGAAGACAACATCATTTTACATATAGAAAACCCCAAAGACTCTAAAGAACGGTTAGAACCAATAAATGAGTTTGGTAAAGTTGCAGGATACTTATTTTAAAAACTCAACAACAGGCTGGGCATGGTGGCTCATGTCTGTAATCCCAGCACTTTGGGAGGTGGAGGCGGGCAGATCACGAGGTCAAGAGTTCGAGACCAGCCTGACCAACACGGTGAAACCCCGTCTCTACTAAAAATACAAAAATTAGCCAGGCGTGGTGGCGTGTGCCTGTAATCCCAGGTGCTCAGGAAGCTGAGGCAAGAGAATCGCTTGAACCTGGGAGGGGAGGTTACAGTGAGCCAAGACTGCGCCACTGCACTCCAGCCTGAGTGACAGAGCAAGACACTATCTCAAAAAAAAAAAAAGAAAGAAAGAAAAAGAAAATCTCAACAACAAAGAAAAATCAGCAGTGATTCTTTATACACTAACAATGAACTATCTATGAAAGAAATCAAGAAGACAATCCCACTTACAATAGCATTAAAAAACAGTTGGGAATATATTAAATCAAAGGTCAAAGGTGTGTACAGAGAGAACTATAAAACATTGAAAGAGGCCAGGCATGGTGGCTCATGCCTGTAATCCCAACACTTTTGGAGGCTGACGTGGGAGGATCACTTGAAGTCAGAAATTTGAGACCAGCCTGGGAAACATAGTGAGATCTGTTACTACAAAAAAAAAAATTAAATAAAAACCACTAGCCAGGTGTGATGGTGCATGCCTGTAGTCACACCTGCTTAAATGCTTAAACCCAGGAGTCGGAGGCTTCAGTGAGTCATGATTGTGTCACTACCCTCCAGCCTGGACAACAGAGCAAGACCCTGCTTCAAAAGGAAAAACTGAAAAATAACTGAAGACACAAATAAATAGAATATTTTTCACAGATTGGAAAAATAGTTAAGATGTCTGTACTACCCAAAACAATCTATAGATTCAATGCAATTTGCATTGAATTAGATAGAAGGAGTTGAGCTTTTAATTTGTATTCCTATCAAAATTCCAATGTCTTTTTTCACAAAAATAGAAATTATAAAATTCACAGGGAACCATGAAGACCCCAAACAGCCAAAGCAATCCTGAGCAAAAAGAACAATGCTGGAGGTATCACGCTACCTGATTTCAAAATCTACTACACAAAGCTTTTGTAACCAAAACATTATAGCAGTAGCATAAACAGACACATAGACAATGGAACAGAATAGAAAAACCCAGCAGTAAACCCAGAATATTTGGTCAACTAACTTTTGATAAGGGCACTAAGATGACACCATGGGGAAACAATAGTCTTTTCGGGCCGGACACGGTGGCTCAAGCCTGTAATCCCAGCACTTTGGGAGGCCGAGACGGGCGGATCACGAGGTCAGGAGATCGAGACCATCCTGGCTAACCCGGTGAAACCCCGTCTCTACTAAAAAATACAAAAAAAAAAAAAACTAGCCGGGCCAGGCGGCTGGCGCCTGTAGTCCCAGCTACTCAGGAGGCTGAGGCAGGAGAATGGCGTAAACCCGGGAGGCGGAGCTTGCAGTGAGCCGAGATCTGGCCACTGCACTCCAGCCTGGGTGACAGAGCGAGACTCCGTCTCAAAAAAAAAAAAAAAAAAAAAAAAAAGAAAAAGTCTTTTCATTAAGTAGCACAAGAAAACTGGATATCCACGTGTAAAATAATGAAATTGGACCCTGATGCCATACATGCATGAAAAAACCCGCCCAAACCTAAATGTATTAAAAACCCAAACATAAAACCTGAAACCATAAAACTCAACACATAGGAAAAGAGTTTGACATGGGTCATAGAAATTTTTTGGTTATGACATCAAAAGCACAGGCAACAAAAAACCAAACAAGTGGGATCACATCAAACAAAAAGGCTTCTGAATAGCAAAGGAAACAGTTAACAAAATGAGAAGGCAATTTATAGGTTGGGAGAAAATATTTGCAAGCTACATATAATAAGGGGTTATCAACCAAAATATATGAGCTCATCTAACTCAATAGCAAAAATAAAATAGGATAAATTGGTTTAAAAATGGGCAAAGGATCTCAATAAACATTTGTCCAAGAGGACATAAAAATAGCCAGTATGCTAATTATCAGGGAAATGTAAACCAAAATTATGAGATCATCTCACATCTGTTATGATGGCTTTTATCAAAAAAACAAGAAATTACAAATGTTAACAAGGGTGCGGAGAAAAAGGAACACTAATACACTGTTGATGGAAATGTAGATTAGTGTAGCCACTGTGGAAAACAATAGTGAGGTTTCTAAATAAATTAAAAGTAGAACTGGCCAAGGCACGGTGATTCACACCTGTAATCACAGCACTTTTGGAGGCTGAGGTGAGAGAATCTCTTGTGGCCAGGAATTTGAGACCAGCCTGGGCAACACAGGGAGATCCTATCTCTCTTTTTTTTTTTTTCCTTCAGAGACAGAGTTTCACCCTTGTCACCCAGGCTGAAGTGCAATCTCTGCTCACTGCAACCTCTGCCTCCCGCGTCCAATCGATTCTCCTGTCTCAGCCTCCTGAGTACTTGGGATTACTGGGGCCTGCCACTACGCCCAGCTTTTTTTTTTTTATTTTTAGTGAAGACAGGGTTTCACCATGTTGGCCAGGCTGGTCTTGAACTCCTTACCTCAAGTGATCTGCCTGCCTTGGCCTCCCAAAGTGCTGGGATTACTGACCAACATGGTGAAACCCCATCTCTACTAAAAATACAAAAATTAGCCGGACGTGGTGGTGTGCGCCTGTAATCCCAGGTGCTCAGGAAGCTGAGGCAAGAGAATCACTTGAACCTGGGAGGAGAGGTGGAACCCGGGAGCCACGGCACCCGGCGGGAGACTCCATCTCTACAAAAAGTAAAAAAGTTAGCCAGGCATGGTGGGACACACCTGTGGTCCCAGCTACTCTTGTGAGGCTGAGGACCACTTGAGACCAGAAGGTCAAGGCCACAGTGAGCCGTGATTGTGCCACCGCACTACAGTGTGGGCAACAGAGCAAGACCCTGTCTCAAAACAAACAAAAAAGAAGTATCATATAACCCAGCAATCCCACTTGTGCACTGCTGGGCATATATCAAAAGGAACTGAAACCAATATGGTGAAGGGACAGCTGCAATCCCATATTCATTGTAGCACTAGTCACAACAGCCAAATATGAAAACAAATGTCTGTTGATAGATGAATGGATAATGAAATTGTGATATAAAGGAGTATTTTGGTACAATATTGTTCAGCCTTTAGAAAGAAGGAAATCCTACCGTTTGTGACAACATGGATGAACCTGCAGAACATTATGATAAATGAAATAAACCAGACATAGAAAAAAAAAATGCTGCATGATTTTATGTACAAAAAAAAAAAAAAGGTTGAATACATAGAAACGGAGGGTAGGCCGAGCACGGGGTGGCTCACGCCTGTAATCCCAGCACTTTGGGTGGCCAAAGCGGGAGAATCACTTGAGGCCAGGTGTTCAAGACCAGCCTGGCCAATATGGTGAAATCCCGTCTCTACTAAAACTACGAAAAATTGGCCGGGCTTGGTGGCAGGCGCCTGTAATCCCATCTATTCTGGAGGCTGAGGCAGGGGAATTGCGTGAACAGGGGAGGCAGAGGTTGCAGTGAGCCGAGATGGCGCCACTGCACTCCAGCCTGGGCGATAGAGCGAGGCTCTGTCTCAAAAAAAAAAAAAAAGAAAGAAAGAAAGAAAGAAAGAAAGGGTAAAATGGCGGCAGCGGGGAGCATGAAAAAAAAAAAAGGTGGAAGGAAGTACTTCAAAGGGTAAAAAAAAAAAAAAAAAAAAAACAGTGGATTTGAACGCCTGTTTTGGTCAACATTTGACTTTTTAATTGCTTACCAGATAGGAGCCTTTAAAATATCTTCATCTTTTATTTTGTGCTGACATCCATATAGTTAGTTCTGGTTGTTCCTGAGGCCCAAGTACATCCCATCTTTCTTCTGCTTGGCTCAGTCTCAGAACACACAGAGTCGTCCAACAAATTTTCTTTGTTTTAAGCTTTAAAAAAAAAAAAAAAAAAGCTAAGCAGTTAGCTTTTACTGCGTAACTCCCTCCTTTACGACAGTGGCGTAAAACCAGCATTTATTTAGCTCCTGATAATGTGGGCCAGCTAGAGGACTCTGGGCTGGGCTGCCTTAGTTGATCTCACCTGCGCTAACTCACGCATTTGTGGTCAGCTGGCAGCTGGGTTATCCAGAGGATGCCCTCACTTATGGGCCGACAGGTGGTTGGCTATTTGTTAGGGTGCTGTGGGGGCGCCATGTTTTTTCTTGTTTTCAGTACGCCAGTTCGCCTTCTCCACGCGGCAATTGCGGGATTCTGTTTGCTGCTGGAGAAGGCAAGCCTCAATGTGCAAGCACTTTTCAAGCTTCTGATTGCATCACATTTTTTAGTGTCCTATTGGCCAAAGCCAGCCACATGGTCAGTACTGGTGCAAAGGTTAGAGAAATCAATTACACCTTGGGAAGGGAGGAAAAGAATTTTGATAGTTTGCAATCTACTATAGCTAGTTCAACTTGGATTTCTGTCACTTGATCAACTACTGATAGAAGCAATTTAAAAATTGTTAAAGTGGGCTGGGCACAGTGGCACATGCCTGTAATCCCAGCACTTTGGGAGGTCGAGGTGGACGGATCACCAGGTCAGGTTTTCGAGACCAGCCTGGCCAACATGGTGAAACACCATCTCTACTAAAAATACAAAAATCAGCCAGGCGTGGTGGCACATGCCTGTAATCCCAGCTACTCAGGAGGCTAAGGCAGGAGAATCACTTGAAATTGGAAAATGGAAGGCAGAGGTTGTAGTGAGCCGTGATCACGCTACTCCACTCCAGCCTCGGTGAAAGAGCGAAACTCCGTCTCCAAAAAAAAAACAAAAAAACAAAAAACAACAATTGTTAAAGCATTAGTGTGGAATGTTTACAATTATATATCATTGCCACAGCAATCACTTACAACTAATCAGGCAAATTTTATGAGACGTCTATTTCAAGTCTTTAAACCAACAGTAACTTCAAAGCAATCCCCTACTGGCATTCTAGCTGGGTAATCCCATTTTTAAGGACTTTCATAGGATATTTAATTAATGATCTCAGAGATGCACATTGTATATATTTCTTCTTTGTCCTGAAACTACATCCTTTGCAAATCCAGTTGGTAATACTCCAAAGTGCTTTTCTGCTAGTAGGCTGAGGGACAGTTCTATAAATTCTCAGTTGTGGAAAAGACAGTAACAGTTCCCTGTTGCAATAGCAAGCGATTCTGATTACTTTGTCACACTTCATGTGAGTTTTACCAGAAATGCTGTAGGCTTAAACTGAAAACTCCTCCCAAAGTGGTACAAGTGGCTCCACACATATTTAATCTCCCAGCTCAATAAAACATTCTTATTTCCTCAAGCATTGATGAAGCCATCTGGAGCCCAAAATGACCAGACAAATGGGCAACATTGGTTACTACCGCTTCTCCTCAAGGAACATTAACTAAAATGTCCTTTTAAAGTAAAACATCTGCACCTATTTATCACTGTTTAAAAATGTGAAGGGGTTGCATCCTAAACAGAGTATTGCACTAAGATGCTAAGTATGCATCAAAAAAAAAAAAAAAATTCAAGGAGAGAATGACTACAAACATTTCTCTTTCCCTAACACTTAGAACTCTGTCAATATCATGTATGGAAAAAAAAAAATCCCCAAAAGTCTGAATTTTCAAAATAAGGTTAAAACTTGCCACTAGATTAGATTCCACAGAAACACGTGTAATTTCATGGACACTGAGTCATTCTCTGCCCCAAACACTTGTGCACGTGCACACACACACACACACACACCCCTTACCAAATTCCTGAATGAATCTTGACTTTTCTTCTGAGAGAGACCTCCTTGGCTAGTCCCCGGTTCCTCAGAGATGATGGTTCTTGAAGGTTTTTAAGTAATAGAATGACATATCAGATTCATGTGTGGAAAACTCTGCTACAGTGGCAACTGATTTGCTTTAATGCGACCCCTAGAGCAAATGCCAGAGAAAACGCAAGTAAGCAAGGCAAAAAAACTTTATTTACAAGCCAATGTGAGGGAGGGGCGAGGTTTACCGGTCTCCGGCGGTAGAGGCCGACAAAGTCGCTCCGGCATTCTCGGAGGAGGTTCCTCGGTCCTGCGTATGAGGAGGGGCCGAGGAAGTTCCCTCCGGCGTTCTCGGACGAGGTTCCTGGGTCCCGCGCACAAGGAGGGGCCGAGGAAGTTCGCTCCGGCATTCCCTGGCGAGGCTCCTGGGTCACGCGCACAAGGAGGTGCCGAGGAAGTTCGCTCCAGGCGCCCACCGGGAGCGGCTTTTATGTCCTGGGCCCGGAAGTGGGAGGGCAGTGGGCGGGACATAGGCGGGTCGGGGGCGGGGCGGTAGGCGTGGCTAGGCGGGTTCCGGTTTTTCTCTGTCGGAGGTCGGGTTGCGCCTGCGCAGTCGACCTGCGTCTTTCCCGGGCACGGGAAAGTTGACGGTGAAGAACCCGGAACTGCGCCATCTTGCCTCCGTTTGTCCAAACAGCAACATTGGGGCAGTTAGTGTTTGCTGAGTAGCAAAATGAACCCCAAACATAAAGGCTTAAAAAAACAATCATTTTATTGCTCATGATTCTGTGGGCAAAGCAAATTACATGGTCAAACCCTGATTTAGTGCCCTTGTGCACGTGGGGACCAATCAAAGGCGTGGATACAGAGAGGTCTGACAAAATTGGGGCCTATCATTGCAGCAATCTATAGCAGAGGGTTTCATTGTATCACCTGTGGGTTACTTCAAACTTTGTGGGCAGATTTTCTGCAGCTCTGGTGACTTTTTAAACATCTGTGTACATTTGGGAGCTGATGAGGTTTTAAACAAGGTTAATAAGGGGGACAATTAGGGGGACAGGCTAATATGTATGTTCTATTTTGATTTCTATTTATGTTTAGGAAAAGTTGACTATAGTTTGTGCTCATTTCTGTACTGGGAAGATGTTAACGTTGTATAAACCTAGAAAATTCATCCCGTAGACTGTATAGAAATGTTAGGTAATTATGATCCCAAGGTATTGTCCTATAGAAACTCACCACTGTTTCCAGCTCTACATCCAGAGAGGTACCCATTTAAATTTACTTTTTGTTTGCAGATTAGTTTCATATCTACACAAAGGAGGCCACTTAATTCATGATTATTTCAAGTATAAAGGAAACAAATTATTGTTCCCTTGTTGTCCATATTCCTATTTATCCCTTCAAAATTTCCTAGTTAGTTGTTCATTCTGAAAATACTTACTTGGCTTATTATGTGCAAGGAGCAATGCTAAATGTCACATAAGATATGGTTTCTTATTTGCCAGCCCCTCCTCATTGCAGGCTTATTCATTCATTCCGTATTCATTCAGCAAATATCTATTGAGTAAATTTTGTATGCCAAGTACTACAATTGCAACTCTGCATATCAAACCATCCATTCCATCAACAAATACATACTGAGTGTCAGTTATGTGTCAGACACTATGCTTGACAGGTACAATGCCTGATATTAGAACTCTACAGGTGAGCAAAATTCAGCATTCTTTGCTTTCTAGAGTTTATACTCTAGTTGAGAATACAGAAATCAATCTTATGATTATACAAACGTAAGTATATCCAATCCAAAAAATGCGATAAAAGTACAAATAAAGGAGAAGAATATAACCTGGACCTGGGGGGCAGAAAAGGCTTCCCTGAGTAAGTGATGCCTGAGATGAGATGAGAAGGTGGGAAGGAGAGTGGGGAGCAAGAGGTGCAGAATCCAAGGCAAAAGCAACAGCACACAAAAAGGTTCTGTGGCAGGAGGAGCCACCACCCTTCAGCAGAACTGAAGGAAGGGCTGGAGGCTGGAGATGGGGGGCAGCATATCCTGGAAAGGGCTGTAGGTCCCAGGAAATACAGAGGTTTTTATCCTAAGATAAATGAGAGTGAATAAAGGATCTTAAGTTGGGGGAGAGGGCATGTTCAGATTCGCTTTTAAAATGATTGTTCTGACAGTTGCATGGAGAACAGATCTTCAAAGTGGGACCAGGGTGGGTGCAGGGAGATGGGTTAAGAGGAATCCCTGGTTATTACTATAGCTGAGAGCCTGGACTAGGATGGTGCCAGTGGACATGGAGAAAAGGAGTTCAGATGTATAGGAGATAAGAACAACAGACTTTGGTGATGGGTATATGCAGGCTGAAGAAAGTGTCAAAGTTGACTCACATATCTCGCCAAATTTCAATATTATCTTTATTAAGGTTTCTAGCAACTTCTTAAAGGTAAAAACAAGCTGCACTTTCTTTTGGACAAGAATTGCAAAGGCATTCACATGAGGTCACTCACACAGTGTATCAGGTAGCTTTTACTGTATAATCACCCCCAAAATGTAATGGTTTAAAACAACAATAATCTATTCACTCACAATTCTGAGGCTTGCCAATTTGGGCTGTGCTCAGATGGGTGGTCTGCTCCACATGATCTGCTCATCTTCCAGTAGGCTAGCCTGCTGATATGGTTTGGCTGTGTCTCCACCCAAATCTCACCTATAATTGTAATAATTCCCACATGGGGGGGGCAGGTGGAGATAATTGAATTATGGGGGCCGTTTCCTCCATACTGTTCTCATGGTAGTGAGTAAGTCTCATGAGATCTGATGGTTTTACAAAGGGCGGTTTCCTTGCATATGCTCTCTTTTGCCTGCTGCCATGTAAGACGTGCCTTTGCTTCTCCTTTGCCTTCCACCATGATTGTGAGGCACCCCACCCCCAGCCATGTGGAAATGTGAATCCATTAAACCTCTTACCTTTATAAATTACCCAGTTTTGGATATGTCTTTATTAGCAGCGTGAAAACAGACTAATACACCTGCTCTCTTTTACATGATGGTATCAGAGCTCCAAAGACTAGCTAGCCCCAGAGTGCTGTCAGTTTCCCTGCTTTCATTTGCATCTCATTTACTGTTGTTCCATTGGACAAAAGTCACATAGTAAAGTCCACAATCATTGTACAAGAGGACCACTTAAGGACATGGATATAGAGAGCTGTGACCAAATTTGAGATAATTACTGAAACAATTTGCCACATATGTTTTTATTGTTTTAACAGTGAATGACTTCAAAACTTGTAGGAGAATTTTCTACAGTCCCAGTGATTTATTGACATTTATGTAGAGTCAGTACATTAGCATATGCCCAACACCGATTTGACCTAGTGTTCTTGACCTGGTGTCTAGCTATGTTAACGTTATTTGTGTCCTCAGTAGTCAAGACCAAAGCATAGAATTGATTAATGCTCAGTCATTCCATGGCTTTGATGCATTGATTCCCTAGCAGGTTCTCCAGTCACTGCAGTATCACTTCTTGTGGATTTTGTGATTCTAATGAGAAAACTTTAAATTGTATTTTGGTATGTCCCATGTCTTCTACTTGACTCAAAGTATTTCATGCACCACTATACATTTGCTTATGTAAGCTTTTCATCTAAAAAAAAAAAAAGTCCTTTCTTTAGAACATTTAGAACAGATATAATTATTGTATCAGTCAGCTATTGGTAAGTAATGACAAAATGCAATGTTTCTTTTTTTTTTTTTTTTATATTTTTTGAGACGGAGTCTTGCTCTGCCGCCCAGGCTGGAGTGCAGTGGCCGGATCTCAGCTCACTGCAAGCTCCGCCTCCCGGGTTCACGCCATTCTCCTGTCTCAGCCTCCCGAGTAGCTGGGACTACAGGCGCCCGCCTCGTCGCCCGGCTAGTTTTTTGTATTTTCTATTAGAGACGGGGTTTCACCGTATTAGCCAGGGTGGTCTCGATCTCCTGACCTCGTGATCCGCCTGTCTCGGCCTCCCAAAGTGCTGGGATTACAGGCTTGAGCCACCACGCCCGGCCAAAATGCAATGTTTCTATGGCATACAGCAATAAACGTTGATTTTGCTTATATGTCTGCGGATCAGCTCGGGGGGGGGGGGTCTGATGGTTTAAGCTGGATTTTCATTAACTTCATGTGTCTCTCATCATCCTTGATTCAGAGGGTTAGCCAAGGCACTTCTCCTGATAATGCAGGAGCACAAGAAGACACACTCAACTGCACAGGCACTTTTGAAGTCTCTGCTTGTGGCACATCTGTTAACATTCCACTGGCCCAACATGTAGCCAAGTTCAAAGTTAAGATGTGGTGAAATAGAGTCCTTCCACAGAAGTAGAGGAGAGGGATGGAGTATTTTTGCACAATAATTTATCATATTGACTTTGACAGTGAGCTAATAAGGGTTTTTCAATAATGACTTGTCTTTTCAATCTACTGGTCACACTGAGTTCCTGGGTTGGTTGGCTTGCTTGTTTTGTTTTCCTTTTTTCAAGATGGGGTCTCACTCTGTTGCCCAGGCTGGAGTGCAATAGCATGATCATGTCTCACTGCAGCCTCAACCTTCTGGGCTCAAGTGATCCTCCAGCCTCAGCCTCCCAAGTAGCTGGGACCACAGGTGTACACCACCACACCCAGCTAATTTTTTAATTTTTTGTAGAGATGAGGTCTCACTATATTACCTAGGCTGGATTTGAACTTCTGGGCTCAAGCGATCCTCTTGCCTCAGCTTCCCAAAGTGCTAGCATCCACCATGCCTGGCCATTTGGTTTTTAATTTGCTTCTTTCTCCCTCTCTCCTCTTTCTCCTATCTTCTCCTGTTCCCCTTCCTCTCCCTCCTCCACCTCACATTTAAAATGTGGTTTTAAAAAGTTTTAAGGCACAGAAGATGATTCATTTGACCTTTCATTTCCAATTTTTTCCCCTAAATGATGGTTAAATTTATCTGAGATGCCTTCTCCTTTATTTTATTTATAAAACATATACAAACCTTTTAATTTATCTATTATTTCTACATGTGTACATTGCCAGAACAGGTGGGTAAAAAGTTTGTTCATTAAACTGAGTTATCAAATGTATCACTCACTGTGCCCCTTTTACCCCAAGTACATAAAGAGATTCTTTTCTTGTCTGGTTTTTAATTATTATTCACAGAGGAAGGATCACCTTCCATCCTTATCTTTAAATAAAAGTTGTAGACATTTATCAAACATCCAGCATTTTCAAAGACTGCTCAGTCTATTTTTCTAGTGAGCTGAGAAGCAATGGCCATGAAAAGCTCTGAAATCCCCACCCCCCACAGAGAATCAGTGATTACAAAATAAATTACTCCTGGAACAAATAAATCTTCTGTGGTTGATAGGATAGAAATTTGATAATTTAGGGTCACCTACTTAGGTACAATCATGTAGGCTTTGTGGATTAATAATAAATATTAATGGCAGAAGCTATTAAAGTAGAAAATAAAGGCTTAGAAGTAAATATAACTGCAAATATTCATCATGGCAACTTTATTGAGTGGGAGTGGCCCACGTTCCTGGAAAGTCTGCGTGTGTCGTAGACTAGAATGTATAATCTAAGCTATCTTAGTAGGATGTCAAGGTGGGTGGCTGAATTGCGCCTGACCATATACTATCTCACTACCATTTCTTGGTAACATTTTTGAACATATGCATCCCCCAACTTTTGGCCCCAGAAATGCATATGGCAGAACAATAGTTAATCATGTTCAGAAGAGGGTCAATGATGCTAAGAAACTTGGGGGAGTGGTTAAGAGGTTTGGCTTTGGAGTCTGACACTTGGGGTTGACTCTCAGTGTCCTTTGTTTTTTTTTTTTTTTTTTTTTTTTGAGACAGGGTCTCGCTCTGTTGCTTAGGCTGGAGTGCAGTGGTGTGATCTTGGCTCACTGCATCCTCTGCCTCCTGGATTCAAGCAATTCTCCCACCTCAGCCTCCTGAGTAACTGAGACTACAGGTGTGTGCCACCAAACCAGGCTAATATTTTTTTGTAGATACAGGGTTTCACCGTGTTGCCCAGGCTGGTCTCAAACTCCTGACGTCAAGTGATCCACCCATCTTGGCCTCCCAAAGTGCTGGGATTACAGGCCTGAGCCACCATGCCCAGTCTCCTTTGCATTTTTTAATAGTTTTACTACCTATATATGCCTCCAGCCATTAGCTCCTGCAGAGCCCATGTCAGCTTTTGAACAGAGATGATGCTTTTCTCAGGGTGGCCCCTAGCCAATGACTGAGCATGAGGTATATAAACTATATAAAGAGATTCTTTTCCTGTCTGGTTTTTAATTATTATTCACAGAGGAAGGATCACCTTCCATCCTTATCTTTAAATAAAAGTTGTAGACATTTATCAAACATCCAGCACTTTCAAAGACTGCTCAGTGAAACTTGGGCCTGGCCACTTCCGCCCAGTGTGAGACTTCTTTAACTGGCAATCTCCACTCCAGGACTCCTAGTTGGGCTGGCAGAGATTTTTTTCCCCTTCTTTTTTTTCTTTGCTCAATGCTGGGTAATTTGTCCCGATCTGCTTTCCAGTTTGCTAATTAATGGCTGAGAGCAGTGGCTCAAGCCTGTAATCCCAGCACGTTGGGAGGCTGAGGTGGGTGGATCACTTGAAGTTGGAAGTCAGGAGTTCGCAACCAGCCTAGCCAACATAGTGAAACCCCATCTCTACTAAAAATACAAAAATTCGTTGGGCATGGTGGTGTGCGCCCATAGGCCCAGCTACTCCGGAGGCTGAGGCACAAGCATCACCTGAACCCAGGAGTTGGAGGCTGCAGTGAGCTGAGATTGTACCACTGCACTCCAGGTTGGGTGACAGAGTGAGACTCCATCTTAAAAAAACAAAACCAAAACAGTTTACTAATTAAACTGGGAGAGTAATAAGATGTGTCCAGACTGTTCAATACATTGTGAAAGGAAAATAAATTTCAGTACCCCCAAATCTCTAAACCAAGGGAAAACTGAAGCTGGGAACTGCGTCAGGCAAACCTGCCTCCCATTTTATTTCTAAATAACATAGCTACAAAGATTAAAAAAAAAAAGAAGCTACAGACCTCCCTCACAATACACCCACAAATTCCTTGTGGACAAAGGACAGACAGACGGGATCCCGCTGAGGCTCCTGAGATCCCCTTCCTCTGCCATATTATTTCACTAAGCTAGACTAAGGCATTAGTGACTGTTCCTCTACCCTCCTCTCACATGTAAATTGTCCATTCAATGAAAGGCTAATCGGAAACTCGAAAGAATACAACTGTTTGTCTCTTAGCTACCTCTGACCAGGAAGCCCTCTCCGTGGCCTGAGTTGTCCCGCCTTTCCAGACCAAATCAATGTACATCTTACATATATTGATTGATGTCTCATGTCTCCCTAAAATGTATAAAACCAAGCTGTGTCCCGACTACCTTGGGCACATGTCATCAGGACTTCCTGAGGCTGTGTCACGGGCACTTCCTTAACCTTGACAAAATAAACTTTCTTAATTGGTTGTGACCTGTCTCAGATATTTAGGGTTCACAATATCCACTGCGTTCTTAAGTTTGGTTATTGAATTTTCCATCCCTAGAAGTTCAGTTCGTTTCTTTTTCAAACCTGCCATGTCTCTTTTATAGCTTTCTGCCTTGTGAATGTTTTCAAGTTTGTCATTTATTTCTTGAAACTTGTCTGATAACATCTGAAATTGTTAAAATCTCCTGCTGTTTTATCAGCTGGTTCACATTCATGATGCCTTGCTTTCTAGTACTGAAGCAGCATCACTGTCTAGGGTAAATACCCGGGGTTCGTCATCTTGCTCCAAGAAGATTAAGGACACAGACACACGTGGGTGGGTTAAGGAGCAGAAAGTCTAATAGGCAAAAGAAAGAAGAGAGGAGAGCAGCTCTCTCTTGCGAGAGAGAGGTGTCTGAAAGGGAAAAGCCAGCCTGCGGTGGACTGCAGCAGATTTTATAGGCAGACTTGAGGAGACAGTGTCTGATTTACATAGACCCACAGATTGGTTGGACCAGGTGTGATATTTGCATTGTGTGTGGGGAAAGCCAGTCACCCTACCTAATCTTATTATGCAAATGGGCTTTCCACTTCACTGGTGCCATCTTGTCTGTTCCCTATTGTACACATGGCTGGCAAAAGGAAGGGAAGATGGAGCTGCCATTTTGATCATGTCTTTTCCTATTGTCACAACTACCGGCATTCACCCGTGCAAAATTCAGGCTTGCTTGTCTCTATCTGCAGCTCGATTTTACAGGCTGCTTTTTGTTAGAAAATAAAATGATTTGGGGGCTGCTTTTCATGATAAGGAAGACCTTACTGAGGACTCCCGTTCCTGTACCCTCCCTATCCGCCTAAGTACTTTCTTCTTAACTGCTGTATCAGTACTATCTCTGACCCCATGCCTTTCATTGCCTTTGGACAATTATTTTTGGTGGCCTCCAAAGGCCTAGGTTAAAGAGGCTTTGTGATTTGATTCACTCAGCCACCTGAGAGCACTTCCAATCCAGATTGCAACGACCAAGTTCAGGGCTTGATGGACCCTGTTCATTGGGGCTATGGGTCCCTGGGGTGCAAATTTGCAAAAGGGCGGGTATGTGGCAACAACTTCTGAGGGATACGTTTCCTTTTATTTTTTCTTCTCTAGCTCTGCTCTTAGCCAAGGCAACCATCTCTGTAGTCCCCAGGGACAGGGGAGTTAGGCCATAGATCCAGTCCTCATACTGGAGGTGTAGTCTTTTTGGATCCTTCTGTAATGCTGGAGAAACTTCTATAAGAGTCCCTATATTTTGAATGCATCTTGATCCTGGACTTCTGGATCTGGATCTCAAGTGTGAAGCCTGTTCATCTTTGGTGCTCAGAAGCTTATCTCTCTGATTACAGCCTATCGCCCCAAAATTAAAACTTGCCCTATGAGTTCACCAATGTCTTTTCAGCCCTTCAATACTCTTCTATTTTTTTGAGATGGAGTCTCGCTTTGTCATCCAGGCTGGAGTGCAGTGGTGCAATCTTGGCTCACTGCAACCTCCGCCCCCTGGGTTCAAGCAATTCTCTTGCTTCAGCCTCCCAAGCAGCTGGAGTTACAGGCGTGTGCCACCAAGCCTGACTAATTTTTGTATTTTTAGTCAAGATGGGGTTTTGCCATGTTGGCCAGGCTGGTCTCAAACTCCTGACCTCCAGTGATTCGCCTGCCTCGGCCTCCCAAAGTGTTGGGATGATAGGCGTTAGCCGCCACACCAGGCCACTTCAATACTTTTAAGGTATTATTTTGACATTTTCAATGAGAAGGTTGATCTGAATAACCTACTGTGAAAGATAAATATAGCCACAAACTATCTGCTGCTCTTCCTATCAAGAGGTCTCAGCCAGGTCCGGTGGTTCACGCCTGTAATCCCAGCACTTTGGGAGGCCAAGGTGGGCAGATCACTTGAGGTCAGGAGTTCGAGACTAGCCTGGCCAACATGGTGAAATCCCATCTCTACTAAAAATACAAAAATTAGCGGGGCATAGTGGCTACATGCCTGTAATCCTAGTTACCTGGGAAGCTGAGGCAGGAGAATCACTGAAACCTGGGAGGCAGAGGCTGCAGTAAGCCAAGATCATGCCACTGCACTCCAGCCAGGGTGACAGAGCAAGACTCCATCTCAAAAAAAAAAAAAAAAAAAAAGTGGGGGGGGGGCGTTTTCCCTCCCTTGAGAATGTAGGCACTCATGATTTGCTTTGACCAATAGAAAGGTGTGGAAGTAGGCTTGCTGTGGTGGCTCATGCCTGTAATCCCAGCACTCTGGGAGGCTGAGGCAGGTGGATTGCTTGAGTCCAGGAGTTCAGGACCAACCTGAGCAACATGGCAAAATCCTGTCTCTACAAAAAATACAAAAATTAGCCGAGCATGGAGGTGCGTGCCTGTGACCCCAGCTACTTGGGAGGCTGAGATGGGAGGATTGCCTGAGCCCAGGAGGTAGAGGCTGCAATGTGCCACTGCTGTGATCATGCTGCTGCATCTATCCTGGGTGACAGAGTGAGACCCTGTCTCAAAAAAAAAAAAAAAAAAGTGGCAGAAGTGACACTGTGGGACTTTCCAAGACAAGGCCTCATGAGGCCTTACAACTTCCACTCTTGCCCTCTTGGAATCCAGCCACTATGGGAAGGTGTCTGAGCTCTCCTGCTGGATAAGCAATGTGGAAAACTGAGGGGCTCTGGCTGATAGCCTCAGCTGACTCCCAGATGTATGAGTGAGGTCAACCAGGGCCATCCAGCCTCCAGCCAATGGGCCATTTGACTTGGATTACTTGTCCAGGAGTAATCTAAGCAAGACCAACAAAACTGCCCTCAGTAGAACAGATCAAATCGATGCTCTACAGAATACTGACCAACAAAATGGTTGTTGTTTTAAGCCACTAGGTTGTGAGGTGGTCTCTTATACAGCAATAGATAACTGATACACCCAGCTCACTATTTATTAAAAACCACAAATACCGGCCGGGCGCGGTGGCTCAAGCCTGTAATCCCAGCACTGTGAGAGGCCTAGGCAGGCGGATCATGAGGTCAGGAGATCGAGACCATCCTGGCTAACATGGTGAAACTCCGTCTCTACTAAAAATACAAAAAATTAGCTGGGCCATGGTGGCGGGCGCCTATAGTCCCAGCTACTAGGGAGGCTAAGGCAGGAGAATGGCGTGAACCCAGGAGGCGGAGCTTGCAGTGAGCCGAGATTCCGCCACTGCACTCCAGCCTGGGCAACAGAGCGAGACTCCATCTCAAAAAAACAAACAAACAAACAAACAAACAAACAAAAAAAAACCCACAAATACCTTAAACTGAAATTTTAATGCCTAAAACATTACTATCATAATTCTTGTTATTTGTTATTTTGAGAAGATATTTATGAAAAATGTGTTAACAATGTAAATATATTTTACTGTAGTCATCAAATATTTGATGGCAGAATTGTATTTTTTTTCCTTTTGACTTCAGGAAAATCTTTAAGCATACACAGTTAAAATGGCCAAGTCCACTTGGGTATACCAAAGTCAATTGATTACTGAAGCAGGGTAACAAAAAAACCTGAATTTTCCTTTTTCCAATCCCTTCACCCAAGGGGACTACAATTAGCTCTGCTAAAGCAACATTTAGAAACAAAATTCATTATTTCTTAACCTAGAAACCTGAGAGGAGAAGAAGGAATAGCATAACCCTAAGGCCATTCACTTTATTTCAAGTTAACACCCTACTGAAACATTTTGGAAAAAACCCTTTTTGATGATTTTCCATAAGAGAGTTAGCTCCAAAAATAGTTTTGTGAGCAAGACAATTTATATGCCTACTTTCCTTGCCTGTACATTCATTGTTGTGTAATTATAGCATCTATAAATCTACAACTAAATTTTCACTAATAGTACAATGTAAAGCAAAATGCCTTTACTTCTTTTACATTTGGATTACTCAGTTCCAAAATAGCTTGTTTTTTAGAGTGATATATTAAATTTTTAAAAATTTCTTATTTTAAATAAAACAATTCAATTTGAAATAAACCTTATCCAAAAGATGCCCAACGGATTACGGTGTTAAAATTGCTGGTTTAGGCCGGGGATGGTGGATCACGCCTGTAATCCCAACATTTTGGTAGGCCAAGGTGGGTGGATCTCTTGAGCCCAGGAGTTTGAGACCAGCTTGGGAAACATGGCAAAACCCTGTCTCTACAAAAAATACAAAAATTAGCTGGGTGCAGGTGCAAGTATGAGTCCCAGGTACTCGTACTGGGGAGGCTGAGCTGGGAGGATCACCTGAGCCCAGGAAGGCCAAGGCTGCAGTGAGCCATGATCACGCCACTGCTCTCCAGCCTGGGTGACAGAGTAAGACCCTGTCTCAAAAAAAAAAAAAAAAAAAAAAAAAAATTATTGGCTTACAGATTAAAGAAATTTTATGATTAAATAAATTTAATCCTATATGTAGCTTATTATTGTTGATACGAATCTATTGTGGTTTTGTTTTAGAAGTATATACTTTGTGTCTTAAAACTGTATGTGGAATGTTAGCTAGGACCACCGGCATGTACCACCATGCCTGGCCAATTTTCTTTTTAAGATTATTTTTGTGTAGAGATGGGGTCTCACTGTGTTGTCCAGGCTGGTCTCAAACTCCTGGCCTCAAGTAATCCTCCCACCTCAGCCTCCAAAGTGTTGAGGTTACAAGTGTGAGCCACTGTGCCTGGCAGTTTTATTATACTTGGATGCTATGGCACTTACAACATATGATCAAAATGCTGATGGATTATGGTAATAAAGAATACTTTCTTAATAACTTCGTAAAGCTCAACATGTAAAAAGCTAATGACGATGATAGAGTTAAAGATTTGCCTGGTATTGATGCAATAATGATGCTATCAACATACAGGACAATTAACATGATTTTGTCTTGATTTGGCCATGTTTATAGATTGTTATATAAAAAGAGATTTTTTTTCTGTGTACCTCTCTAGAACCATTCGGAGAAAGGCAAAAGCAAAAAAAAAAAAAAAAAGAGTAAAAAAAAAGTTGGTTCATACTGGGAAAATAATGGAAGAAAAATTTTGCCTTGGAATTGGTTGATTCTAGTGTGTCATTCCAAGACTCAAGCATAAACAGAAATGTTTTTTTTAAAAAACGCTTTTTTAATATAACAGGCTATAACTAAGATTATATTTGTGATTGAATAAATTTAGCAGAGTATATGTGTAATTAGCGGAGATATTCAAGTAGTAAGTGTTAAATTATAAAGAGAAATGTCTATAAACCTGACTTTTATGATGAGCTGAAAGTCTAAGGAAAATCAAAGATGCAAGAGCGTAAACGGATTGTTGGATTCAGTTAATCCTCTGGTTTTTACGATCCTAGCATGAAAGCATTCTGTACATCTCCCACGGTCACTACAATGCTTTCACTTTACTATGATTACTAAAAACCAGTACAGTAGCAACTTCTGCTGATAGAGTGTCTGAGACAGAGAAGCCCAACTGTGGAAAGTAGCGCCACCTAGCGGCCGAATTTGTTTCTTACAATCGACCAGCTTTTCAAAAGGTGACTGACTGGGTCACTAGGGCCTATTCTATTTACATGGCCTTTAGCAAGCTGATAAAAGAGTTTAGGCTGAGTGTGGTGGCTCACACCTGTAGTCCCAGCATTTTGGGAGGCCGAGGTGGGAGGATCTCTTGAACCCAGGAGTTCAAGGTCAGCCTTGGCAATATAGTGAGCCCCCATCTCCCCAAATGTTTTTAAAAAAATTAGCTGCGTGTGGTGGTGCGTGCCTGTGGTCCCAACTACTCAGGAGGCTAATCCTGGAGGATGGCTTGAGTCTGGGAGGTCGAGGCTGCAGTGAACCGTGAATGTGCCACTACACACTAGCCTGGGCAACAGAGCAACACCCCATCTCAAGAAAATAAATAAAACTTAAAATAGTTTAGACTACAAGTGATGGATTTGGAAAATAAGGGAATTTTTTTTTTTTTTTTTCCCTAAGCTTCTGATTCTCTGGTTGAAAAATAGGGGAATCTTGTGTGGTACAATTCCTTAATAAATTTTGATTGGATATCTGAGACATTTCAGTAGAAATGGTTCAGCATCTGTCCACATTAAAATCACTTAATATTGGCATTATGGTGTCTAAAATACAACTTAATAATAAAAACGCAGCCATTGAAGTCCTGTCCACTATGATTTAAATGTAAGAAACCGATGTTAACACTTGTAGCTTCACCAGTTCTTCGAGTTGGGCACAAAAATCCTTGGCTTGAGCTACATAGATGCTTGGCTCAAGCCAAGAATCTGGGGCTGGATGATGGTGTGAAGATTTTCTTTCCTTAGTTTTGAAGGGCAGTCTTCTTTTGGGGAGGCTCAGGTGGCTAGCAGGGGGTGCAATTCAATTAGCCAAACACAGTTGTTGGAGCTAATTAGGAGACAATAATAACCAGCTGCAGGTTTCAGCATCTCCAAAGCCCTGTGTATGACAGGCATGGCCCTGCCCCCGCCTGCCATCCATGGGTGTCTGTCTCTGAGAGGGAGACAAGGGGAACACGGTGTCTCTGATGAACACCTGTATACATGGGAGACCTGACAAAAAAATCTCCTTCCAACAATTTTTATTATTCCAGTCTTAATCCATAGAAGATAATAGCTCCGGTTTTGTTTATTCTAAATGAACCTGCTTAATAGAAAACATTAAGAATCTCTCTTATACTCATTTCTGATTATCCTGAACAAAAATATGTACTCTGGCTGGGCGCAGTAGCTCACACCTGTAATCCCAGGACTTTGGGAGGCTGAGGCGGACATCACGAGGTCAGGAGTTCGAGACGAGCCTGGCCAACATAGTGAAACCGTGTCTATACTAAAAATACAAAAATACCAGGCATGGAGGCATGTGCCTGTAGTCCCAGCTACTCCGGAGGCTGAGACAGGAGAATCGTGTGAACCTGGGAGGTGGAGTGCAGTGAGCTCAGATTGCAGCACTGCACTCCAGCCTGGGCGACAGAGCGAGACTCCATCGCAAAATAAAAAAAAAAAAAGTACTCGTGTGTGTGTGTGTGTGTCTGTGTTGGGGGTGAGTGTATATCCTTGCAGGATACACATCTATTTAACATATAGAATTAGAGAATTAACTGAACCTGTGGGATGGAGACATAGATAACATTGAAAAGCCACGGAAGAATCCTAATAACTTAGTTTTAGTCATTAGTTATGTCTCTTCCTTTAAAATAGATTATATAATGCAACTAACTACTAGTAACGTCTCCCTGAGTGGGCAAGGAGAATTAAAATATCAAACCATAATGGGGGAGAAACCCAGCATAGGTGAAATTAGAGAATTGTTCTATTTTAGAGTCAAGTTTTCCCTTCAATAGCAGGTTTTAATCACTTCGATTATCACCCTACCGTTTTGTTCTAACCACGTTTTTGTGGTCTTTTAAACACATATTCGAAAGGAAACAAATGTCATTCCATTTTATTATTTAGTGCTTTCTTTGGACTGTAATGAATTAGAATGCAGAATACAATAAAACAAGTCTCGTACGTAACTTACAATCTAATATGATGATAACAATTATTTTCCCCTGGACACTAAACTTAAATGTAGAGTCGAGACTTTTCTGTCTAGAAACTTTCTAGCCTTAACACGTAATTAAAAATATGATGGTCTTACAGCCATGCAGTTATCTATTAAAATCCATGGAAGGTACTATGTAGAAAACAAATGGGCATTTCTTTTTTGTGTCTTCTAAATTCTGTTCATAACAAGTGAATGGCTAAGTAAGGATGTAATTTCTTTTTTTTGTTTGTGTGTTTTGTTGTTGTTGTTGTTGTTGTTGGTAGAGACGGAGTCTTGCCCTGTCATCTAGGCTGGAGTACAGTGGTGCCATCTTGGCTCACTGCAGCCTCCGCCTACCAGGTTCAAGCGATTCTTCTGCCTCAGCCTCCCAAGTAGCTAGGATTATAGGCATGTGCCACCACACCCAGCTAATTCTTGTATTTTCAGTAGAGATGGGTTTCACCATGTTGGCCAGGCTGGTTTCAAACACCTGATCTCAACTGATCCGCCCACCTTAGCCTCCGAAAGTGCTGGGATTACAGGCGTGAGCCACCGCGCCCAGCCAGGATGTAATTTCTAATACACATTATTTCTTCTGTATATTGATGCTTCATAGGAGGTGCTTGAAATAATTCTGCCAAAAGATAAGATCAATAAAATTTCAACCCTTCTAATTAGGAAGGCTGTCAGTACTAACAAAACTACACTGATAGACAGACAGTGAGTGATGGATTTAGATCCACACAATCAGGAGAAACACACCTTATCTTTTTATTATGAAATATATGGAGCATACAGAAATGTAGAGGATATAATAAAGAGATGTGTACCCACCGCTAAGCAGTGCCAAATCTTAAGGTATTGCTATATTTGTTTTAACTCTTAATTTTTTTACAAACACAACTTTCCAGGTTTCAGCAAAGTCCCCTTCCCTGACCCCATCCACCTCTTTCAGAGGTAATCACCACTAAACTTGGTATTTATCATCTCTATGCCTGTTCTATACTTTTAGTTCACCTGTGTCTACATACATGACAGCCCTGATTATTTTGCATGTTGAAATTTTTATATAGTTTATGAACGCTCAAGTTCTATGAAATATTCCCTTAAAGTCTGGGAGAAAATCAAAATGACCACAGGGATCATTTTAGGACTATGGTTGACTTTCTCCTTTCTAACCTCTTTCATTTTACAATTTTTATAAGAGAAGTAACATTCTCATTTCCAAGCAAACAGTTTTATCAAAGAAATAAAGTGGACAGGCCGGGCACAGTGGCACTACGCCTGTCATCCCAGCACTTTGGAAGGCCAAGGAGGGTGGATCGCGAGGTCAGGAGTTCAAGACCCACCTGGCCAATATGGTGAGACCCCCATCTCTACCAAAAACACAAAAATTAGCTGGGCGTGGTGGCATGTACCTGTAGTCCCAGCTACTTGGGAGGCTTGCGGCAGGAGAATTGCTTGAACCTGGGAGGCGGAGGTTGCAGTGAGCCCAGATCATGCCACTGCACTCCAGACTGGGCAAGAGTGGGACTCCGTTTCAAAAAAAAAAATGTGTATATATCCACACACACACACATATACATACACACACACACATATATGTATAGTGAAATTTTTTCCCACCCCTTTCTCCCAAGTGCCTAATTATCACCCCTTTCTGTCCCAGTGGATAAGCACTATTAACAGCTGTTCTGTCCTTCCAGCATAGGCAAACATTCTAGTTTCTCTGTCTCTCTCTCTCTAATAGAAGGGTAGTACAGTTACATGCTACTCCGCATCTTGCTTTTTCACTTACCCTGAATATCATATCTTTCTAGACAGTGTCCTCATCCTTTTCTAAAGCTACACATTTTCTCTGTATGGCTGTACCAGAATTTATTTAACAAGCTTCTCTTTGATGGATATTTTGGTGATTAAATGATTTGATATTTATGAAATCCACTTGTAAACTAGTCATACAATAATAAGAAATCTATGAGATAGATATTATCAAGTTCAATAATAAGGAATAAAAAAAACTACTTAATTTTAATACTAAACAGGAAAATTGAAAGAGGCCTGAAGCTGCTTTTTAAAATAAAATATTGTCATCCTCTTAACGGTTACGCTGTCAGGTAGAACTAGTTATTTGAAATCGAATGAAAACTGGCAATTAAAATATTGGCCTAGTTGAGAAACTTGTTTTTAACCTAACTTCTCCTTCTCAGAATATTTACCTTTATGGTCCTCAAATTTAATTTAATGGGTCATTTTCATTAAATTTGATGACGGGGCAATCTCAGGAAATACCTGTGAGAGGTTTTTTTTTTTGTCTACGATACTTGGCACAACGTATATTTAATGATAAGGCCAGAATGAAGATATGTACTTATAAAGTACACACAAAGTAGAAATCAGATTGGTTTACAAAGTCACTCAGTTTTCTACTCATTGTTTATTATGTGAACTTATTATTAAAGTTGTTAGGTTGCAAAAGCAAAGGATCAAGGAAACGTCATTATTTAAATATTACTAGATAAAACAAGCTATGAAAAAGTTACAGTTAAAAAAATTTTGTACTTCTATCTACTATGTTGTAAACACTACAGAGTAAATACTACCTACTCCACTGTCAACGCCGTTAGCTTCTGTGCTGTCACAGCTTTCATTTGCTGGTTTCTCCAAAAACTTTCATTCTCCCCTCCCACATGATACCAGATACCCAAAAGATATCCCAAAGAATTGGGCTTTGGGCACTTCAAAAGAAACATACTAAAAATTCTAAGATATCATTACAGAAGCAGAGATGCATTACTTATTTTACTGATTAGTTGGAGAACAAAGGATTGAGGTGTTGCCTATCAGATTGAGAGAAGAATGGTGGTCAAGGTTAGTCACACAAGGCCCTATTGATAATGGCTGCTGACCTTACCAACGTATTTTCTGCAAATGCTGAGATGGGACAGTGTAGTCTGTTCTAATAGAATGATTAAGGTGTTCATCATTACAGAAATTACTTCTTCGGCTGTTGGTTAACTCTTCAGAGTGTGCCCTATCAAGTGCTAACAGCCAAGTTTCACATTTCCTGAAACATCTTTCTTAATTTAACTTTCATCTAAGTTCTAGTCTGTAAATGAGAAGTGCAAATAAGAACGAGGGGTCAATTTATTTTAAGTAAATTTGTCATTAAATATCAATGTGTACAATTTCAAACATTTATAAATCTTGCAATTTATAGAAAAATTAATGTAATCTTAAAATTATTTGAACAGTGGTTTTCACAATTATTTACAATGAACTCAACGTACTTTTGTAGAAACACTGTTTAAAAGTACCCCTGCCACAAAGTGATCGTTTCACAGTACCTCTCTATAATATTTATGTCACTTAAGTGATGGCTGCATCAATGAAACCTATCAGATTCAATAATTTAGAAACAGCACAATCAGAACAGTAAATAAAGCTACCATCAATTCCAAACAAAACAGAACCTTTTATAGTAAGATATAAATGTTTTCCCATTCAGCACTAATTGAAAAAAATAATTAGGAGGCAATCTTTTCTTCACTGTTTACTACAAAACTAGGTAATTTTAAGATATTTTTAAAAATTGACTTTAAGAAGCTAGATTGGGTAACTTCTTATGTGACATTAAATATTTTGAGAAATTCTTGGTTTCATTGGAAGACATTTGTAATGATAAATCTTTTTTCAGTGACAATAAGATACTAAGCAGAGATAATTCCGTCATCCCAGATAGCAGTTTCTTATTAACAATTGCTAACATTTGAACTGAAAGAGATTATTGGCTTTATTTCTATATTTTTTTCTACTTACGTATTTAACTTTTTTGACATCCTCTTATCCCCTCAATAGGATCCAAAATATGTCTAAAATTAATTCAAAAGAAAAATAACTATTTGAATTATTGCTTGTGTTTGAAAACAATATTTACTGTAGTATTCCACGGTTTCTTCTTTTTTTAAGCTAAGACAATTAAATTAAAATGTAAGGGATAAGAAATATAGTTGAAGTCACAATAAAGTATATTTTCTTTTATTGACATAAAACATAAATTTTAAATGTTGGCTCTTTAAGAAAAAAATTCTCCTGGTAAATATTATGCATAACCGTTGCCCAAAAATGTATACAGCTGTTTTCCAACATATTTATATACATAGTGGTTCACTTAAGACCAGCCCTGTTAGAACCTTCTGAATTTAATGTGCTCTTAATTTGTAAATGGGCTACCCTCAGTGTATAAAATATATAGGCAGGTATGACAAAGTAAAAAATATAAAAAGGAAAGATGGAAGAAAAAAGAAAATATCCTTTCCTATAAGATCCAGACAGAAAGTCATCATGATTAGTGGGACAAAGGAAAATATCTGAAGGATTTCAGTTTTGGCAAATACTTTTCAGAAAAATATCCAAGCTGTGAGAACACTAAATGTCTATTTTAATAATTTAGTAGAGGTTTCTATTCAAACATTCAGTGAAGGTGTTGCCGTCTTCTACTATGTAGAAAAGAAGACTTTTGGGGTGTCCATTATAATCAAAGAGCTGCTCATTTTTAACAGGTTAGTAATAACCTTTTAATCAAGTATATGTCATGCAGAGACTCAAATCCTGGTCCAATAGTGTTTGAATATGTTTGATGGAAGATTCCAATGGTGAGGATCCAAATTCTTCCTACATCTTAGAGGCAATGCAGCAGGATGTTATGGCAATGGAGGGGGTCAGCCCCAAAGGTAGCTGGTCCAACCTTAACTGTGGATGTTAAAAAAAAAAAAAAAAAAAAAAAAAAAAAAAATAACACCAAATATTTCTATAGCATTCTTTTTGCTGCATTTTCTTTATTTTAAGCCACAGGTCTACTTGGAGGGTCATGCAGCAAGTGGCTTATAAATAAAATCAAAGTCTATGAATAGTGTCATCGCATTAAGAGACAGAATTGCTGGGTTCTTTCATTATGTAAAAAGCTCACATCTTGGGACTCCATGAGTTGGTAGGTTTTATGGAATACCTGAAATGGGGAACAAAAACCACATATGTCAATAATACATGCATACAATTCAGCAGTTAAAGCAATGAAGATGATTCAATCATTTATTAAACTAGAAAGTCCTATGATTTCTAAATCATGCCCCACAATTAAAATGCAACAAACAGGGCCAATTCCAAAATTAGCAAATATTGCCACTGTTGCTAATTGTTTACCAAGGCAAACAATTTCCAGCCCTCTCAAATTGCAGGGTATGTCACCAAAGAGAGAACCTAAATATAGTGACCACGTGCATTTTAGAAGCCTAAGAATCTAGACAGGTAGCACATCTTTTAGCTTAGAGAGATGCCACATGTCTCAATTTTCATAGAGACAAGGCCTTTTCATGCTGTCATGATACCAAGGGGGAAACAAACAAACAAACAAATCAAAACTTTCAGCTGCAATGTTTCTTTTCTTTACTTTTCCAGACCATTGTTATACAGCCCAAAATACTCAGGATAATGAAAAGTAACAGAATTTTTTCTAAAACAATGTGTACGTTTCTTTATAGATTTAAATTACAGCTCTCATGGGAATGTTTAGTCTTCCACCAAACATTCCTGAGAAGCAGAAAGAACAGATTCCATATAGATTTATGTATACAGAGGCCTTTTGTAAGGTAATTCAAAGAAAAACTAACTTTATTTGGACTAGTGGTTGTGTTTTTAGAAACGCAGTATTTACTGTGGCATTCCATAGTTTTTTCTTCTGTTACTGATACCAAATTAAGGTATTGTTAGTACAGAAGCAGACAATTTGAACAAATTTATTCTGAATATGCTTGAATATTCAGAATATGGAAAAAGTAATATAATCTAGTTTTAAATTCTCATGCAAGTAACCTAAATTTTCTCATTAAAAGATAACCTAATGTTCTGCAAATAATTTTCTGTAAATAATTTTCATTCTACATTTATGTATAGCACTAAAATGATAATGACAAGATAAATAAATGTTTGTCAGATCTCGACAAACAGATGTTCCCTCTCATATCACTAAAGTTTAAATTTTACATCTTAAGCTCAGGCCATTATCTTATTAATTGAGAGAGAGAATTTAACTCTCCCTAACCATGAAGATTTTTTTTTAAGTTTCACTTTCATGGGAATATACAGAATAAGAAGCATTATTTCCATTTAAGCCAGTAATTTTAAGAAAAATTGAGCTATCATCAAGAGCAGCTTCCAAAAATGGCTATTATAAATTAATAAGATTATGCAATATATTTCATAACATTGTGAGCCATTTTACTTTTATTTAAAAAAGATTATTCAGTAGAAATTAATGTGGAAAAATAATTCTATTTTCATTTCAACCCCTTTATTTAAGCAATCATTTTTAAAACTTCAGTTCACAAAATACATTCTTTTAACTAAAACAAAAGTGACTATAAATCTTCCCTGGTTTTAGGGTTTTACAGGAACTCTGCTGACATGCTCTGGCTGAAACTCTTGCCAGAATTGAAAAGTTAAGACTTGCTTAGCAAATTTTCAGGAGTATGAAAAATAATTTGTATACATTTGAAAGACAATTTAATTAATGTCAAAACTATACTTTAACTTTCAGCAGTCTGAAAGTCCTTTCATTTAAATATTAGTATTTTCACTTTTGCTTATTGCTGCAGCTCACAGCAGAATGTAGTCCCTCTTAAATAAATCATCACATTAAAAATGTAAATAGGTTAAGCAGAGTCACAGTTCTTACTTCTAACTGCCCCCAAAGATTAATTGGTCTAGCTAATTAGACCTTTAATTGATTTTCCAGCCTCCTAGACACAGAAAGAATGAAAAACACTGAAAAATTTCTGTTAAGTTATACACGAAAACATTAAAGCTAACTAAATAGAGTTGTCTAATTTAAAGAGTAACTAACCTGAGATGTACCTTGCTCCGATTAACATTACCATGCTACTCACTATAAAAAAGCCCAAGGGCAGACTACAGAAGATACTAGGGTCACCTGTGGTCATCCAAGCAGAAGAGAATTCCAGTCAAGCAAACCAAAAGAGAGACACATAATTACAATATTTGTGTTAAGAATCACAAGATAGCAAAACAAAATAAGCTATAAAAATAGTATATTCATAAAAGCTAGCAAAGAGTTATTACTTCAAATCAAAAATATAATCAATATTGAAGGCTTATGACAGTTAACAAACAATACAGATAGCATGCCACACAGCCAAGAACATAATACATATAGACCAACATTAGCCTTCGCTGGCAAAGCCAGAGAGAGCCTATGGATAACTTTTTGGGAGGCTGTTAATTTTAGCTTTCTTGATTCTTCCCCCAAATATACTAAATGATCTATTTAATTCCACCCAAGTTCAAATTATAGGTCTTTTGGCTATGAGAGAAGAGTTATATTAGTGTTCTAAGATGAACTTAAAACTCTATTTTTGCTAAAATATTAGTTCAGTTTTATTTTTTATTTATTTATTTTTTTGAGACGGAGTCTCGCTCTTTCACCCAGGCTGGAGTGCAGTGGCGCAATCTCGGCTCACTGCAAGCTCCGCCTCCCAGGTTCACGCCATTCTCCTGCCTCAGCCTCCCGAGTAGCTGGGACTACAGGCACCCGCCACCATGCCCGGCTAATTTATTTTTGTATTTTTAGTAGAGAAGGGGTTTTGCGGTGTTAGCCAGGATGGTCTCAATCTCCTGACCTCGTGATCCACCCGCCTCAGCCTCCCAAAGTGCTGGGATTACAGGCGTGAGCCACCCCGCCCAGCCAGTGTTTTTTTTTTTAATAGAATTTGGTGTGTAATGAAATGCACCTGACAATACATTTTAAACACATGAAAAGTATGTTAAAAATTGTTTACAAAGCATTCAAATATAGTCACAAACAAGAAAATAAATATGATTGCTTCAAAATTGGCAAACTGCTTTGAAACTTAAGCAAGCCTCATATTCCTCCCATAGGTTAAGATACAGGTAGCAGTTCTAATATCCTTTCAAGTTTATTAAAATAGGATTCTATCTGTATTGCTGTTATCATATAAATTATACAGTTATATAGCTTAGATTGCTTAAAGGAATACAACTAGCATTTTATTAACTGACGATTACTATTCCAAGTTTATTACACAGCTTAGAGACCCCCAAAATATTACATATTAGAGTGTTTTTCATAAATCTATTCAAAAAACATTTTCAGGCCAGGTGCAGTGGCTCATGCCTGTAATTCTAGCACTTTGGGAGGCCGAGGCAGGCAGACCACCTGAGAGGTTGGGAGTCGAGACTAGCCTGACCAACATGGAGAAATCTCCTGTCTACTAAAAATACAAAATTAGCTGGGCGTGGTGGCACATGCCTGTAATCCCAGCTACTCAGGAGGCTGAGGCAGGAGAATTGCTTGAACCCGGGAGGCAGAGGTTGCGGTGAGCAGAGATCGCACCATTGCACTCCAGCCTGGGCAACAAGTGTGAAACTCCATCTCCAACAAACAAACAAACAAAAAAATTTCAAACTGGCTTAAATCCACTGCAGCCTAACTGAAACAAAAACAAAGTTCTTTAAAATATAAAACTCTCACAAAACCAAACTACTTTTATCATTAATGCTGACAGCAGAAATTGGAGTAATCATATCTTTTTTTTTTGTTTTATCAACTTTTTCGTAGCATTTTAAATTCATTGATATTTTAAAGTACACAAACAAGGGAAAAATGATCAGTTGATTTTATGGGAATTTTGCAGTTAAAATTACATCCTGACCTGCTAGTGAGGAGAACTGTATATCTGTGTGTAAGACATGGGGTTGAAGGGAGGGAGACAGGGGGATTAAAATGCCATTTTAAGGCCGGGTGCGGTGGCTCACGCCTGTAATCCCAGCACTTTGGGAGGCCAAGGCTGGTGGATCACGAGGTCAGGAGTTCAAGATCTGCCTGGTCAAGATAGTGAAACCTCGTCTCTACTAAAAATACAAAAAAATTGCCAGGCGCGGTGGCAGGCACCTGTAATCCCAGCTATTCGGGAGCCTGAGGCAGGAGAATGGCTTGAACTTGGAGGGCAGAGGCTGCAGTGAATTGAGATCGCAACATTGCACTCCAGCCTGGGCGACAGAGTGAGACTCCATCTCAAAAAACAAAAAACAAAACAAAATGCCATTTTAAACATGCCATTTAAAGTGCCATTTTAAAACGTCCAGCTAGTTAAAGAAATCATGTAACTCAACTTCTTATAGCAATAATTACCGGGAACTAGAAAAGAAGTCAGGGCTTACGTCTGTTATATCTCACACAGCAACTAGCACTGTGCTAGAAAAATACTTATGATTGAGAAGTTTAATTGTAAAAGGTCTCTCAAAATTACAGTCTTAGCAAGAAAAACTTTGCCACCATCTTGGAAAAGGAAGCTGAGTCTCACAACAAAAGATATTAAGCTTATTAGGAGAAAAACAAAAGCTTCAAATAGGAACATCCGGGACTGAAAATACAGACCACAGTTATCTGTGGCAGTAGATAGTTCTGGAAGCTTCTCCTAAAAAACAGATACATTAACTTTGGGGTTGGAAGGAAGGCAGGTATTATTTCATTTGTCAACTCTTCCCCATTAAAGTATATGCTCAAGTCAGGTGTAGTGGCTCACGCCTGTAATCCCAGAACTTTGGGAAGCCAAGGCAGGTGGATTACTTGAGGTCAGGAGTTCCAGACCAGCCTGCCCAACATGGTGAAACCCCATCTCTACTAAAAATACAAAAAAATTAGCTGGGCGTGGTGGTGGGCACCTATAATCCCAGCTACTTGGGAGGCTGAGGCAAGAAAATCATTTAAACCCAGGAGGCGGAGGTTGCAGTGGGCCAAGATCGTGCCACTGCACTCTAGCCTGGGTGACAGAGCAAGATTCTGTCTCAAAAAAAAAAAAAAAAAGTATATGCTTCAATAAATTATTTGCCATTGTTCCATTCATTATGCTCCACATCTTGTATTTAGCAAAAAATAATACTATGCATCTTAAGGCTGTTTAAATGGTTTACTTAAGCTCTTGACCTTCCTAAGTGATTGAAAGGTAGAATAGTCTACTATTTTTTCTGCTAAGAGCATTTCCCAATCTATTTATAAGAGTTCGAATTTACTATGTTTGGTATATTTCTTCCTCTCTGATTCCAAAGAAATTCCCATTATGTACTTGGAATCAGCCTAGGAAGTAGCAGAATATATTCTGAAATTAATACAGTTTTCAGTTGGTTCAAGTCATAAAGACAGCCCCCCAAAAAGGTAAAGTAAGAGGAGAGGGGAAAAAAAATGAAGACTCTAGTTGATTTTTTTTTTCATTAAGAGGAAACTAGAAATAATTTTACTCTTGGAAGACTAAGTTGTCAATTGAAGTACCAAGAATAAACTAATAAGGAAAGATATGGCAGGATAGAGTTAAGTATGTATATCAACCTGGTAATTTACATTTCGTGTTTAGAACTTTAAAGTGTTTTCAAAATGTTAGAATCTCTGGACATACGATAATGCTTTGCTTCAGAGCAGCCTGGCTATGTGTAAATGGCTAGATACTTAAATAACTATTTAACATACTAAGAAAATGTGGCAATAATAAACAAAAACATTTTTACCACTTTCTGGAGATTGAGTTGTAACCCAACCCATTGACTTCATCACAGCTTTCTTCCATGTAGAATAACGAATTTCACTTTCTAGAATTAGAAGGTAGAAAAAACACATATGAAAGGTAGTTTGCTGAGATGTTCTAAGTGCCATACTTATGATCACTCAACATTCTTCACAAATTATTGCATATATTAAACTGCAATGGGGCTTTAGCAGGACTCAGATTTGAAAGCACATGGTTGCTGATGACTGCCAGTGACTGGAAGAGATGCTTGCTTGGAAGTTGGAGTGAAACAGGACATGGGGAGGCTGGGTGTGGTGGCTCATGCCTGTAATCCCAGCATTTTGGGAGGGTGAGGAGGGAGGATCGCTTGAGCTCAGGAGTTTGAGACCAGCCTGAGCACCATGGTAAAACCCTGCCTGTAGTACCAGCTACCCGGGAGGCTAAAGCAGGAGGATCATTTGAGCCTGGGAGGCGGAGGTTGCAGTGAGCCAAGATCACACCACTGCACTCTAGCCTGGGTGACAGAGCAAGACTCGGTCTCAAAAACAAACAAACAAACAAACAAAAACAGGATAGGGTAAATTCAGCAGGGTAAAGGAAGACTGGCAGACAGACTGCCTGCTATGCAGACTGGGCCACTCACAAACAAGTGGTAATGAATTAGAAAGGGGAATCCCATTTGATGTGTTTTCTCTTCATTTTTGGGGAAAAGAGTATGAGAAAAAGGGTATGCTGTAATGTGGGAAGACTAGAAGGACACCCAGGAGACAAGGCTCAAGAATCACTCACTTCAGAAAGCTTTCCGGTGCCCCACTTCTATCCCCCCACCCTCTTCACACACACCCCAGGATGCCAGCTACCACAGTGAATTGTTATGGTTTTGTCTACTGCTCCCAATATACTTTAATCTTCTGAAGGGCAGGCCGGGCGCGGTGGCTCAAGCCTGTAATCCCAGCACTTTGGGAGGCCGAGACAGGCGGATCACGAGGTCAGGAGATCGAGACCATCCTGGCTAACATGATGAAACCGCATCTCTACTAAAAAATACAAAAAACTAGCCGGGCGAGGTGGCGGGCGCCTGTAGTCCCAGCTACTCGGGAGGCTGAGGCAGGAGAATGGCGTAAACCCGGGAGGCGGAGCTTGCAGTGAGCTGAGATCCGGCCACTGCACTCCAGCCTGGGCGACAGAGCCAGACTCCGTCTCAAAAAAAAAAAAAAAAATCTTCTGAAGGGCAAAAGAAGGTAAGAAGATAAGGCTTTATTCATCTCTATATCCCTGCATCAGTACAGTCTCTGGCCTGTGGTTGGCTATAAACAACTGTTTGCTGGCAAAATGTACTATTTATATCTAGGTGCCCATTCGTTTATGGGGAGGAGTGAGGGCTGGTGAGAGGGAGGACAATAGGGCATGACTGATCAACCCCAGGCTAAGGCCTTCAACACCAGCAAAGATGGCTCTCCTACGAATGGAGATGGCTGTCTTGACATAGAGCTTCCTTGCTTTAAGAGTGAGATTGGCATTTAGAGGCCATATACCTGCTCTGGACATTATTTGCTTATTATAAAGTTGATTTGTTTTTTGAAAAGTAGAAACATTTTTTGAACTTCATATTTCATCCAGTATTGCAAAAGTTAAAAATGACAGAATATCAGATGTTGAAATACATTTCTAAATCAAGGTACATGGTATACTCTGACTATAAAATTACTAGTATTATAATTCATTTTCGTATATGTTTAATGAATAAAATTGAGAAACACTGGCATAGTCTCCCAGAAAACCAAACAAAAATGCATTTGAAAGCTTATTCCCAATATTTTAAAATCCACTTTGATGCTTTCTTTTTTTTTAAGAGACAGGGGTCTCATTATGTTATCTAGGCTGGATTCGAACTCTTGGGCCCAAGAGATCCTCCTGGGTAGCTGGGACTATAGGCACATATCACCATTCCCAGCTGATGCTATTTTATGCACAGGTTTTTAAAAAGTTATAAAACCAATTCTAATATATAAAACCTTATTTTTTCTACATTTATTTAAATTTAAGAACGGCATCACTACATTTTAGTGAAAGTGCTGATCACAGCTTGTGGCTTAGCTTAGCACAGTGAATCAAATATCTAATGTTCACTTACTTAAATTGTTGCTGCCTTCATCAGGTTAGTCCTGCTATGCTTAAAAGTTACCAGTGTCTCTTAACCCAGCTAATTATGTCCTAAAGCTGGACCACTGGCACCAAAGATGATCTGGTATAGACATTAGGGATGAGTGGCTGATATATCTTCCTTCTCACTTTAAAAAAGGCTGTTCTAGCTAGCTATACCCGACAGTGTGGCAGAATTATTATCCTACACTAAAGGACCATAAACATTAAAAGCAAATGGTTTTTAAAAAGTGATTTTAGAAGTTCTTTTGATAAGCAACGATTTCTGTCATTCACATTTATTCAGTAAAGCCCAATATGCTTAGTACCCGAATCTGCAATGATAACATTTACTATTTTACTTGGTTCCTTAACTTTTTTTTTTTTTTTTTGAGACGGAGTCTCTCTGTATTGCCCAGGCTGTAGTGCAGTGGCGCGATCTCGGCTCACTGCAAGCTCCACCTCCTGGGTTCATGCCATTCTCCTGCCTCAGCCTCCCCAGTAGCTGGGACTACAGGCGCCCATCACCACACCCCACTAATTTTTTTTTTAATGTATTTTTAGTAGAGACAGGGTTTCACCATGTTAGCCAGGATGGTCTCCATCTCCTGACCTCGTGATCCGCCCACCTTGGCCTCCCAAAGTCCTGGGATTACAAGCGTAAGCCACTGCGCCCGGCCGGTTCCTTAACTTTTAACTAAACAGAAAAACAAAACTCCCATGCACTAAGGTCGTTTTCACAGTATTAACACTAAACATTTCATTATTTAAATGTACCCTCAGCATTAATCTGAGGTTCAAACCGCTCCATTGTGACGGCGGACAAATCCTCGGGTTCGAGACTCCATACGCCGACTCCTTCTGCAGCTCCTGCCGCCATAGCAGCACCTAGTGCAGTGGTTTCGGGCATCGAGGGCTTCACTGAGGGGAGAGAGTTCCATCAACACCTTTGTGGTTACATATGCCCAAAGAACTAGTTTTCCCCAAGAAACATTACTCCAGGAGTTTAAAGGAATGAAGACTTACTAACCTACTGGAATATATAGAATGTCTGCTTGTAGCTGCATAAGAATTTTGTTGCTGGTCATTCCTCCATCTACCTGCAAATGACTGAGTGGAATTCCACAGTCTCGATTCATGGCATCCAAAATCTTAAATAAACCAGTGTAATTAATGTTATAAATCTATTTCATAGTAACATCTCTGAAAATGGCAATCCTTCACTCAACTCTCAAGAGCTTCCAAGAGCCTATGGAATAAATTGAGACTTCTTATTCTAGTCTTCTAAGCCCTCTTTGATCTGCTCACAGCCAACCTTTTCTCTCACTACACCTCTGCATTCACCTTGATATTCAGCTAAGCTATACAACTCTGTTTGGTACCCTGTTTTTCTGCCTTGATGCCTATGTTTGTGCTATTTCCTTTGTCTAATGTGTGCCACTCAGCCTCCCCACAACCATAAAATTCTCAGTGGCTGACAGGGAACAGGAACTTAGAAGGTAATGACAGCTGGAAAAAGGGAAAAAACCCTGCTTATATTTAGATTAGTATTTAGGTAGCCTTAATATTTGATTAACTACATTTTCAGTACTGAATAAAGCTCAGGCATTAACATATAACTTAAGAGTGATAAAAGTGAACTAAGTACAAGAAAACAGGCCTGTATTTGTTACCTCTCGAGTTTGGAAACAAACAGCTTCTAATGCAGCAAAAGCAATATGGCATTTATTGGTGAACTGAGTGAGTCCACAGATTATCCTAAAAATACGCACAAAGATTTTCAGATTAGAATGGTATAAACCAATCAATTTGAAATATCTCAAATATGAAAAGGTCAAATTTGGTAGACAGAAGTGTCCAGGAAGAGAAAACTGGACATAATCATTAAGTAACTCAGAAAGACCTTATATTTCACAATTCTGCATTCATACATGAAAAAGTTTATGATGCATTTGAAGAGATGATGGCATCGTAAAACTGAACCAATATTCATTATGATGATGTCCCTTCACTATACAACTTGCAGACATCTTGAAGATAAAAGATAACATGACTATGGATATGGCAGGGGTTATTGTCAGCTGATTCATAACTTCTTGGAGCTTCAAGTTTCTGAAATTATATTCTCCAAAAAGAAAAGGTTTTCTCAACACGTTATAATTATTTGAAAATAGATAAGAAACTAATTAGTTATTAATGACTTTAGTAAATAAATCAAGATCCCCAAAAGTACACCACATTTTCAATACTTACCCTCTTGCGCTGGGCTCCCAATAAGGTGCATATAACCCCGAAAATGCTGGGACGAAGTAGCAACCATAAGAAGTACCTACTTCTTTAGCAAGCTTTTCTAACATTAAAAACAAAGCAAAACAAAACAAAACAAAAATCATACAAATATTGTGTATTATTAAATAAGCACACCTATTTTAAAAATTAGAAAAATTAGGACAGGGGTTTTGGTTTCCAATTCATTGGTAGAGCAAAATGTTGCTAACTACAGTAGTATGCTAGGATCAACAAAAACGAGTTTCTCCCACATTAAATACCCCCTACTAAAATGTAGCCTAGCTCAAGAAATCAAGGAACCAGATAGATGCGTTTCTTTAAGGTATTTTAGCTCATTTCCACTATTTTTTAAGGTTGCTGACTAGGAGATGAAAAAGTGGCCTCTAGTGTGTCCCTAATCAGAAATGTATTTCTGATGGTCTCACCTTCAGGCAGAGTTAAACAAGCGGATGAAAGAGTGAGTAGGGAAGCTCAAACTAATTATCTATAGACTGAAAACAGCCATATTAATACTTAAATTATAGGTACCAGAGTTTTAATGCTCACTCTAATCTAAGAGTTAAAGCTCTTTCTCATCAGATAAATTTAACTCAACTTTTCTATCTGCAGCTTCTGGCAATCTCCAGTGTTCAATTTTACACTTGGATAATTTTTATGCCCTACATTGCCAGTTTATTAATAACCACCACTAATTATGACAATTCCTTGTTTTATAAATCTTCACAAAATAGTATTTTGTATAAGCCAAACTCATACTAGGGATCTATATAATTTATGGATCACATTTGGGGCAAAGCATAAGTATTCACAGATTGCAGAGATAAAATACTGAAATGTGTCATTTTTCAGATTTTCTAACCTTTTGTTAGAACACACTCACCAATTTCTTCTGAGGTCTTTATAATTCCAAGATTGTCTCTTAGCCAGCGAATAACAGCACCAGCTATAGCTACAGAACCCTAAAGAAAAAAAGGAATCCAAGACAGAATATATTTTATCACGATCAAAGGTTTTTATTGAGCATATTCTGTGTATGACACAACCAGATGGACAGAATTCAGTTTCCATTTTGGGACTCCGACAAATACGATAAACTAGGTCTTCTAATACAAACATAGTTTTGTCTAAGTCACTAATAAAAGTTTTTCATGGGATGGGGAAAAGAAGTGAGCCTTCCAGCACACCCTTGGATTTGTCCCTATAGGTGGACATCGATCTGTTGGTCAGTTTGCTTCTTGAACAATTTTCTGTCTGTTGCTAAGCTATTGAGGTATGTTATCACTTAGAAATATATTGCCATATTATTCATAAAATTACTGGGAGAGGCCACATTAAAAGTTTTTTCAAGTCTGTTTCCCATATCTAACAGTATAGTAAATAAAAAATAAATAAATAAATAAATAAAAGCAAAGAAGCTAGCTAGTAAGTAATTTTTCTCTAAAACAAAATCACCTAGAGCTGTGGTAATAACGATAACAACATATTTTAGAGTCGGATAAACTGGCTTTGAGTCCCAGTTCTAGTACCTAATTGCTGTGTAATCTTAGTAACTAATCTAAGTAATTTAGTAAGTTAATCTTAGTAAATTAATCTAAGTAACTTGCCTATGTTACTTAGGCTTTCTGAGCCTCCATTTCTTCACCTATAAAATGATGACTATGACAACACTTACCTAAACAAACTACTGTGAGGCTCAATATGAGAATATATGTGAAGGTTCTTACTAAATGTAAATATTGACTTCATTAATTTTTTTAATGTTAAAGTATCAGCCAAATGCCAGTGACTGATGAATAGATAAAACACAGTATGTCTATACAATGGAGTATTATTGGACTATGAAAGGAATGATGTCTTAATACATGCTACAACATGGATGAGCATTGAAAACATTATGCAAAATGAAAGAAGCCAGGCACAGAAGACCATATACTGTATGATCCCATTCATACGAAATGTCCAGAACAGACAAATCTATAGAAAAAGAAAGTAGTGGTTGCCTGGGCTAGGGGATAGGGGGTGGTTATGGGGTTTCTTTCTGGGGTGGTGACAATGTTCTAAAGTTAGATAGTGGTGACGGTTGTAAAAATCTGTAAATATAGTATTACTATAAACCATTGAACTGTATACTTTAAAAGGGTAAATTGTGTGGAATATGAATTATATCTCAATAAAGCTATTATAAAAAGATCCTGACGGCAAAAAAAAAAAAAGTATCAGCACAAACCACTAGGAATTCCAAGAAAATTTTTTTAGCTCTGATAGTTCATTCATATAGATTATTAATGTAAATTACTTCCACAGAGTCACTCCAAACCAAATGTCAGGTGATATTAAATGTAGAGACCTGTCCCCAGTTCTATTAACTGAATTACAAATGGTCATGCCTTCTTGTTGTCAGTTGTCAAGATGTAAGTAAACTAGAGAATGAATATGCTGGTATATTCCATCATTCATAGCTTCTATGAGAAGTTACTATGTTACTGCAAACCTACAGAATGCCTGTATTCTGTTTCTACGTTTATACGTTTATACATTTTTATATATGTAGACATACATACAGTACTCTGTATTACTACATATATAAAATGGCTTTTTAACCACAAAAAGTATTTGAGGAACAGATCTGACATAGCTGTGCAAATATGACAAGGCTTTAAAAATGGGACGAAAACAATTCAACAAATACCTTACGAGGGACTCTAACACAGCTCATTCCCTGCCTAAAAGAACTTGTTGTACTTATTAAGTTTGACACATTTACATATTTAGGTGCTTAGTGGGATCATTCAAGAGAACTAAGTAAAATTTTGGTTTAAAGAGATTTAAGGCCAGGCGCGGTGGCTCAAGCCTGTAATCCCAGCACTTTGGGAGGCCGAGACGGGCGGATCAGGAGGTCAGGAGATCAAGACCATCCTGGTTAACACGGTGAAATCCCGTCTCTATTAAAAAATACAAAAAACTAGCCGGGCGAGGTGGCGGGTGCCTGTAGTCCCAGCTACTAGGGAGGCTGAGGCAGGAGAATGGTGTAAACCCGGGAGGCGGAGCTTGCAGTGAGCTGAGATCCGGCCACTGCACTCCAGCCTGGGCGACAGAGCCAGACTCCGTCTC
>NC_045445.1:117418756-117433331 GCF_002776525.5 Piliocolobus tephrosceles
CCGTCTCAAAAAAAAAAAAAAAAAAAAAGAGATTTAAGAACTTTACTCTCAAATTTCCCCTGGAAACAGACAGTTCAGAGATAGCAGCTGCCAAATATTAGTAAATACGTAAGAGTTTTCAGACCAGTGCTGTCCAATAGAAATATAAAGTGAGTCACATATGTAATTTACATTTTTGCCACATTAAAAAGGTAAAAGGTAAAATTAATATTTTATTTAACCCAATGTATTAAAAAAATTTCAACACAAAATCAATATTAAAATTTGAGATATTTTATTTTTTTGTACTATCTTTGAAGTCTGGTATACACTTTACACTTAACAGCACATCTCAATTCAGACTAGCCACATTTCCAGTGCTCAACAGCTGCATGTGGCCATGGCTGCCATGGGCAGTATAATTCTAGACCTAATTGAAAAACAAAAACAAAAACAGGTGTCCCTCCTCCTTATACTCTCAAAGACACTGTCCTTAAATGGCATCTAACAAGAAATGCATACATAATTGTTTTAGGCAAGTAGAGTTAAACTATGAATTTTTAGAAGCCACTGTGCTAGGAGTCTAGTAAAGTGATTTTGTGGCACAGCTAGTGGGACTTTATACTCTAGGAAACCACATGCTGATATACCTCATTTCCATTGAAAAAGATAGGATATGACATGCTTACACCATATTTTTAAGAGGAAGCAATATGATTTTAGCAAAAGGAAAATCAAGGTTTTGATTAGAGGTAACTAGTTGAGAATCAGAGTATCATTTAGATTAAAACAAAAGAAAAAAATACATAGTCACTGTTAAGGCTCCAGGAGATAATTGTTTTAAATTCTGTCATCAGGAATATACAGAAGTGTTTTGTTGTGATTGAAAAACTAGATTCAATATAACACAATAAAAGGTAGATAAAAACACTTATCTGAAAAAAGTAAATAATTGTGCTGTCAAGATATAATACATGGTATGGCTTAGCTTTTAAAGAAATAAAAATGAGAGACACCTCTAAATTCACAAAAGACATGTGGTCTTCTGAATTCAGAGGCAGGAAACAAAATGGAAGATGGTATAATGCTTCAAAGCTGGACAGGAAAAGAGTACAGCAGCCAAAACCTAAAGTGATAAATAGAAGGTGACTATCTACTTGTTATCAATTAAGTTGCCATAAGTTACATCCTAAGTATAAAGATCCAATACTTTAGTATATCATCTAGAAATTTGAATCAGCCCTTGTTCTAGGTTATGACTCCCTGGAAAAGATGCATGCAAGCCTAACAGTTGTATACTAAGGGAGATGCAATGAAAGTAAGAGGGTGTAAAGAATAATGAATTAAATTATAACAGGGCAAGAGGAATAAATTATTTTAAAACTAGACATGTAGCCTGGAAAGTGAAAGGCTAAGAAATAGGCTATACGAAGATTGAATTAAAAATAATCAAGTAGATCTGATGTCATGTCATAGCAGGCAAACACATTTTTCTTCAAAAGCTCCTTGACATGAATGCCACTGCCACAAACAGTATAAAAATAAAGCAGGATATTTCAGGATGCAGTAGAATTGTAGCTTACAAGGCAATTAGGGTGAAAATTGGTGAGTATGAAGAAAAATCACGTAAAGTAAAGATTACCCTAAATTGCTTACAGTCATCCATCAGGCATAGCAAACACAGTTTTGTGTATACTACAGTGCCATGTATCTGTACATATATAATTTATAATGTAGTTAATTTGTATATATTAGATTACAAATGCAGTGTCTAACTCTATAGCATTTTTAATTGCATAGAGAAAGGGAAGAGTTGAACTGGAGCAACATTACTTTTGAAATGTAACAGATTTCATTAATACTTCAGTAACAAGTTGGGGAACTACAATTAAAAGCATTTATTGCTCAGAAAGTATACTTTTCAAGAAAGAACATTATAAAAGTTCATAAACAATGTTTATATGCTTGCGGCAGATAGACTTTTAATTAAGGTGGCTCCCATGATCCCTGCCTCCTGATGTTCATACCCTTGCATAATCACCGCCTCTTGAGTGTGGTGATATCTGTGACTTTCTCCTACCCAACAGTACATGTCAAAAGTGATGGGATATGTGTGGTGATGTGTACGTGCTTCCATTACATGATTTACTGTGCCTGTCTTGCTGGAGATATTCCCTCCCTTCCTGACTTTAAGGAAGCAGACAACCACAAGGAACTGAATTTTGCCAATAACCTGAATGAACCTGGAAGCAGATTAAACCTCAGATGACAGAAGAGCCTCAGTCAACACCTTGACTGCAGCCCTGTGAGATTCTGAGCAGGGTACCAAGCTAAGCTGTGCCTGGATTCTGAACCCATGGGAACTGAGAAACAACACATGTGTTGTTTTAAGCCACTTAAGTTTGTGGTAATCTTGTTACACAGCAATAGATAATCTACTACATAGGTTTATACCTAAAATCGGGATTTAGCTCAAGAAGGATGAAAAACTCTAAAAAGGAAATCTTAACGCTATAATCGTTAAACCATACCAAAGAAAAAATAGGGGAAGAGACATTTAAAGAAACCAATAAGGTAATATAGGGAACCCTCTTTGAAGTTCATATTTAAAAAGAAAAAAATGGCCTAACATAGGATTCAGTATTTAAACAATATTTAATGGGTACGTATTATCTGCCAGCCTGCTGGGACAGAGTGGTAAACAAGATAGACAAGTATCCTCGCCTCGGGAAATCTATATTCTAGTGACAAAACACGGAACATGGAAGTCTCAAGTTATAAGTAAGCTCAAGTTCATAATCATATTAAAAGTTCCCAAAAGGATTTTTGTTTTGTGAAACAGTATTTGGAAAAAGAAGAGGAACAAGGATGCCAGAGGGAAGACAGAACCACTCAATGGCTCTATTTTGCTCCAGTCTCTTCCACTACTGAGAAATATTTTCCAACTAGAAAGGGTGGGACAAATTTAACCAGTTTAATATGAGCTTAATGTCACAGAACAACTTAAGGATCATGAACCCCAATTTCTTTTTACAAATAATGAAAATGAGAATTTAGAGGTGTTAAAATGTCAGGCCTTAGTATCACCTGCCAGGGGCTTCAGAGAGAGAAAAAGAGTTCTCTTTTGATGAAAAAGAAGATGCAGATGCTTACATGAGCAGAAATAATGAGTTTGTACTTCAAAAATCCCCTTTGTTCTAACCACAGAGGATAACAGACACTATATAAAAGAGAAAACTGAAACAACATGCTGACTCAAATACAGAATAACATCTACGTGGACAGACACGGAAACACATAACCAAACAGGACTGAAGCCACGAGCATGATGGCTTCTGATTTATTTTTCTATATGTGTCAGGGAGTAGGAGTGGTGGCTGGGAACTGGTTCCTCCAGAAGAAAGGGGTCCAAAATGTTTTGTGTAAGACAGGGAATAGAAAGAATCAGGCTCAATGCTTGAAGCCAGGGGCTAGGTGGAGCTCTCTTACTTGTGTAGGAATGCTAAAAAAATAAGCAAGTGTGTATTTGCTGACTGAGGCTATATGGCTTAATGGAAGACAAGGCTGGAAGTGACAATTCTAAATTATATGAAGAACTCTTGTATTAAGAAATCCAACAAGGCCGGGCGCAGTGGCTCACGCCTGTAATCCCAGCACTTTGGGAGGCCGAGGCAGGCGGATCACGAGGTCATGAGGTCAAGACCATCCTGGCTAACACGCGAAACCCCATCCCTACTAAAAATACAAAAAAATTAGCATAAGTCCCAGCTGAGGGAGGAGAATGGCATGAACCCAGGAGGCGGAGCTTGCAGTGAGCCGAGATGGGGCCACTGCATTCCAGCCTGGGCAACAGAGCGAGACTCCATCTCAAAAAAAAAGAAAAAAAAGAAAGAAAGAAAGAAATCCAACAAACTTAATAGCTGGACTAGAGTTCATTTCAGCCTAACACAGATTTTAAAATACGTATGCTTTAAGTATTCGGAGATAAATTAGGAAATGACTTCCATTTTAAAAACAAACATGAAATCAAGAATCAAAATAAAAACAGAGAACTGAAACAAAATCAGGTGGATGTGAAAAATAACCAAATAAAAACTATAGAAATGAAAATATTAAATAAGATGAAAAATGTAATAGATGGAGTAAACTCTAGATTAGATAGAGATGATGAGTAAATTAGCACTCCCCCACATTGCTGGTAGGAGTGCAACTTGCCACATCTACTGTGAAAAATGGTTTGCATTATCTACTCAAAGTGAAGACATACATAATCTATGGCCTAGAAATTCTACTCCTACAGAAAGGTGAATACATTTACGTCAGGAGGCATATACAAAAATGTTCATAGCAGCATTTTTCATAATAGCCAAATACTGAAAACCACTCGAATATCATCAACAGCTGAATAAATACTGAACTTCAATAATTTCATATAGCAATAAGAAGGAATGAAAAAAACAGCTATGTATAATACTGTGGATGAATCTCACAAACATAATGTTGACTGAAAGAAGCCAGATCAAAAAATACAAAAAAATACACACTAAGTGACTCAGACATGCATGCACATGCTCTCTCTCTCTTTTATATTTTTAATATATCAAATATTACACACATGCAAAACTAAACTCTGGTGTTCAGGGCTGCACATTTAAGTGTTAGAACTACAAAGAAAAGTAAGGAAGTGATTATGATAAAAGTCAGGCTGATGTTTATCTCAGGGAGAGGGAGGAAGTTGTGATCGGGGGCAAATAGAGGTTCTTGGGATTGGCAGCGTTCTAGGAACAAGTTACATGAGACTTTATAGTAATTTTTCAAGTTGTACATTGATATTTAATTCATTTTTCTGTATGTGTCTTATATTTCACAATACAAAAAAGGCTTTTATGTTTTGTCTTGTTTGTTTGAAAGAGAGAATTTGGAAATGGAAGGTAGATACTGAGAAACTCACCAGGGACGCAGCACAGAGAAACAAAGAGATTAAAAAAATATAAAAGGGCAGTTAAGAGACATGGATGATGGGTTGAAAGGTTCCAATATTCATCCAATAGCAATTCCAGAAGAGGATGGAGGTAATGGTAGAGGAGCAATATTTGAAGAGATAATTGCTGAGAACTTTCCAGATCTGAAGATAGACTTGGATCCAAGTACCTAACAGGATAAATAAAAATAAATCCAAACCCAGGCATATCATAGTAAAACCATAGAACATCAATGATAAAGAGATAATGTTAGAAACTCCCAGACAATAAACCAGATTATCTACAAATGAACCACATATTAACAGCAGAGGTCTCATCAGCATCGAAAATGGCCAGAAGGGATGTGGGAAAAACAATTAATATAGGCTTTTATACTAATCCTTAGAGTGAGGGCAAAATAAAGACAAACCTAAAAAGAATAGGCTTACTATCCCACACTATTACTAAAAGAAATATAGAAGGATGCCCCTCAGCAAAAAAAAAGAAGAAGAAGAAAAAAAAAAGTAGGTGGGAATAAAAAAGGTATGAGACGAAAGAAATGATACTGGACACAGAAAACTAAGAAAAATAAGTCAATAAATATGATTCATTGTGGACTGCAAAGAAAACAATAGTAATTATTGCATGTTGAACAAAATGGGGGAAATGAAAGCTTTAAACAAAATAACACAATTGGTGATGAAGGAGGTAGAATAAAATATTAGAGGTCCTCATCATGGTTGGGAGATTAAAAATATCAAATAATGACATACACGCTTAGAAAAATATATGGTTAAACAATGTCTTAAAAATCTAAGGGTATACACAAAAGAAAAAAAATCACCAAAATAAAAACATAGAAATGCTTCTTATTCCTCCCAAATCAGCAGAGGAAGAATGAAAAAAGACTAAAAGACTGAAGATGGGTAGCTATAGTTTCAGGTTTTAAAGAGCATAAAGACTAAAATGTTCCTATCTCCAACTTCTAAGACTAACAATAATCGATCAAATGAAAGACAATATTATTAAATATATACTTTGTAAGCATTTACAAAAAAAGGAATTAGTATGACCAAGTGAAATTAGCATGAGTTTACTGATAAAAAGTCTTACCAATCTAGCATTATTCCCCACTCTTGTTTTTTGGTTTGGTTTAATTTAATTTTTTTAAATGTTTGTTAATTGTAAAAAAAAAAAAAAAGTAAGAAAACATAAAGAAAAAATTCTAACTACACCGTTAACATATTAGTATGCGTATGTGTGTTGTTGTTGCTGAGACTGCTAGGTTAGCAGATGAAGGAAGGGACATAAGCTGGATGCAGGGACAACAACACTGGGCTTGGTAGACTGGAGCCCAGAACTTCCAGACTTACAAGGAAGGAAATGTACAGCAGGGTGGCCTAGGCATCAAGGTTTTGATGTCCAAGCATCTGGATGTGCATCCTGGATCTGCTACTTACTGTTGTCAAAAGTTACTTGGCCAAGGGACTCCAATTTCACTTTTCTAATCTCAGTTTCCTCATGTGGAAAACAAGGGGATAGGAGGGTGTAACTAAGTATATTGTCATATGATCTAGTGTCTCTCTCAGCTTTTACAATTCTAAGCATCTAAAAGCATTACATAAATTGAAACAAAATCATAAAGCATATGCCTGTTAAATCTCTAGATGAGACAAAACTGAAAGAGTAACAGTAAAGAGTGAAAACGAATTCAGACTGTATAGGAATAGGCTAAAATCACTATTATGAAATTAAACAGGAAGAAACAAAGACCTGAATTTAGATTTAACAAAAAAACTACACAAATACAGAACGGAGCAGACTTGGTTTGACAATGATTCATTTGAAAACAAGCTAGGGTTTTTAGCATATGCTCCCAGGGCCAATAATATGAAGGGGTTACTAGTCTAAATTAATGAACTCTCAGGCTAGAAAAGCAAAAGTAGTGCTTATGGTAGGAGAGGTACAAATCACCCTATTGATTGAGTACAGGTCAGATTAGATGTAGAATATTATATTCCATTCTGGATGACATGAATTGCAATGCACCCGATGAAGGGAGTTCAGAACTATAAAGCATCCATAAACCATGTGAGATCAAGGCATTGGGTCAGTTTACCCTGGAGGAGGAAGACCCAGAGAAACTGACCGCAGCCTCCAATGTTGGAACGCTTTTCACAACCAATGCAGGTCCAATGCTAGAGGTGTTATTAAGAAGCAACTTTGGGTGCTGTCTTCAGATAGAAGTTGGATGGCTACTGGTAAAGGAGACAGGAGAAGGCTTTTCATATTGGGAGGGGAGTTAAGACCCGGTGACCCCTGTCCCTGAGGCCTGTCCCCGGTCTAAGGCACCTGTAATTCTAAAGCACTAATTGTTTCCTATGCAAGAAGAAAAAAGGCAGAATCATATTCTTCTTATTATATTATAGGTAACACTTATCAAGTGCATATTCTATGTGCCTAGTGTTGTGCTATGCACTCTCCACAGATGGAAAGTAGAGAGGGAGGGGGCTTGTAGGATTTTAAGTTCTGAGAAGTGTTAAGATACCTTTAATATACAGACTAAGTTTTCACAAATGCTTCCATCCATAGAAAAGGAGCTGGGGGGAGATATTATAGTGTTTATGGGTTGGGGAAGGGAGAAAAATAGAAATAAACTAATATTCTTCATGTGCTAGGCATAATGACTAATAAAATGTTTTAACTCTAACTAGAAGTCTTTACCTTGTGACAAATTATTATCAGACACTCCAAAAAATGAGCCTCAATAAGTTTGCAGATCAAGTGTATACTTGTGCATTATAAGGTAGCCATTTCAAAATTAATTATATAGAAACACTTATAAGAAATGTATCTAATTTTACAAAAATAATACTATTTATTTGACTTTATAAATAAATGTTTCTAACACAAACTTACCATATCCTACAGGCTTAGGCTGGCATATTCCTACTACAACATACAAACATGTTCGAAATAAATGTTTCCAGTGATAAGTGGCATAAATCTCCTCACTTTCTTTTCTATATCAAAATATTACACAAAATTTATTTTTATGAGGAGACAAGTGAAGAGAGTTATTCTGCTTTTTTGTGCCCAGGGTTCTCTTTGGAACCCTGGAGCATTTTATTTATAAAAACAAAGAATTTTCAAGATGAAAGAAATGTTAGCACGTTAATCCAATTAAACTTTAGAGATTGAAAAAAAACAAACAAACCTTACATTGTAGAGCTGTCAAGTAATATGCCTAAGGTGACACGATTAATTGGCGTAAGAACTGAGGAACCAATCTAATCAAGGTCTCCTGTGAGTCCTGACACCCAGGTCAGTCTCAGGTTCCTTCAACTCAATCAAATGCCAAGAAAGCAGAACTTTTTGAGTCCTCTGTATTAAGATTTACCAGAAAAGTGTTAGAAAACACTGTAATTTTTATTAGCTTTGAGTGTTTGTCATATTATCCATATTGATTAAAAAGAACTTACTTCCAAAGCATAATATACTGGTTTGTCTCTGCCAAGTTTGTAAGCCACTGTGGTGAGAAGGCCATGATCAGAAAATACACACTGTAGGAACGAAAAAAAAAAAAGATTTCAGTAGTGGAAAATGAAAAGATAACATGAGAGTATTTTTTTAAAGTTATAATAACATAGGTACAAAATAATGCAATCAATAAACCAATTTTTAAAAATAAATATAGTCAAAATGATCAGAATTAAGAACACATTTAAGCTGTATAAAAAGTTTATTCCTTGTTTCAAATTAGATTTGCATTAAGAATTTGACGAGGTCTCAGTCTAGATTTCCCACCAATACAATTAAAAACACACATATAAAATTCAAAAAGCCTAAAATGGTTCTTATTAGAACCATTCAAATTTTGTATTGAGCTCTAAATTAAACCCTGATAAAGATTAAGTAAAAGCTAAAGACTAAAAGTAATTTAATAGCAAATTATGTTCAAGCATTATTTATATGAACTTAAAGACTTTTATCAATTTTTTAATTTAAAGAACCAACCTTATGGCCTGTATTACATAGTAAGAAACATCCTGTTCCATACCTAGAGTTGAAGGGAGAATGAATAGTAAGACAATTTTATTGAAAGCAAATAATGAAACATTAATAATACAAATGATCAAAACTGACATATAATTTAGTCCAAAAAAGTCATTATATTATAGTTTTATAAAAGTTCCTAAAGTTAACTAAAATCATATATCTTCATGGAATGTTTTAGAAATCAGCCTAGAAGAAAATGTACTTAGAGCAATCTTTTTTTTTTTTTTTTTTTGAGATGGAGTCTCACTCTGTTGCCCAGGCTGGAGTGCAGTTGCACAATCTTGGCTCATTGCAACCTCCACCTCCTGAGTTCAAGCAATTCTCCTGCCTCAGCCTCCCAAGCAGCTGGGACTACAGGCATGTGTCACCACGCCCGGCTAATTTTTTCTATTTTTAGTAGAGACGGGGTTTCACCGTGTTAGTCACGATGGTCTTGATCTCCTGATCTCGCGATCCACCCCCCCTCGGCCTCCCAAAGTGCTGGGATTACAGATGTAAGCCACTGTGCCTGGCCAGTGCAATCTTAATAGAAAAATGCAGATATAGTATTTAGTGTTTAGTCAGTCCTAGGCCAGGGCTGTGTTTATAAAATACCACTGAATTACAATAAATTCTAAGTTCTGTCATAGTTATGTTACTACTAATCCATGTGGAGTGAAGCATCATAACTGACAGCCAGCTTAGCTCTATCATTAATACAGTCATAAACCGAGAAACACCACTATCTTCAGGCAGCGTGGGGAGGCTGGATACAGAGTGTGGGAGGGTGTAGTTGGAAAGCTAGGACAAGAGTGGCATGGAAGGGAAGGCAATTTAAGGTCTACCTTTGATAATCAGAGCCAGAATGTAACATGGCTGTTACAGAAGAACTGAATTTATTTTGTGGCAGCCTTATCAATATAAACTTTTGACTCTGCAGCAAGTCTGGCCCTTGGACATTAATAGGTAGTTTTGACTTGTGCCAGGCAGATAAGTGGCCCAAAGTGATACCAATAAGGGTCACAGAGGAACAGTTAAGCTGAGCTGGGGTAACAAGGTTGCTCACCCTTGCTTGGCTCTGCCCAAGCTGGGCATTCCCTCCCCGTGGGCCTTGCTGCTGTGCCCTGCACCACCAGGGTTCTAACTGTGCTGGTGACATTCCAGCAATTGAAAGATGGGACAGCACTCAGTCCAGGAGCTGGCAGAAGGATCCCAGAAGAAGCTACTACCAGTCAGCACTAATTCAAAAGATCCCATCAGCTGCATTTTGATTGTGCAACAAACACAAAACAAACCAAGAGAAATTGTTTTCTGACATTTTTCCAGGTACCATTGTTTTGAATAAGGATTAGCCTAGGATAGTCTATATCCTCTCATCCAAATATATTCTTGGCCTGCTTCATGAACAGGTGACAAATTCAAGGAGCATGGGACTAATATCTAATTTTGTAAAGACACTTGTCAAATAACACTAGGTACAGGTAACACATTTACAAACTAAAACACAAAATCACTATACCGTTTTATTGCCACACACTGAAAAAGCTATATATTTCAAGTTAATCTACTGTGATAAATATTCATAAAAATAGAAGTTAATTATCTATTTCATGCTTTTTAAAGGAGAACTCTGTACCAATTTAGCATCCATATAAACACTATATTGAACAGTTGCATATGTGTCTTAGTGCAAAATTGATGAGAAGGCTCAAGGCACTTAATAAAAGTGAATTCTTAAGTGAGTATACTTAATAAGCAATTAATGAGTATTAGCAAATATGAAGAGACTTCCTTGCTATATTTAGGCCACAGCTTTTAAAGCAGTACACATGCAAGTATTTTCCTCTTAAATTTTATTGTTCTTTCTTCCCAGTCATCAAGCACATATGGAGCTTTCAGCATTTACGTGATCTACCTTGTCTTCCTCACCGTACATTGTACTCACAGAACACTGTACTTTGTTCAAACATCCCAGAAAGATGTCTAACTTTTCCAACTTCTGCAAAGGTAAAGGTTGCTTGCTCTCCTTCATGACTATCAGATCAGGACTGAGCAGCCCAAAGAGGTGTGACAAAGATGGCACACAGGGGCAGGGGGGTTGACCCTGGAGGAAGCTATGAGGGAGGTAAAAACTTTGTCACACTCAATCAGCACTCCTGAATAAATGAGACAGCTATCTTAGGTGATCTTTCAGAAAAATAAAATTTAATGTTCAAATAATCAATTTTTTTAACATTCTAGAAAAATCGGAAAATACAGCTAAGCTGAAAGAAAAATTAGAATCATCCATAATTTCTTCCCCCACTCTGAAACAGAGATGGGCTTTTCATTGAATTCTGAGCAGACTGTCATTTTCTCTCCGCTGAGGTTGGGAGAAATTAACTAAATTTTCAATCCCAGTCTCTCTAACCTCTTATTTGGTCTTGCCCATCACTTATACCCCATTTATTTTACAACTTTCATCTGTTCTCTGCTCAGACTCCAAAGAAACATTCTCTGGTCTTACCATAACTTACAAAGAAAATCAAACAAAATTCCCAAAATGTTACATAATCCTGTTAACCTCACAAACTATGTCCTTCTCTCACCATTCCTGGATGGTTGTATTTTTGCAAAGCACATATCTTTGATTTCCTACCTGCTTACATCTCTTTTGACCATTTGCAATCAGGCTTCTATCTTGAGCATTCTAGTAAAACTTCACTCTTAAAAGTCACCAAATGGCCAGGCGTGGTGGTTCACACCTGTAATCCCAGCACTTTGGGAGGCCGAGGTGGGCAGATCACGAGGTCAAGAGATCAAGACCATCCTGGCCAACATGGTGAAACCCCGTCTCTATTAAAAATACAAAAATTAGCTGGGTGTGGTGGCGCGCACCTACAGTCCTAGTTACTTGGGAGGCTGAGGCAGGAGAATTGCTTGAACCTGGGAGACCGAAGTTGCAGTGAGCCGAGATCACGCCACTGCACTCCAGCCTGGTGACAGAGCGAGACTCCATCTCAAAAAAAAAAAAAAAAAAGTCACCAAATGAAGACCTAATTTCTATGTATAATGGTCCATTCTTGGTACTCGGCCTCTATGACCTCTTAATAATGTTTTGTGCTACTGACCATGCCTCCCTCATAAATATCTCCACCCTGGATTTCCACACTAATGAATAACTTCAGGCTAGGTGCGGTGGCTCATGCCTATAATCCCAGTAGTTTGGAAGGCTGAGGCAGGAGGATTGCTTGAGCCCAGGAAGTTGACACAACCTAGGCAATATGATAAGACCTCATCTCTACACAAAATTTAAAAATTAGCTAAGTGTGGTGGCATGCACCTGTAGTACTAGCTACTCAGGAGGCTGAGGGGGAGAGGATTACTTGAGCCCAGGAGGTCAAGCCTGCAGTACGCTGAGATCTCACTACTGCACTCCAGCCTAGGTGACAGAGCGAGACCCTATCTCATATATATATATCTCATATATAAAACAAAAAATGAATAACTGCATTGTTTTTCTGACTTCTCTATCCTGGTGCCTGCTACTTCTACTTATGTAAAAGTCTCCTCTACTTGTGTATTTTTTCTTGGTAATTTCTTCTACTTCTACTGCTTCAAAATCCCCTCCATCTAGGGAAATTCCAAATTTTCCATCTTTTTTTTTTTTTGAGGCAGTCTCACTCTGTCACCCAGGTTGGAATGCAGTGATGCAATCTCAGCTCACTGCAGCCTCCGCCTCCCAGATTCAAGCAATTCTCATGCCTCAGCCTTCTGAAAGTAGCTGGGATTACAAGCACTTGCCACCACACCCAGCTAATTTTTGTATTTTTAGTAGAGACGGGGTTTTGCCATGATGGCCAGTCTGGTCTCAAACTCCCCACCTCAAGTGATCCACCTGCCTCGGCCTCCCAAAGTGCTGGAATTACAGGTATGAGCCACTGTGCCTAGACAAAAATTTCTATTTCTATACAGAACTTATTCCACATTTCCAAATGTGTGCAACATACAGTGTGCCAGCACCACAAACATGCTCTGAACAGAAATTCTTCTACTCAGACCCTTTCCACTTTGGCTAAGCCTAACCACGGGGTCCAGGTACCTAGATGACATACCTACTTCCCCTCCCTTTCTCCTCTACAGTGCCATGCACATTCACTCACGGCCTCCCTCTGTCTCCATCCTTCTGAGCCCATGTGCTCATTACCAGGACACTATAGTGGCTTCCTCCATGGCGTCTTGGCCTCTAGTCTTTCCTCACTTTCACCCAAGACTGCTACTGACAACTCCAGTCATCTCTGAACACCAGCTCATAAGCCTTCAAAAGTTTCCTACTGCCTATCAAGAAAAGCTCCTTAGCCTGAAATATCGGGTTTCACAACATGATCCTAGCTTTATATTTTTTGTCACTTGCCTACTCTAATGTTCTCTATATTCTCTAAACAAAGTCTTCTATTTCTCCATACGTATCTTTGTTCAATGTTCCCTGTACCCTCCAATACTGCTCATTTTTCAAAGCATCTCATTACTAAGAAAATCTTTTGTAATTTTTATTTCCTCCCATTGAAACCCAACAGCTTTGCTTCAAAGTTTCTCATGGCACATAAGTTCTGATTTATACATGATTAACTGCATATTTGTGTTCTTTTCCCTCAGGGAGATAAATATGAGATCAAAGATCTTATAATTTGTTATTTCCCTCTTCCAATCTGTAGTAGCTGCAGAGGTACTTAAACAAGTCCTCCCTAACTGAAATTCATCACTTAAGGACTTGGCTGATAATGCTAGTGGGGAGGGCAGTAGAGAGGAGGAAAAGCAGGCTACTGTATTGGGTACCTACCATATGCTACATACAGTCATCCCTTGGTATCTGGGGCAGAGGGCATTGATTGGTTCCAGGGTCCCCTACTGCCCCAACACATACTAAAATCCAAGGATGTTCAAGTACTGTGGATAAAATTGTGTCATATTTGCATGTAACCTACATACATCCTTCTCCTGTATATTTTAAATCATTTCCAGATTATTTATAATACCTAACACAATGTAAATGCTGTGTAAATAGTTGTTATACTGTATTTTAAAATTTGTATTTTTCTGTTGTATTGTTATTTTTTATGGGTATTTTTCCTGAATATTTTTAATCCACAGATATGGAAACTGCAGATACAGAGGGCTGATTGTACTGTGCTAGGCACCTAAAATATAGATAACATTTGATTTACTAGCAATAGTGTTGCTGGCAGAGGAGGAAAGAAAGAGAAAAATAACCTAGTTTTCTACGTTATTTCTCTTGACTCTTGATTCAGCTGCCTGGAACCCAGATTCCAAGAATGTTTCCAGACTCAGGCTGACTCAAATTCTCTTGGTCATGTAACCTCAGATTACCATGACCTGCAAAGAATTCCCACATCCCTCCTCCTCAAAAAATTCTCACACAGGCCGGGCGCGGTGGCTCAAGCCTGTAATCCCAGCACTTTGGGAGGCCCAGACGGGCGGATCACGAGGTCAGGAGATCGAGACCATCTTGGCTAACACGGTGAAACCCCGTCTCTACTAAAAAAATACAAAAAACTGGGGCCGGGTGCGGTGGCTCAAGCCTGTAATCCCAGCACTTT
>NC_045445.1:117433731-117457483 GCF_002776525.5 Piliocolobus tephrosceles
AAAAAAAAAAAAAAAAAAAAAAAAAAAAAAAATTCTCACACAAATAACCTCACACTCTTGCATGAGAACCGCTGACCCTGCTAGATTACAAGAACGTTTAATCTAGAAATGTTACACATTCCATTATTCACAAAGGAAGAACTTAACCACTGAAGTTAAAATCGATGAGATAATTAGGAAATCCTCGAGAACAATTAAATGTAGCCCCTTGCCAGTTGTATAGAAATCTTTTTCATACAGGAGGTAGTATAGTACACAGGTTAAGACCCTGGCTAAGGAATGAGATGGATCTGGGTGCAAATATTATATCTCCCACTTACTAGTTGTGTGCTGTTGCATAAATTATTTTCTTTAATTCTCAGTTTCCTGATGTATAAAATGGGAATAATAGGATCTATATGTGGATTAAATGATATCATGTGTTTAAAGCACATGAAACATTATAGATAACACAATAGCCATTGGCTGAGCTTGTGTTATAATTGTCACTATCATTTCAGCTTTTGAGGCATATTCATTTTTGTTCATGAATACATATACTTGGCAGGTAGCTTTTTTAATATTTAAAAGAGGCCGGGTGCGGTGGCTCAAGCCTGTAGGGAGGCCGAGACGGGTGGATCACGAGGTCAGGAGATTGAGACCATCCTGGCTAACACGGTGAAACCCCGTCTCCACTAAAAAAATACAAAAAACTAGCCGGACGAGGTGGCGGGCGCCTGTAGTCCCAGCTACTCGGGAAGCTGAGGCAGGAGAATGGCGTGAACCCGGGAGGCGGAGCTTGCAGTGAGCTGAGATCCGGCCACTGCACTCCAGCCTGGGCGACAGAGCAAGACTTCGTCTCAAAATATATATATATAATATATTAAATATATATATATATATTTAAAAGATTACATTGGCCGGGAGCGGTGGCTCACGCCTGTAATCCCAGCACTTTGGGCCACGCCTTCTGAGTCTGAATCTGGCACTTTCTTTCTGTTCCACCAATCACTATACTTATTTGAAGGTAATATTATTTATTTATTTATTTATTTTTATTTTTATTTTTTTGAGACGGAGTTTCGCTCTTGTTGCCCAGGCTGAAGTACGATGGTGCGATCTCGGCTCACTGCAACCTCCACCTCCGGAGTTCAAGCGATTCTCCTGCCTCAGCCTCCTGAGTAGCTGGGATTACAGGCATGTGCCACCACGCCCGGCTAATTTTGTACTTTTAGTAGAGACGGGGTTTCTCCATGTTGGTCAGGCTGGTCTTGAACTCCCGACATCAGGTGATCCACCTGCCTTGGTCACCCAAAGTGTTGGGATTACAGGTGTGAGCCACCATGCCCAGCCTACAAATTAAGGTCTTTATAAGATCCGTATTCCTTATTCAAAGCACCAAGTAGAAAAAACAAAACAGCACTGGTTTTTAAGTCTGTTTCTTAAACTCACGTATTTTTGGCTTGTCCAATCTGGAAGCACATTTGTCCCACCAATGCAGCAGACTGGTCCCCTAAACACTGAAAGTACAAATGACAATAAAGAACACTGACTAATACAATAGTATTAATTTCCTTTTTAGAAGAGCCATAGGATTTATTTTTCATTTTTTATTTATCAAAGAATGAACTGTCTACATATCTTTGCATTTTCTCCATTTGGCCATTTTCCCCATTTGGTAATACCATTTGTTAATATATAAGAGAATAGGTATGGGAAGGGAGAGTTAAAATTAATTTATTCAAAAGATTCTCAATGGCCTACAGTATGTCACATAAGAACAAGAATTAGCCAATTTTGTGACTTTCACTTGTTTTCCCTAGTTTAAAAAGGGGCAGACTGATGAACTAAGAAGGGGAAAGCCTTGACATGGAAAAGGGTAGGGATGGGAAGATACTTGGTGATGAAACTTACCCCAGATATTGGCACACCTTCCAAGGCCCCAGCTTTCTAATAAAATTTAAAAAAAGGATTATGAATAGTCGCAAAATTTTGGCTCTACTAACATAACTGCAACAAGAGTGAACACAAGTAGCAATGTGCCAAAGGATGTGGGCAGACAAGACAAAGAAAGCATTTCAACTAAATGAATGATACAGAGACAGATACTACAAGTATTCCTAGAATGACAGGAAGAGATGTGGCACTGGAGAATGAACAAAAAACGTTAGACGGGGAGCCAGTAAATGAGGGCTCTACTCTTGGTTAGTTAGTTAGTATTAATCCACTAGCAGGCTGCTGAGACCTCTCAATACATCACATTATTTCTCTACAAAATGGAGATTGGGCTACATGGTTGCTCAAGTTCATTAGTGCTTTGCTATTATTGCCATTATTAAGAAATGACTAATATATTCTTGCAATAGCTATCAAACCAGTATGAAACATATTTATTTTGCAAGGCCATATTTTAGCAACTTTTCTTTCTACTCAAGCTGCTCTAAACACAAGAGTGTTCAGGTATTGGATATTATTTGTTCATAGCAAACATCTTTCTTCAAATTTAGATAAGCAACAGTTAATTTATGTCACAAATACTGGTTTTTATTTTGATCATGATGGCCAGCATTCTAGGAAGAAAAATGAGATTTAAGTGGCTGATTGTAGACTTTACAACCTTAATTTTAAAAAAAGACACACTAACTTAAGGCAATATTTAATGATATTAAGGAATTAGGAAAACTAAGAAATAGGATCCCTGGCCGGGCACTGTGCCTCATGCCTGTAATCCCAGCACTTTGGGAGGCCCACGTGGGAGGATCATCTGAGGTCAGGAGTTCAAGACCAGCCTGGCCAACATGGTAAAACCCCATCTCCACAAAAATACCAAAATCAGCCATGCATAATGGCAGGTGCCTGTAATCCCAGCTACTCAAGAGGCTGAGGTGGGAGAATCACTTGAACCCAGGAGGCAGAGGTTGCAGTGAGCCAAGATTGTACCATTGCACTCCAGTCTGGGCGACAGCGTGAGCCTCCATCTCAAAAAAAATATATATATATATATACATATATATATATTATAATATATATATATAAAATCCCTGAAGTAGGAGTGATGTACTAGGATGAGCACCAAACTAAAGCTTTGGACCTGACTCCTTGGTCTGCCATGTGTGAGCAAATCTCCCAGGCTCTGGGAGCTTTAGATATCCCGTCTATTAAAGTGAGGGCAAGAATAGAATCCACCTCACATAGCTATGATAAGGAAGAAATAATAGGATACATGTAGAAACCCTTTACAAAACAGAAAACGTCCTCTAGGCCGGGCGCGGTGGCTCAAACCTGTAATCCCAGCACTTTGGGAGGCCGAGACGGGTGGATCACGAGGTCAGGAGATTGAGACCATCCTGGCTAACCCGGTGAAACCCCGTCTCTACTAAAAAATACAAAAAACTAGCCGGGCGAGGTGGCGGGCGCCTGTAGTCCCAGCTACTCGGGAGGCTGAGGCAGGAGAATGGCGTAAACCTGGGAGGCGGAGCTTGCAGTGAGCTGAGATCCGGCCACTGCACTCCAGCCTGGGCGACAGAGCGAGATTCCGTCTCAAAAAAAAAAAAAAAAAGAAAACGTCCTCTAGATAGCTGGTATCATTTTATTTCTTTCATATTTTCCAGTTAGTTCAAAACCTGCTATTTTTATTTACTGTATATATTCTTTGAAAATCTGAACCTGGATATTAAGTAAAGGGTAAATTTCATAAAAGGCTTAAAGTGAATCTATAGGAAACCTAGAGGCTATATATCTTGATATATTTAAATATTACAAGAAGTCTTAGCTTATACTTTCTTGTTTTGCTTTGCTTTGTACTTTGCTTATACTTTCAAAATTAACAAACTATCAACAGTATCTACTATGTGTGTTCAGGCATGTAAAGTGCTCTTTTTTCTTCATAGGGAGGGACCTCTGATGCTCCTCCTGGAGCATCCTTGATGAAGCATGCAGAAAAAGTAACAGTGCATTTCCAACTAACTGATCTGGAAAGGTGGTCAATATATCATTTAAAATAGACATTTCAAACTATATCTAATTGCCCTATTATGGTAAAGCCCAAAGTACATCACAGTTGTACTTTATGAGAATATCAGAATCTCTCATTCCAGGAAACTCACCTTAGTCTTTTATTTTAGAACATTACTCTTTAAAAACAAACAGGATTAAGGTTTTTTAAAATTAAAATCTGACTAGAGCTTATAATAATTTGGAAGGTCATGGAAATTCTAGATATACATGTTTAGTAAATGGACTTCTGCTTGTCTAAAAATAAATGGAAGTGCACTGTATCTTTTCCAAATGAATGGGTACATAATTGGTGGGCAACCTACTCACCAGGCTATGAGAGATTTTCTACAGTCAGCAAGGGGGAAAAAGAAGGATAGAAGCATAATATTTTAAATGCAAGAGAAAACTAGGCCAGTTCAACGTTTTTTTTCTAACCATCCTCTGAAACTATTTCTCAAGCATCATTTCTTTTTCCTTGACCCAAGTCAGTTTGCAGACAGCTATGAAATGATCAAAGTCCTTTTACTGTAGATAAGCAGTGACTATGCTCCCTTAAGAAATTCTATGTTGCCTTAAAAAGCTTTATTGTAAATGAAACAGTTAAAAATTCTTGCTCAAGCTTTATCCAGAGCACTTACTGTTCATCTATATTAACTTTGTAAGTGAAGTTTCTCTTATCTTTCACCAAATGTCTAAGCAATACTTTCTGTAATTTATCGGACTTATTCCTGAGTATTATCATAAATTCCAGATTTTTGTGCTCAAACACCAGTGCAAATCCTCCTAGAGGTTTTCATTCCTGATGTTTAACCACAGACTCTTAATGCACACTTTCTGCTGAAGCTATGTCTTTACTGAATTTCAATTAAATCAAAAGTAAAAATGTCCATTACAGAAACTAGTTTAATTAGCAATCCCAAATCAGAAACAGACTCTTTGCTTTCAGTTTCTTTGCTAAATTTTGCTCAGGCAGACAAAGATTCTAATATATAACATAGTTTGGCCATTAAAAAAAGATACAACGGGAAAAAGAACACTACTAAATATGCAGAGTCTCTCCGCTAAATTAAAAGCAGACACCACAACTACTAAACAGTTATTTGGATTCAAAGAATAAATTGGCTCATGCCAACATCTAAAGTTAGAGTATCCCATTAATTCTTTTAAAATCATAATACTCAAAGAAAAACCAATTAAAGTTTATAAATATAAATCCATTGATAAGAAGGGTTTTAAAGTTTTTAAATTACAAAATATAACACAGTTGACCTTTGAATTACGAATAGTAAAGGTGTTTTCTAATAAAAAAAACTTTAATTATTAGGTTTTTACTTCTTTGTTGCTGTTGTTGTTTTGTTTTGTTTTTTTACCATTAGGCCATAGATCTCAGAAGAACTCCGGACATTTGGAAGAATTTCCATTGGAATGCCAAAAAATCTGAAAAACAATAAGATTGGGCATTTAACACTGCTTTAAATAGACATATAGAAACATGTATATGCATTTAAATGCAGAAAGTATAAATAACAATTAGAAATGGCTATTTTTGAGCATGGAGTTAGACAGTAATAAATACATAAGCCAACAGAACATAGTTGTATTCTTAGATATTTAACATTCTAACTTTATGCAAGTCAATCAATAAAAATTAGAAAGCACACAGAAACCAAAGTACTTTTATAAAGGAACCTAATCTTCCGTGAAGAATAATTAATTTGGCCTGTTTATTACATATGCAATAATAGTCTCTCTTTAAAAAACACACAACATAGATTTGCATATTGTAGTTGAAATATCAACAGTTGCTGGGCGCGGTGGCTCAAACCTGTAATCCCAGCACTTTGGGAGGCCGAGACGGGCGGATCACGAGGTCAGGAGTTCGAGACCATCCTGGCTAACACGGTGAAACCCCGTCTCTACTAAAAAATACAAAAAGCTAGCCGGGCAAGGTGGTGGGCGCCTGTAGTCCCAGCTACTCGGGAGGCTGAGGCAGGAGAATGGCGTAAACCCGGGAGGCGGAGCTTGCAGTGAGCTGAGATCCAGCCACTGCACTCCAGCCCAAGGACAGAGCGAGACTCCATCTCAAAAAAAAAAAAAAAAAAAAAAAAGAAATATCAACAGTTAAATTTTGGTGCTCCACTGACATCTGAAAATAGTAAGATTTCGGTTATAAATAGGTAGTGTATTGGGAAAACTATATTTAGAACAAAGCAGAACTCACTCGCAGAGCTGTTTATCCCATTCCAAAGAATGAATGTTGAAAAGCATAGTCCTACTTGCATTTGTTACATCTGTACAGTGGACACCTCCATTGACTCCTCCTGTCAAACTCTAGACAGAATAAAAAAGACAGGTTAATTTGTACTTATTTGCAATTTAATTTACATATTGTTAAGGCTCATAATCAGCAGAGCATATAAAGTAAAACAATGGAACATTACATTTATCTAGTTTTCTAGTTTACAGTGGTGTCCAATAGAAATAAAATGTGAGCCACATATGTAATTTTAGATTTTCTAGTAGCTATGTTGAAAGTATACAAGAAACAGGTAGAATTAATCTTAATACTGTATATTTTATTTAACCCAATATATCCAAAATATCATTTCAACATATAATCAGTGTAAATATTGAGACATTTTACCTTCTTTTTTCTGTACTAAGTCTCTGAAATCTGGTGCATATTTCATGCTTACAGCAAACCTCAATTTGATCATGTTTCAAGTGCTCAATAGCCAAATGTGGCTAGTGGCCAGCTTATCAGCACAATTCCAGTTACTTGATGGATAAATAAAAAATCAGTTTTGTTTTCATCCTATTATGTTTAGAAAACTCAGAGTCTTATTAAATTTGGCAAGATGAAATAAATTGAAATATCTGCCTCATAAGGATTATTAGAGAATTCTGTATTGTTATCTCTTTGGTTTTGTTGTTGTTGTTGTTGTTGCTGTTGTTGTTTAAACAATTCGCATTATGCTGTCTACACTCACCTAAGCATATATCTTGAAAGGAGTTTTAAACTTTCTTTCTCAGGTATACCCACATGCCTGAACTGGAGGCACTGCTGCCTTCCTTTACATGGAAGCAATAAGAGGTAGGAAAGGAACAAAGGTCGATAAACAGCATCCAGTGGGATATAGCCAAAATGTGCTCCCTTGAGTCTCCTGCAGCTCACAGTTTCCACATCTTGCCTTACTCTGGTTCGATGCAATTGTCAAAGGTACTCATTCGACTGTGACTGACACATGTGAAAATGGCTGGCCATGAACACAAAGCACATTCTGCCCTGGCCAAGCACATGGAGAGGTGAAGAATGTGCCTCTTTCTGATACGGGTTCTGAAAGACCTGCTCTGTGGATCTGGCAAGTGAGAGTAGGGACAATATTTCCTTGACGTTCCTTGAATGTTGAAAAAGATGATTACATACTGAAATATTTACAAATAAAATGAAATGTCTGGCATTTGTTTTAAAATTATCTGTGGGGAGAAAGAATATGTGAGTATAGTAGAAACAAGATTGGGCATAGGTTGATGATTGCTGCATGTTCAGTTTAGGCAAAGAGATTCTAAATAGAAATTTCCACTATGATTTAGTTTCATATTATGGCTTGATTATACAAGAGACAGTTGTGTAATGTTGAAAGCAAAACATAAAAGTACTCTAAGTATTTTATCCTGCTAAAGAGTTATTTTGTCTAAGACATGGCTAGTGGGAAAGGAGTATATAACAAACAATAGAGAAAGGGTACCTAAATTACTCGTCCTAAAGATAATAGATATGAGATACAGTTTTGGTAATTATCCTTCATTTTCACTGAAATAAAACAAGAAAAAATAAAGAGGAAGTAGGCAAAAATCCTTCTCGAATGGAAGCTGAAATGTTCTCCTGCTGCTTCTTGAGTGGTTTTTCTTCATAATGCTGCTAATTAAAAAGTCTGACCTGCTAGTAGAAAACAATAGGCAAGGCAGTCTAGAAAAATTTCTGAAAAAATTCTCCATATATCCATTATATTTAAACATACCCAAATAAGCCATGAATCAATAGTCCCAAAAAGAGCTCGTTTTTCTTCAACGGCCTTTTGAACTTTTCTCACATTGTCAAGGAGCCAACGAAGTTTCACTGCACTGAAGTAAGTGCTAAGTGGAAGGCCTGTCTTGGACTAAAACAGTTGTGAAGTTCAGTTAGCAAATGAAATGTGTAACCGTTTAAAACAAAACCACCAAACCAAAGAACTCAACAAATCACAAAATATTCAAAGACCCTAAAGGCAATCCCATAGTATTGTGAATAAAAATCCTTTTCCTGTCTCATGGCACAGGAAAGCGTGTTCATGAACAAAGATTAGGGTGACATGTTTACAGTTCAAAGGGCATCCACGTAGCAAGGTAAAGAAAAAATTAAATGACACAACATCCTGTAATTAGATAGTGACAATGTAGATGTTGATTTTTGCAATAAATTAGTATTGTATGTATAACCTAGCCCAAAACTATGCTGTTTATTTTATATTCCATAAAAATGGTATTTAAACTATTAAAAATCAGAGTATACCAAATCATAAACTAATGATCATAACCAGAAAACTTTTAAAACAATAAGACTTAATAATATATTTTACATATATACACACACATGTTCAAATAACATAACTTGAAATTAGTAGACACTAAAGTAGAGCTCAAAGACATGCCAAATCAAAGCAACACAGGGCCAGGTGTGGTGGTTCATGCCTGTAATCCCAACACTTTGGGAGGCTGAGGGGGGTGGATCACTTGAGGTCAGGAGTTCAAAACCAACCTGGCCAACATAGTGAAACCCCGTCTCTACTAAAAATATAAAAATAGCTGGGCATGGTAGTGCACACCTGTAATCTCAGCTACTTGGGAAGGTGAGACAAGAGAATCGATTGAACCTGGGAGGCAGAGATTGCAGTGAGCCAAGATCATGCCACTGCACTCGAGCCTGGATGACAGAGCGAGATTCTGTCTCAAAAAAAATAAATAAAAAATAAATAAAACAACACGGAATTACTCTATATAAAACAGCAGTTGCCTAAATTTAGCAAATATCTTAAACAGAGGTAATATGAACCGAAGAAAGGTTAATGGGTAAAAATGAAACACACATGTGCTTACCAATCTTCCTTGAGAACGGGTCAAACCCAACTCATTTGTGGTTAGTATATTAAACACTAAATGCATATATAAAAGCTGATTAAAGTTAACTAGTTAAGAAAATACATACACAAAAATAATGCAACTATGTTTCCCCTCCCCATCCCTATTCTCATTTATCACTTAACTACAGAGAGTGATAACTTTTTCCCTCCGATCTCATACAAGTATGGTTTTGTTAGAAAACTCAAACCAAAATATTTAATAGTTTAATGCAACCTGTAAATTAAAAATCTTAACTCAAGGTTTTCTAGCTTTCTTTAAAAAAATAATAATAATCAATGTACAAAAATAATGAAAAGAGACCAGGCACAGTGGCTCACGTCTGTAATCCCAGCACTTTGGGAGGCTGAGGCGGGCAGATCACCTGAGGTCAGGAGTTCAAGGCCAGCCTGGCCAAGACAGTAAAACCCCGTCTCCACTAAACAATAGAAAAAAAAATTAGCCGGGCTTGGTGGTGCATGCCTGTAATCTCAGCTACGGCAGAGGCTTAGGCAGGAGAATCATTTGAACCCAGGAGGTGGAGGTTGCAGTGACCAGAGATTGTGGCACTACACTCCAGCCTGGATGACAGAGTGAGACTCTATCTCAAAAAAAAAAAGGAAGGAGATAATTTATGGAAATATTATTTAATTTGAGTGACCAAAAGACGACCTGGGAAGATCTCACAAAGTCAATAGCAAAGTAATACATATACCTTATTTTCTTTCCTTCTTTCCTTCTTTCCTTCCTTCCTTCTTTCCTTCCTTCCTTCCTTCCTTCCTTCCTTCCTTCCTTCCTTCCTCCCTCCCTCCCCCCCTTCTTTCCTTCCTTCTTTCTTTCTTTCTCTCTCTCTCTCTCTCTTTCTTTCTTTCTTTCTTTCTTTCACGGAGTCTCGCTCTGTCGCCCAGGCTGGAGTGCAGTGGCATGATCTCCGCTCACTGCAAGCTCCGCCTCGCGGGTTCACGCCATTCTCCTGCCTCAGCCTCCCTCCGGAGCAGCCTGGCCAATCTTTTGTATTTTTAGTAGAGAGGGGGTTTCACCGTGGTCTCAATCTCCTGACCTTGTGATCCGCCCGCCTCGGCCTCCCAAAGTGCTGGGATTACAGGCGTGAGCCACGGCGCCCGGCCAATATCTTATTTTCATGATGAGGGTAGAAAGTGTAAAAGTTGCCTAAAATGACATTGGAGAGAAAAACATGCATCCCTTGAAGCAGAGTGCACCTGGAGGTGAGGATGAGGGTTGGGCAGGGTGATGAAGGGAACGGAATAGAAAATGATTTATTCAGGACAAGTCTGAAGTTATTGTGGGGGGACAGAATGGTCAGATTACTGCAATTAATGGGATTTCAACAGTAGTTTTAGAAGAAAATGACACAAGCATCCAACTGACAAATAAAAAGGGGATAAACAACAACAAAAACAACACAAAAAACAAAAACAGAAAAAGGGAACTTCCTTTTAGATGCTAGAAGAACTTGGCCTTGACCTTGCTAAAAAAAATTCCTTGCCTATTTTAAAAATTCACTCTCCCTTCCTTTATGTGAAGAGGGATCTATATAAGGACTGAAAATTAGGCAGTTTTATTAGCCTTCTTCATATGAACAAAGTGGAAGAGGGGTTCAATAAAGAGCTAGAGCATCTTCTACTTTCTCTCTCTCCCTGAATCCAGATGCTTAAAAACTCAAAAACAGCCAGAACATTCTTTGATGGGCAGTAGAAAACAACAGGGATAGATTTGGAAAACATAGTTCAATTATAGAAAGCACCCCGCCCCCAGCACCGTGGGAGGCCGAGGCGGGCAGATCAGGAGGTCAGGAGATGGAGACCATCCTGGCTAACACAGTGAAACCACATCTCTACTAAAAATACAAAAAATTAGCCGGGCGTGGTGGCACGCGCCTGTAGTCCCAGCTACTCAGGAGGCTAAGGCAGGAGAATTGCTTGAACCCAGGAGATGGAGGTTGCGGTGAGCCGAGATTACGCCATTGCACTCCAGCCTGGGCAACAAGAGTGAAACTCCGTCTCAAAAAAAAAAAAAAAAAAAAGCAAGCACCCCTAGGGAAGTTATGACTTAAGCCACTGGGACACATTATAATCTCCTCCAGCCTGTCGATTTTGTGGTATTATTTTTCCAATCCACCACAGAGCAAGAAAAATAGGAAGGTAAAGACTTGAGTTGGCCTCAATTATCCGGGAAAAAGATTCTATAAATTGTATCAAATAACTATTGTACCATAAGATGCTTCTTTCTAGTGAAATCTGCAAACTTTTTTTTTAAAAAAGAAACATTCTTGTAGTATACTTTTGAGGAAATTCTTACCTTGACAAAGTTATTATTTCCTGGAATTCTTTTACTAAGACTCTCAACGGTAGACTGGGTTCTTAGATCAAGCCACACTATAGACCAAAATAAAATAATATACATGAAAAACTTCATTTAAAAAATAAGAACTTACTGAAATCACCATCAAGGATAAAAGATTGATTAGTTTCTATAAGGAATTAAAATGCTATAGCTTTCAAGAGATAGAAATTAGAAAATTAGAAATGAATGGGCATATTGTTAGATAAAAATAAATTTATGAGAGGATTTAAAGCTTTTATGCAAAATTACAGACCAAGTTAGGAGAATAATACAAACCTTAGAGTGCTTATTTTATATTATTTTTATAGAACAAAACTACAAAAAATATTTGGAATATAGATTTTCTAAGCACACATGAGGCCAGAGAATATCTAAAAGCTAGGCAGGCTAGTTGGTAGCACAAAATGCAAAACCCAGGATCATCATACCATATATAAAGTGTGCATCTTAACAAACTAGGGAGCAGTTTGTGACAAAGACAAAGTAGAGAACTTGATTCTATTATTGAGGAAACAAAAGATTCCATCTGTTATATATAAAACGCTTATTTACATTGAAATCTTTCCAAGTATGCTAGACTCGGAATCGTTAGAATACTTTTAAAGGCACCATTCTTTCTCTCTGCTGGACTATATAGAAAAAAAAAATCTCCATTTTAACGGATCAACATTATCTTTACTAAGTAGCTATTATCTACTTTCTAACCCCCTGGTGGAAAGGATTTCTGTTTTGCTTCATGACAGTAGGCTTGAGGAAGAGGAAACATTAAATAGTACGTAAAGTAATTGTGAAAGGCAGCCAATAGAATCATCTGAATTTTATTTGCCAGATTTAAGTTTTGTACTTAAACTTTGATAACTTTTCATCTATTTGTGGTCATTTGATATTTTTAGGACACTGACTGCTCAGATACCTCCTGAAAAGACTCAGTCTCATAGTCTATTTAAAGGACTCCCGGGAAGACTATACAAGCTTGCCCACTACCACATATTTGAATGCTAGCAATCACTGTGTAGTTTGGTTAACTCTTCTATATTACTCCATTCTCTTCATTAAAAAGCAGTTATTTCCTGTAGTAAATTTTAATCAATTCTTTCTAATTACTTATGCTGTCATTTCCCTGGAGGGCCCTGCACTTCATTTTGACAGTGGCTACTTCCCACAAGATTTAAACTGGGGACTTCAGGGCAAGATACTGGTTTCTGTAGGTGGGAAAAGCAGCAAGAAAAGACTCATCACAACCAAGAAAACAGGAGGGAAAAGAGAAAGACCATGAAAATAGATGGCCTATAATAGATAACATCTGCATTTGCTGCCCAGTATCTACTCCTCCTGCATCTGTTGGGGAGAGGTATTTCGAATTCTTTTTAGGAAATCGGTCCGCCCTCATCCTCAGCCGTGTAGTGTGCCTGAGATTTGATCTTACTCCCATCTTCAGGAATGGGTCTGGATCCCAGTGACTGGATCAGGAGATAACATGTGGTCAAAAAGATTTGTGCTCAATCTGCAAGAGTCCCTCTTCTCAGTTGACCTTGGCAGTGTGTGGCTTGGGCCTGCTGCCCTCATGAAGGGAGAGTTGAATATGCCACATCAGGAGCCATCCCAGAAAAGGCAGGCTTGAGGGGGATGCAGGTGATACTGTCTGAGTCTGGAATCAAACAGTACCTGAACTTAGCTACCCTTGGACTGCTGCTTCCATGAGCAAAAGAACTGCCCCCTGCTTTAAATTTCATTTAGTTGAAATAGAATTTTCTATTATTTACACTGTGATTGATACAAGCCATTAGTGACATCATCATGGAGGTGGCAAGATCTCCCATGTCCAGGGAACAAGGGCAGTCTACTTTTACACAGTGGCAGTACTGCATGACTGTGACAAACGTGGACCTTCCTTACAGGTAAGCAATCCTAGCAGGTGTTATTGGCTTATAGAAATAACTAGAAAAAATAGAAGAATTAGAAAAGTTTTAAATCTATGATAGGTAGAATTAACATCTCAGTACTCAGTGTTTCAAACTACAGTGAGCTATGAGTTTAAAAATGAATTTAGTGAGTTTTGATTACCTACTTTAAAAATTGAAATAGGATGAAGTAGAATGGAAAATATCAGAGTTCACTGCACTGGGTAAGATAAATATTGATTTGTGAAACTTTTGTTTTAGTCATGTGGATTTGCCGAATCATTATGTAAAATGCAATTCTTACCAAGGGGCATGAACAAATACATTTGAAAGCCACTACTCTAAGCTTTTTTGGTTAATGACTTAAAATATTCTAGACCAGTGTTTTTTCATATTTTAATGGATATAACATTCACAAGGGAGCTTAAAGATGGGCTCCATCCCCATAAATTCTAGGATAGGCGTTCTGGGAATGAGGCCCAGAAATCTGAATTTTAAATAGGTGCCCCATTTTGAGAAACACTGCTAGACTTCATAGCAATGGTTATTTCCTCTAAAGCATACCATGACTACCTGGAAAACCTTAAAATCCAGGCCCTACCTTGCATGATTCTGATTGCAGGTCTAGGCAAGGCCTGAGCTCTGAGCCTCTGTACTTTTGTTAAAAGTATCTCAAGTAATTCAGTATAAAACTAAAATATGAGAACCTCTTTTCTTTCTCTTTCTCTCTCTCTCTCTCTTTTATTTTTGAGACAGAGTCTCGTGCTGTGGCCCAGTCTGGAGTGCAGTGACGCAATCTCGGCTCACTGCAGCCTCCGCCTCCCAGGAGAAACTCTTTTCATCTTTTGAGGAGCATGTTCTTTAAAATACTAGGTGTGTTCCAATTATTTGTTAAATAAAAAAAAAATCTAAAAAAACCCCCCGATTGAGTCCCAGTGGCCCTGTGATTCTATTGTTTATTAGCAAAGACCACTGAGGCACTTTATTCCTCACTTGAAAGTTTGCAGCTATGACTGACAATAGCGGTAAACACAGAGTTAAATCCTCACCACAAAGAATCAAAACACTGGATGTGAAATCAGGGAGACCAAAATTCAATGTTTGGCTTTGCCAACAATAAGCTATGTGACTTAGGCAACTCATTTTACCCTTCTTGGTCTGGATTCTGTAAATATAAAATAAGGAGGTTGGACTAGATGGTCTCTAAAGTCTTTCTCCTTCCATTGTTCCATGATCACAGAAAGCTGTCGTAATAATTACTTTGTTTTTATAGCCAGACGTTAAGGCAGTTAGAATACATGGAATGCATTAGTAAAACTGCCAAAGAGAAAACGATCAGTGTTTGGTACACTACCAAGCAATTCACAAATGCTCAAAATTAATTGAATTAAGAACAAAAAAATTAGAAAACTCATTAAAGAAGCTAAGACGGCAGAATTAGATTTGCAGAAGAGACCAAAAGCCAAAGAGAAGACTCCCAAGCTGGAGGACTAAGCCCCTTGTGTAGGTAATCTCTGAGAACAATCAAAAGGAATGACAGATCCAGATCTGGCAGCAGAAGTCAGTTTCCCCCAACATATAGGACTTGGGAGGCTGGGAAGTGAGCAATAGCTAGAACACCAATACCTGAGGAAGTACCAGCAGCTGGAACTGAAGAGCCAGAGGGAACAACGGCAACTGGAACTGAAGGGCCAGGAGAAACTGGAGCAGCTGGAGCATTAGAAGAAATAAGGGCAATTCATGCTAGAGATGGCCAGGTTCAAGGTCTCTTGTTGACCATGTAGGAAATGATAGATCACTTGGGCAAGTTTGTCAGAATGAACATTTTTCTACACACTGGAGTGTAGAAAAAGAAAAGGAAGAGGCAGGGAGCAGAAAGGGAACAAAGGAAGTCCAGTATAAATCTCTGATTCAATAATATTTTCATTTGGATGAAGACAGGTAAATACCTGCTTCTTGTTTAGGATGACTCTTCTCTACCTGGCAACATATATGCATCCTAATTAGAAAAGTGGCTCAGGTGGTAATCGACTACTCATTCAACCACTAAATTGAAATGATGGATGATGTACTGAGGGAGCACAATCCTAGGGGATGTTAGAAAGGAATGGCAAGGAGCATGCTACAGTCTGTGTTGTGACCATCTCCACTAAGACATGAAAGGGCTGCTTTGGGAAGGCAGGTCCCCAAGAAAGCACTTTCCTGGTAAGATAGCTGGGAGTAAAAGGCACCTCCACAGAAGGGAGCAATGTGTCTAGAGGGAACAGGGGATTGCTAACTTCCAAAGTAATTAGGAAAAAAATTGAAGGAAAATAGATGCTAGGGAGTCCAGAACACTAGACAGCCCACTTCTAGAAGGTATGTCCCTCCCCTTATCTACACCAAGTAAAGCGGAATTAAATGGTCAAGCCCACCAAATAAGTAAGTTAATAAAAACAACTTAGACGATCTGAACTTATTTGTATTAAACAGTCACATCCAATCTGTCTGGTAGATTTAGTTTGTTCTGGAAAAAACAAAAAGTTTGAAGAGTGAAGATCAATGTAGTTGCCTCAATCCCCATGGACTAGAGTTAGTGACATAGTAACAAACAGTACAGAGGAATAAATTATTTTTAAAATATTTAGAATAATAAAACCTCATAAATTTCCAGTGTTTCATTAGTCATAACAATAGAAGGAAAAACAAAATACAGTAAAAAAAAAAAAAAACCCACTAAAATCATCTCACTGATTTCCAGTTGACTAGAAACAAAGACAAATAATAAATCTTCTCTGAAATGGTCTGTCATGAGCTGCTAGGGTGATAGGAAGTGAGGTGAAGGTGAGGCTCCAGGTTACAGAACACATCTTAAGCACAGACTGCTGACAGTTACACAAAGTGTTACGGGTTGTTTCTCCCACAAGAGACATGATAGTAAAACAGATTTAGTTATGGCATTTTACTATTTGTCAAAAGCTAAGCTATTAATTAAGCTGGGTAAGTGGTCATTTGCAAGGTAGAAGAGACTATATTGATGGCTGCCCCTCACCTGATGACATTCTCAGAAACAGGTGGGGCCAAAAGTAAAACAGAGAGTTGGGGAGGAAAATTTGATTTATATATATGCCAAAAGGCGGGGGCTAAAGCCAATTTCAGCTCTTGGGTATAAAATGCCAAAATATCAATGACTGACTTGAGCGTGGGTGATTCCAGGTAGGCTCTGCATTTCCCCTAGGAACACCTGTCATGTATAAACCAATCATTTCATCTGGCATTACTGGATGAAAGAGGCTATCAGCCAATTCAGAACAGTGGCCCTAGCTAACAATTACTGAAGCCTTAGAGTTTGTCAGGCCCTGGCTTAAGTATCCTACATGGATTAACGCACTGATCTACACCTCAAGCCTATAAGGTATACACTTTTCATCTCCCCAGTTTAACTCTCAAGGGAACAGGCAAAGAATTGTAGGAAGTGGAAAAGCTAGGATCTGAACCCAGAGCCTGAATCTCAATTAAACCTCTAGGTAGGTATAGCCATGATGACGTCACAGTCTTAACGGGATAAAAATAATTATTAAAGATTGGAGAACTCAAAGTTGAAAACTAAGTCAGTTTCTTTTTATTTGGACAGATTTGAATAATTTAATCACTCCAAAATACAGCAGTATTTCTTTACCCAGGATTGAGGGAGATGTAAGGTTTTCAAAGAATCCTGTAATAATGGAATTTTTTTTAATGGAAAATAAGTGGATCTTAATGAAGCTGAAAATTCTAGATTTTACAAAAGTGAAAAACCTCCCACAAAGAACCAATTAAAAAAAAAAAAAAAACATACTTTATTGTTTAAAGTTAAGTGTGCTGCTTAGGAGTTTTAGGTGGTTTGTCATCTATGGTTTTCTTTTCTGCTGATTCTTTGAAACATAAGCCAGTTCCAGAAAAGATAAAAGGACTGAGCTCAAGGTTCAGATCTCAACTCATGATCACATAGGTTTAATAATTGGCCCACTATTAACCAGTATGTGAAAACAAATGTAAAAACGATAACCAATCTTTAAAATTGCAACACTCTGCATAAAGAGTTATGTGTGCCATTGGGAACTTTAAATCCAACATCTTAGAAAAAAAAATGTTTGCACTACCATTTAAATATAGAAAAATGTTTCAGGGACAATGAAATATTTTTTGTGGGTGGTTTTCTTTCATATACTAAGTGTTAAGCCAGGGACTCTTGCCTTGCTGGATTAGTCCCTACTATGAATGGTTTCCTTTTTTCTTTTTTCTTTTTTTTTTTTTTTGAGACGGAGTCTCGCTCTGTGGCCCAGGCTGGAGTGCAGTGGCCGGATCTCAGCTCACTGCAAGCTCCGCCTCCCGGGTTTACGCCATTCTCTCGCCTCAGCCTCCCGAATAGCTGGGACTACAGGCGCCTGCCACCACACCCGGCTAGTTCTTTGTATTTTTTTAGTAAAGACGGGGTTTCACTGTGTTAGCCAGGATGGTCTCGATCTCCTGACCTCGTGATCCGCCGGTCTCGGCCTCCCAAAGTGCTGGGATTACAGGCTTGAGCCACCGCGCCCGGCTCTTTTCTTTTTTTGAGATGGAGTTTCATTCTTGTTGCCCAGGCTGGAATGTAATGGTGCAATCTCAGCTCACTGCAACCTCTGCATCCTGGGTTCAAGCAATTCTCCTACCTCAGTCTCCCGAGTAGCTGGGATTACAGGCATGCACCACCACGCCCAGCTAATTTTGTATTTTTAGTAGAGACCGGGTTTCTCCATGTTGGTCAGGCTGGTCTCAAACTCCCGACCTCAGGTGATCCACCCACCTTGGCCTCCCAAAGTGTTGGGATTATAGGCGTGAGCCACCACGCCCGGCCTATGAATGGTATTTTTATATTAAATCAAGAATTGTGCTCTACAGAAAGCTACCAGAGTGAGGGTCATATTGCTCTATACTTATCATGCATACCAATCAACTGCAGTGGTGAGTGAGCAAACTTGGCCAATTAGGGGGAAATACAGCTAGGCCATTAAAGTTCGGACAGAACATTTCTCTGATAGCATCAGTAAAATGTATGTGTAAACATACTAAACATCACTGATTCAAGCCTTCTCCCACTTCACATTTTAACTACTTGGGTAGTTTTGTGCTTCCTGATCAATTGAGTCTGTGGCTTAATTACTTTTTCAATAATAGAAGACAACCAGTTATGTAGACCATTAATAAAAGCTGCGTTTGGAAGGAAAAGGCTTAGAAAAATGGGTGGGTAGAGGAAACCCCGTGGAAGGGAATATTGAAGATAATGCTAAAAAAAGGGAGAGAGAGAAGTACCAGGAGGACTCAGATAACTGAAAAGAGGCAAGAGAAGCCCAAGGCCTGCTTCAGATCCAGGGCCACAAAGCTCTTGCGGATCCACCAATGAGGTCATTATTGTAAATGCCTGCATCATGGCGCAGTGGCTGGGAAGCAGTGATGCAAAGTGACATTTCCCCATTTTAGATATCACATTAATGTTTACCTTGTTAATCACAGAATTAAAAAAATATATAGAACTTGTAAATTAGGCCATCTGTTCCTCAATGGACCCATTTAAATTTTTTTCTGTTTATAATTGTATCTGATAGAAAAGATGTCAATAAATGAACATACCTTTATTGCAAGCAAAAACAAATAGTCCTTCTCGGTCTTAACCTTCATCAAGCCTATGCCGTGGCCAACAATGATATCCTGAAGTTCTCCTATCTTGGTTTTTCTGTTACTGTAGTGGGGGTGAGTGAATTATTGCTTATCAAGTATCCCTGGGCCATAAAGAAAGGAGGCCACATAGAAGTTTTTAAAAAGGGAAACATAAGGTGCTCCTCTCATATGCTTGTTTGTAATAAATATTGCTCATCTGGCTGGGCATGGTGGCTCACACCTGTAATCCCAGCACTTTGGGAGGCTGAGATGGGAGGATCACTTGAGGCCAGGAGTTCAAGACCAGCCTACTCAACACAGTGAGACCCTATCTCTATTTAAAATATATATATATATTTATATACAGCTATATATATGCATATATCATCTGTCATATAATTTAGTAAGACAGAGAAATAAAGAGGAGGACAGGCCTAGAGTTACAGAGATTTACAAGAGAAATAGACAAGGAAAGAAGAAAACATACAAAGAGAATGCTATGGACTGAATGTACATGTCTCTTCCAAATTCACATGTTAAAATCTTAACTCCTAATATGATGGTATTAGAGACGGGACCTTTGAGAGGTAAATTAGGTCATGAGGGTGGAGCCCTCATTAATGAGATCAGTACCCTCATTAAAAGAGGAGAGAGCTTGCTTTCTTTTTATCACTCTCTGCCATATGAGGATGAGAAGACAGTCATCTGCAAACCAGGAAGTAGGTCTTCACTAGACACCAGATGGGTGAGCACCTTGATCTTGAACTTCTAGCTTCCAGAAATGTGAGAAATAAATTTCTACTCTATAAGCCACCCAGCCTATGATATTTTTGTTAAAGCAGCCTGAACTGAGACAGAGAAAAAAGTATAAAACCCACAGACTGTGATATAAACAAAGCAAAAGAAGTTCAAAGACAAATATATGTGAAAGTCTCATTGTTTCCATCCATCCTACCTTGTGTTGCTTTAGAATAAAACTGCTGAAGATTTAATATTATGTTGATATTTTCAACTGAAGACCTACATGGAGATATGACACTTCAGTGTTTTCCTGGATGAAATATAACTGGAGGCAGAATCTATCCTTGTTATTTCTTAGTGGCTCTCCTCCTTTCCTATTTCCCTTTCTCCTTCTAGCTTCCAAACTCCCATCCTTAGCTTCTGTAGCATAAAGGCAAGTACAAGGTCTTCCTGGTTTGTCACTATATGCCAAGGGTTATCACAAAACCTGGAACACAGAAAGGCACCTATTCTTTCATTGAATTAATTTTACATTAATTACTATAGTGAGTTCATCTATAATAAATTGAGATTATCACATCTATGTTATCAATTTTCAAGTCTACATTTGGAACCATCTAATTTCTCATTGCCCAGAATTAGCTTCTATTATAAGTCCAATACTCACCTTGTCCAAAACAAGGCCATTTTTTCTCTCAGGTTGGTACCCCCTAAATATTATTTAATTTCCTTCTGTTCTCTCGGGCTGAAAATCTCACAGACCTGCTTTATTTTCTCCCTCCTCTTTATGCCCTATCCAATGTATAAACAATATAACTTTTGTTGTTTATAAATTATCCAATCTAGGGTATTTTTGTTACAGTAGCCTGAATGGACTAAGACAATGGGTTAGCTGCCTAGTGTATCAAGTCTACACTACTCTGCATAGCTTTTGGTGACCTCTATATCCTCACCAACTCCTAGTATATTTCACTTTCATTTCTTAATAATTTTTTCACTGGATATAGAACTGTATGTGGAAGTTACTTTCTTTGAGTACTTTAAAGGTTTCATTCCATTGCATTCTGACTTCCTTTGTTTCCATTGATAACTTAGCTGAAAGTCTTAGGGTCACTCTTTTTGAAGTTTACATATCTTTTTTCCTCAGGCTACTTCAAAACTTTATATCTTCATATCCCAGCATAAGTATGGTCTTCTGTATATTTATCTTGCCTAGGGATTATAGTGCTTATTGAATCTACAGCCTGCTATCCTTCATCAGTTTTGAAAAACTTTCTCCCATTATCTGTCAAATGTTATTTCTGCCTTGTTTTTTCTCTTTCCTTTCCTTCTGGAAGTCCAATTACAAATATATTAAACTTCTTCACCTTTTCCCATATTTCTCTTACATTCTTTTGTGCATTTTCTAAACTTTTGTTTCTCTGTGCTTCAGTCTAAGTATTTTACTCTCTCTTGCAGTTCTGATTCATCTTCCAGCTCACAAATTCATCTTCAGCTATGTCTCCTCTGATGGTAAAACCCCATCAATTGAGTTCTTAATACAGTTCTAGAATGTCCATTTAAAATGGACTTCCAATTCTTTGCCAAGATTATCAATCTCAATCTTGTCAATTAATTCCTTGAACATATTAATTATGGCTATTTTAAAGTCTAAAATCTCTAGTATCTGAATTTCTTGAGTTTGTTTCTAATGTCACTTGTTTCTGTTGCTTTTCAGTCACATTTTGTTTTGTATGCATGGTTTTTCTTAATAGAAAACTAGATAATGCATATGAAAAATTATAGAGATTTTTTGAGGCTCTAATTGATGTTGTCTTCCTCCAGAAAGGATTTACTTTTATTTCTGAAAGGAAGTTAGGCCACTAGCATTAGCAATCTCAGATCATCTTAATCCAATTAGCGTTAAAGATCATTTGAATCTGGGCTTCAATTCCTGTGAGGGTTGCTTTATTTTTTCAGTCTACCTCACTTTCAGGATTTGACCTTTCACAGTTCCAGTTCAAAGTCTGGGATTTTACCAATACTCATCCTAACCCTTGGCAGCCCTTGACTCCACCTTTTGCCTCCTTATCTTTATGGACCTGTCAGATACTCCTTTCAGAACCTACCGATGTCTCTAGGAGATAAGCAACACCAAGTGCTAGGCTTACATCTCTGGGCTTTCCTCCTCTCCTCACTGCCTTGGTAGCCTTCCAGTTCTTCAGAATTTTATTTCATTTTCATCCAGGTTTTCTGGCTGTTCTCAGCATACTGATGTGCTTGAAACAACCCATTCCACCATCATGTGATGGCTAAACTCTCCTTTATCATCTGTTTTGCCTCAAGCTGCCCCATGCTTTAAGTCTACACTACACTGCATGGCTTTCAGCCCCCTCTATATTCTCACCAACCCCTGTCTATTCAAATTAGAACATAAGTTTTGAGGTTGGAGAGTGTTCATGTTTAAACTGTGGCTTTACTCTACTTATAGCTACATGCCATTGGACAAGTTATAGAGCTTTTCCACAATTAATTTATAAAATAGAGGTAGTAAAATCTGTTTCACAGGGTCAGTGAGATTAAATAATATGGGTAAAATACTTAGCACAATCCCAAAGTAATAGCAGTTAGCACTTACTGAGTATTATTATCACTGCTAGTTCTACTAAAATTAAAAAAAATGAGTCAACCTATGCATGAAACTCATCCATTTCTTTACTCTGGCAAAATATGTGTACACATTTTCACCTTCATAGCTTGTTCACATTATTCCTCAATTTTCTCTTTTCCTAATGCAATCCAACATACACTTCAAGGCCCAAGTGGAGTTCAACCTCCACTGTGAAAAGTATGCTAAAATTTCAAAATCCATACTGATATGTACTTGCTCTAATTCCTATTCAACTTATCAACACATGATTTATCAACTATTCCCTAATTTTGTTTTATGGATTGTTCCCTAATCTAGTTTTTCCTTTCCAAAACTAGATTATAAAGTGCTTACAAAAACAGCCAATATAATTTGTATCTTTTATAGTACCCAGAATAACATCAAACATGTAAGAGGTTCTCAAAACATTCATGTGGCTCAGGATAGAAGAAAAGAGTTCCTCATATTCTATGAACATTTGAATTAATACTGCAAAGCACGTAGAATGGGGGAGGGGTGCAGAGAGACACAGGCAGAAGAGAAGGAGATAAGTAAATAAGCACATCACAGAAAGATTTTCTAGTAAAACATTTACTTAAATCTTTACTGTAAGAGTAACTTCAGCTTACCTAGTTGCATTATTTGAAAAATAACAATTCAAAGTCCAAAGTTCCATTTTTACAATTCAATGTTTAGAATTTAACTGGAACTGGCCAGGCGTGCCAAGGTGGGCAGATCACCTGAGGTCAGGAGTTTGAGACCAGCCCGGCCAACATGGTGAAACCCTGTCTCTACTGAAAATACAAAAATTAGCCAGGCGTGATGGTGCACACCTATAATCCCAGCTACTTGGGAGGCCGAGGCATGAAAATCACTTGAACCTGGGAGGTAGAGTGAGCCGAGATTGTGCCACTGCACTCCAGCCTGGGTGAAAGAGAAGACTGTCTCAAAAAAAGAAAAAAGAAAAAAAAAAAGCTCAGAATTTAACTGGAACTTTCTGGTTTGTGTGAGTAGGCTCTTCCTTTCATTAAGAAAACAAAAGAAAGTAAAACCTTAACTAGTTCAGGAAATTAGCTAACACTGATCTATCAAAGGATACTCTCCTAAATACTAGTCATTAGTCTGTCTTTCTTATATTCAAAATGAACTACTCATGAGAATGAGAACAAAATAAACATTTAAAAGATGTACTTTTGGCTGGGCGTGGTGGCTTACACCAGTAATCCCAGCACTTTGGGAGGCTGAGACAGGTGGATCACCTGAGGTCAGGAGTTCAAGACCAGCCTGGCCACCATGGTGAAACCCCATCTCAACTAAAAAATACAAAAAA